>NC_080543.1:50551254-50859726 GCF_028640845.1 Ahaetulla prasina
ACTAGAGACTTGTGGACCAGCTTCCCATAAACAGTACTTGTCAGAAAGTGCATTTCCCATGGTATTTGAAACACAGTAAAATTGAAAAGATAAACATATGATAAACCTCAAGTTGGGCAAGCCCTTTCTACTATTCAAGCTACTGTTGAAGATGAGTTCGCTGAAGTTCTGGAAAACTTCTGGAGTTCTGGAAAAAAAAGAGATAAGACCCAGGTTAAAAAATTGTTTGGAAAACAGGTGATAGACAAGGGGCACTGATTGCAAGGGATGTCTTCCCATCCTGTCAATGAGTAAGAGAGACATCAAGCGATAGAAAAGCTTAAAAAAACAGAGAGGAGGGACAGTTGGAAAAGCGTTCAGTATGCCAGAAATGTAGTTACTTTTTTCCAAGGTTGTGTCTCAAAAGACAGTCTTCTTCTGTCAAGTCAAACCAGCTTTTAAAAAGCTGTTCATAGCACCAAATTTAATTGCTTCAAGGAGGAATCCTCTACATTTTATTTACGGTAATTGTTAACTATGTTGTCAAAGCTTAATCCCCAGGGAATAAATTTAAGGGTTTTACAGTAGAGTTGCTGTGCTTCCTTAGAAATATACTTCACACCAGTGAAGTGTTTTAATGTTTTATTCTAATATTTTATCCTATCCTTTGAATGTGTAACTCCCAGATGGTTGATGCTGATTTGTTTTCTATTCAAAAAATTTAAAGCACTGTGAAGGGCCTGGGGAAAAGAAAGTGAAAAATTTCAAATGCAGAAGGCAAGCAATGATTCCCACATTTAGAAACACTTCTACATACAGAAAGAGGTATTGACAAAGGAGAATATTTGTAGTTCAGGGTTGAATCGTGGGGTCCTTGGTGTTCTCTGAGCTTTGTTGTTTTCTTGAAGATATTTGATAACATTATCAGTGCTAATAGGGAGTGGGGTTTGCTTTTATTTTATATACTAGTGGCTTGTCATATCAGTGTTGGTAGAAGTGGTCTTAGTAGTTCTTTAATTGGGCTATTATTTGCTGTTAGCTTATTTGCTGTAATAAAATTGGTAAATGGATACATGACACAATCTTGAAATGTCAATCATCAATGACAGAATTTATGATGCAAGAGCAATACTGCTGTATTTACAGAAATAAGTTTCTGTTACTGTTTTTTCCTTTGATTATTTTATTTAATTATGAGAATACACTTTATTTTATTCAATGCTGTTAGAATCTATAAACATTTTTAAGAATATATATATACTGAAACATCTTAATATACACATAAAACAATTTATTAATTAATTATTTAATAAAATAATTTAATTAATTAGTTCAATTTACCTTTGGGGCACTTTGGTGTAGTGGCTAAGGCACCAGGCTAGAGACCAGAAAACTATGAATTCTAATACTGCCTATAGCACAAAGCCAGCTGGTTGATCTTGGGCCAGCCACTCATACCCTAAGAAGGAGATAATGAAAAACCACTTCTGAAAAACCTTGCCAAGAAAACTGTAGGGATTAGTCCAGGCAGACACTAAAGGTCAAAAACTGACTGTCGTGTCCCACTCCTCTGCTGACGGCCGGGTCGGGGAAGTCCGTATCAAGCGGGCCTCTGCAGCTCTGCCAAAGTCCTATCAGAGTTCTCAAGGCAGGCAGGAGACCAGGAAGTGACTTCAGCAATCCAAGTTAGACTTTGCCTGACTCAGAGAATGCCAGAAAGCAGATCCTTTATATAGGCCATGGGGTGTGGCTCCATGACAGCACTTATCCAGGCCTGCCCCTCCATGACTCAGCACTTATCCAGGCTGACGTCGTCTCTCAACTCTCCAGAAGCGAGGATCTCTCCAGCCTCCAGCTGTTGGCAATCCTAGCTCATGACTGGCCTCACATTCTTCAGGTTCACATGCTGTGGGGGAGGGGTTTAGTTGCTCCATGCCTGGGCATAGTGCCAGGACTGGGGGCTGAAGGCACATCAGGCCTTTCGTCTTGCTCGGCCTGTCCGGGCATGGTGCCAGGGCTGGGGCCTGGAGGCATGCCAGGACATTCTTCCAAACGATCAGCGTCCGGCAGGAGATAAGAGGGGCCCGGCTGCGGCAGGGGGAGCGAGCGAGGCACAACACTGACTCAAAGACACAATACACTACCAACCAACCCACTTCTTGCTTTACACTGAATTTGTTTGCATATACACGTGTACACTTGGACACTGCAAAGCTTAAGATTTGAAAGGGAAAGTTGAACATATGCGGGCATGTAGCATCTGTTGGCAACTCCTTAAACCAAACTTATCTTTTCAAAGAATCATGCTGCAGCTGCAAAACTAGTTATGCAGGGGAAGTTGCCGCTGCTTTAAATTAAACATGTGCTTTCCTTTGCATTGTTCTACTCGAAAATTGAAAAAATAGGTGAAAAGCTAAAGTCGTTTAAAAAGAAAAAGATTAAATTCTCACTGAAGAGAAGATGGGAGATAGCCAAGAATTAACAAGTTACAGAATCCATGTTGTTAAGATATCTGTAATTAAGATTATAGATCAGCATATTTTATAGAAGTATTTATCAACCTTAGCAACTTTTCAGACATATGGACTTCAACGTCAAGCTTGCCTTGAATTCTAGGCGTTGAAATCCACACGTCTTAAAGTTGCGAAGGTTGAGAAACACTGTCTTACAGTATTGATGTGGGTTTTGCCCTCATATGTCTTCGAGGAGAGGGAATCCACATATAACATGGCATCATAGTACGGAAGGAAAAGTAATTAAAAACCTTAATATCAGATGTTTTTTTCCAAGGTTCTCCTGGTAAAAGGCATCAGTCAAACTGAATTTTCTGACCCATTGCTAGCTCTTTTCAATTCCTAGCCTTTTAACCAAGGATTTTCCCCTGCAATCCAGACATAAGAAAAATAGAAAGGAAAATGGTTTGGAGTAAAAAAACACCACCACCATTTAATAGAATTTAACAAATCTCTTGGTTACCCTGAAATGTGAGAAGTAGCTCTGCAATTTGTTCATGATACAAAAATTTGAAGGAAAAAGAATGAAGCCTATCTGGAAATATAAGAAGAAGGAGAAGCAGTAATCATAATAGAAATTTCCAAATACAGTCAATAGAATCTTACTGGACCCCTTTTCCAATGTTGTACAATTAGAACTTGTACAATCCAAATTTCCAAGACCAGTCTTTCAAGTCCCCAGATGTGTCTCTAATGTCAGGAATATGAAATCAGAGGCTAGAATGTGGTTGACCATATTCAAATATTGACGCAAAGTATCCTATTTCCCCTTTCACCTTGCTCCATTAAATATGAGTGATAATTTTATATCCACCAGGAAAAATCTCAAGCTTGGGCTTCTGTCCAGGTCTTCTCCTCAACATAGGATAAGATCAGGCCAAGCTCTCATTAATCACTTTGCAGGAGATAAAGAACAACAATGGAATCTAGCCAGGACTCCCATCTTTACTGACAGTGATTCAACAAGCTCTCTGCCTTCCCTATACCTACTTAACTAAATTCCAAGTACCTAAACAGGAGGGCAATTACTTGGATAGATGTCATGCCCTCTCCTTAGCTGTCCTTGAAGACCAATTCAGGACGATTCCATATCTGGAGAGACAATACCTCTGTGACTCTGGATACAAAGAAACAATAGATCATGTGCCATTACAGTGCCATTTCTACTAGCCTCATCTCAACATTGCCCTAGCTGCACAGGACAACTCAATACCTTGCTGCTATTTACAATATACCAATTCTTCTACAATATACTCTGTTGACAGGTTCTGCACAGCTGTGCTTAAAAATGATTGGATGGTAACTTGTGGCATAAACTAGACTTAATAGCCACCTAGTTTACCATACTAGAGTGGTCTCTAATTTGATAGCTATCGTCTTCCACATACTTTATGCTCCCCTACCTCCATCTGATTGTCATACCTCTCCTTTTAAATTCTTTTAGACTCTCTCTTTCCTCTTTTAAATATATGTTTATATCTTTATAACTTTTCATAAATATTATTTTAGACTCCGATGTACCACCTATATATGTTTTAATTGACTGTACCCCACCCCTTTAGTGCTGGTCTATGTAATAAAGATTGATTTGATCTTATTAAATTGTTAATTTACTACATAGCAGTATAATGATTTAATGTTATGCAGGGAGGGTGAACTTGTTCTGTCCCAAGTCACATTGGCAAGGCAAAGATTAAGTAGGATCTGTTTATTGCATACTTATCAGTGTCACACTACTTAATCTTTGCCTTGCCAGTGTGACTTGGGACAAAGTAGGATCTGTTTATTGCTTACTTATCACAGTGTCAAATGACCCACCAATAAAACTGAAACTCCACCCCAGCCCTCAGTCTGGATTCCCCGGCTCTACAAATTAGGTACTAGCCAACCCATGAGTCAAAGAGGGAAGTAATACCCACAAATCCAGAATTCCAACAACAAAAGTCTGAGAGTCAAGTCCAAAGTCTACAAGCAAAGTCTGAGGTTCAGAGTCTAAAAACACAACCCGAAGTTCAAGAGACAGGATCCAGGAAAGCTGGAAAGTGCACATCAAAACAAGCAGATGTTCCTGACAAACATACCTTCTCTCAGCGTCTGGTTAAATCATCCTTCCCCAACTGTTCCTTGTGAGGAGAGGCAGGCCTGCTTCTTTGCAAACAACCTTGCTGACCTCCTCTGTGCCTCCCTCCACTCTGTTCTCATCTCCTGAGGATCAAGTGGGGAGGCAGCTATTCCTCATGAGAGATGGTCTGAAGCCTGCCATCTGAAGCCTGCCTCATGAGAGATGGTCTGAAGTCTGCTGGTCCTCTGCAGTTGCTCTGCTCCTGCAGGCAGCTCTCTGTCAAGTTGCCTCCTACCCTCATTGCCAGACAGCCCTTGGACTGCCTCAGCCCCTGGACTCTCCATTCATTCAGAGGGGACTGTGCCCTCCCCGTTGGACAGTCCCGGTTCCAACTCCTCCTTCTCCTCTGAACTGGGATTCGACAAAGCCATGACTCCTACTCATTGTTTACTTGCTTGTCTGCCTCACAGAATCATGTTGTTTGAGTTGGGTAGCTCTATAAACCCACTGAATAAATACATAAACAAACAAACATACAATAAGACATTGTATTATTATTGGATTCAATACATGTTCAGAATTCAGAATTTGGGTTCCTTCCTTGGATACTGTCAGGCTGGCTTTATTAATTAATTAATTAGTTTGTTTATTTCTTGCATGTCAAGCTGGCCTTCCTTATCTGTTTGTTCGTTGGCTTGTTTACAGCATCCTCTATCTTACAGAATAAGACATGTATGTGAAACTTGGCTTCTTTGCAGAAACTTAGTATTGTTTTGTTCAGTCAAGCAAAGTGGTCCATCAATGAAAACTAACTAGTGGCTGAACCCATCTAACTACCTGAGAATAAGTAAGTGAGTGATAAGTAAGTGATAATTAATTGAAATAATTAATTAATTGAAATCTGACCACGAGCCAGCTAAAACCAACTGTTTTAGCAAATTATCATCTGGTCTCCAACCTTCGCTTTGTGGCAAAGGTTGTTGAGAGTGTGGTGGTGCATCAGCTTCCTCAGTACCTGGATGAAACTGTCTATCTAGACCTGTGCCGGTCCGGTTTCCGGCCTGGGTACAGCACGGAGACAGCATTGGTCGCGCTGGTTGATAATCTTTGGAGGGCCCGGGACAGGGGTTGTTCCTCTGCCCTGGTCCTATTAGATCTCTCAGTGGCTTTTGATACAATCGACCATGGTATCTTGCTGCAACGGCTGGAGAGGTTAGGAGTAGGGGGCACCGTTTTTCGGTGGTTCTCCTCCTTCCTCTCCGACCGATCGCAGATGGTGTTGGTGGGGGGAGCAGAGATCGACAGTGAGGCGCCTTTTATGTGGGGTGCCACAGGGGTCGGTTCTCTCGCCCCTCTTGTTCAACATGTATATGAAGCTGCTGGGTAAGATCATCTGTGGTTTTGGGGTGAGGTGTCATCTGTACGCTGATGACATGCAGCTGTACATTTCCACCCCAAACCACCCCAGCAAAGCCGTTGAAGTGATGTCCCGGTGCCTGGAGGCCGTACGGGTCTGGATGGGGAAAAACAGGCTCCAGCTCAACCCAGCCAAGACCGAGTGACTGTTGATGCTGTCTTCCCGGTACAATCAGCTGAGGCCATTGCTGACTGTGGGGGGTGAATCTTTGGCCCCCACGGAGAGGGTTCGTAATCTAGGTGTCCTTCTGGATGCACGGCTGTTGTTAGAAGAACATATGCCGTCACCAGAGGAGCTTTTTTTTTTTTTATTCAAAAAGTTTTACAAAAAAAATTTTTTCCCCTTTCCCCCCAACCCCTCTCCCTTCACAAACCCTCCCCTCCCCTGGCTTCCCGGAACAAACACAAGGTATAGTTAAAAATAAAACAAACATATGCTAAAAAATTTTTTTCCCAAAACTATTATACCAATTCTCCCTCTCTAGCTCTGACTTCCTCCTTACATAACCAAATCCTTCAAAAAATTAACAATAAACAGTAATAAAATATATAAATCAGTAGAACAAATTAATCCTAAAATATTTAAAACCAGCTAAAGCATAAAAATCCAATCCAGTTCAGAGAATATCTCCCTTATAGCTTCTATAACCATATAACCATATAATTTCCCCCCCAAGTCTTTCTTACATAAGATCTTTCAAGAATATTCTATTTAAAATTCAATACAACAGATTATAAAATTTATAAAATTTCAATAGAGAAAATTACAATATTATTTAATTAATTACAATATCTATTCAACTTTAGTCCTTCCTCATCAAAATCCAGTATATCCAAATATCTAGTCTCTTATAATCACAAATTGTCTTTCGGGGACACTAATATTTTTGTCTATTAATATTTTAAAAAAACCTTGTTTCAAAAATAATACTTTTGTCTCTTGCCATTTTTTTTGGTGCATTAATCTCTGTCTTTCCTTCGTTGCTCCTTTTAAAAAGTCAATCACATTATTTCCTAGTAATTCCTTATGTCCAGAAATCCAAAAATTACTACCGTATATTCCATCAATCCAAAAAGAGAACTCTTGGGAAACATTAAGCTTGTGAGTCTTTTCCATTTGAGGGACAATCTCCTGTAGCACAAATTCAGGCAGCTCATCCAAACTATTTAAAGAAAACTTCTTTAGATCACCTTGTTTCTTCACGATCAAATCTTCATATTTATCGAGGCTTCTGGTGGCTCCGCTCTCTCCGAAGGACGCCCTAAGGGCGCCCGCACTGGGATTCTGTAAAAGCCGGCGAAATCAACGGTTGAAAGTACCTTCCCCGGTAAGGAGAAGGGAAAGAGCAGAAGAGGGAAGGGTAGAGCTCTCTCTAGAGACCCCGTTTGGGGAACTCGAAAGGGAAAGTTCCCTGAATTCCTTCTGCAAAGCTCCAGTCCCAGTGTGTTTCTGCTTTAAGCAGACAGAGAAGAGAGCGACCACTTCTGCTTCAATTGATTGTTATGGATATTTATAAGCAGACGGAATAAAACACAGGAGATCAGTCATTTAAATTGCAAGTATTAAATCTGACTTCTATTTTTTCTTTTAAAAAAATAATAATTTTTTTTCTCTCATCTACAATCAACACAATGAAATAAAATGGCGTTTACTTGTTGAGAAAGTGAAACTGAATGGAGATTTTATCTTATTGTACTGGACTGTGGATTGTTGGATTATTTTAGTTTGTTTAAGTATTTCATAAGGGGATTTTCAGCAAGAACTTTGCCATGAAGGTTTTTTCAGAAGAATGGATTCGTGACTTTATACAGGATTATACAGAAAGAATGTATTTAATTATTCAACAATACGAATTGGAAAAAAATGGAGGCATTTTGGATGAGAGTTTGGAGGAAATTAACCAAAGTAATCAGGACTTGGAATATGGAATGGATGTAAAGAAGCCTTTTTTAAAAAGTTTGGATGAAAAGCCTGAAGTTGTGCTACAGGAGGCTGTCTCCCAAAATGGAAAAATTCACAGGGTTAATGCTTTCCAAGAGTTCTCTTTTCGGATTGAGGGAATATACGGCAGTAACTCGTGGATTCTTGGACATAAGGAACTATTAGAAAATATTGTGACTGACTTTTCAAAAGGAGTAATGAAGGAAAGACAGAGACTAATGCATCAAAAATGGCAAGAGACAAAAGTATCATTTTTGAAAGAATTTTTTTTTTTTGAAATATTAACAGAAAAAGATTTTAGCCTTTCTGAAAGACAATACGTAAGGAAGATTTGGAAGAAATGGGTTGATTATATGTTTTATAACCATCATAAAAGACTAGATATTTGGATTTATACTGGATTTTGACGAGGAAGGACTAAAGTTGAACAGATATTGTAATTTCCCTGTATTGAAATTCTATAATCTGTTGTATTGAATTTTAAATAGAATATTCTCGAAAGATCTTATGTAAGAAAGACTTGGGGGGAAAATTATATGGTTATAGAAGTTATAAGGGAGATATTCTCTGAATTGGATTGGATTTTTATGCTTTAGCTGGTTTTAAATATTTTAGGATTAATTTGTTCTACTGATCTATATATTTTATTACTGTTTATTGTTAATTTTTTGAAGGATTTTGGTTATGTAAGGAGGAAGTCAGAGCTAGAGAGGGAGAATTGGTATAATAGTTTTGGGAAAAAATTTTTTTTTAGCATATGGTTGTTTTATTTTTAACTATACCTTGTGTTTGTTCCGGGAAGCCAGGGGAGGGGAGGGTTTGTGAAGGAGAGGGGTTGGGGGGAAAGGGGGGGAAAAAATTTTTTTGTAAAACTTTTTGAATAAAAAAAAAAAATCTTCATATTTATCCACTTTTATTTGTATGTCCTCCATTCCATTTTCCGAATAATTGCACTGGTTAATTTGCTCCAAACTCTCATCCAAAACGTCCCCATTTTTTATCAATTCGTATTTTTGAATAATTAAATACATACTTTCTGTGTAGTCCTGTATAAAGTCACGAATCCATTCTTCTGAAAGAACCTCCATAACAAAATTCCTGCTGAGAATCCCCTTGTAAAGTACTTAAACAGCGTAATATAATCCAACAGTCCACAGTCAAACACAATAAGATAAAATCTCCATTCAGTTTTGATTCAACAGCAAAGCTCCCTTTGATGTATCGCTCTGCTTTCAGTTTCTCTAAAACGAAACTGAAGAGGGGGCAGAAGTCAGAAAATCAAAAATACTTGCAAACCAATAATTGTTCCTCACACTCGTTCCGCCTGCTTTTCGTATCCACAAAAAGAAATCAATTGCTAGCAGAAGTGGACACCTTCCTCTTTTCCTGCTTTTTCAGGAGCGCAGAGAATCCTGGAGGTTGGGGGAGGGGTAAATAAGGGGATTCGACCGTTCAGGACTTTGTATTACAAAAACAAAGCCCCTAGGGGAATCTACCCAATTCCTCCCCCTTGCTCTGTCTCTCTCTTTCAACCAGAGAGAGAAATGAAGCCGGGATCAGTTGTTAAATCCGGCTTTTACCATATTCAATGCGGAGTGCCATAAATTAGCACCCAGCGAGAAAGGTGGCGCCACCCAGAAGCCACCAGAGGAGCTTTTTATCAGGTTCGCCTGATACGCCAGTTACGTCCCTTCTTGGACCGGGATTCCCTATGCACAGTCACTCACGCCCTCGTCACTTCCCGCCTGGATTACTGCAATGCTGTCTACATAGGGCTCTCCTTGAAGAGTACCCGGAGGCTTCAACTAGTCCAGAATGCGGCTGCATGGGTGATTGAGGGAGCGGCTCGAAGCTCCCATATAACACATATCCTGCGCAGGCTGCACTGGCTTCCGGTTGCCTTCCGGGTGCAATTCAAGGTGTTGATTATCACCTTTAAAGCACTCCATGGCTTAGGACCAGGTTAATTACGGGACCGCCTGCTGCTACCGGTCGCCTCCCATTGACCAGTGCGCTCCCACAGAGAGGGTCTCCTCAGGGTGCCATCGGCCAGACAATGTCGACTGGCGACCCCCAGGGGGAGGGCCTTCTCTGTGGGGGCTCCAGCCCTCTGGAACGAGCTACCCCCAAGGATACGCCAACTCCCTGACCTCTGGGCCTTCCGGCGTGAGTTGAAGACTCTTTTATTTCATTGTGCAGGACTGGCCTAATAGTTTTTTAATGGGGTTTTTTAATAATTTTTAGAATTTTCAGCCTATTTAAATTAATCTTTTAAATTTGTTTTTAATTTTTATATTTGTTGTTCTTAGTTGGCTGTAAACCTACCCTGAGTCCTTCGGGAGAAGGGCGGTATAGAAATTGAAATAATAAAATAAAATAAAATAAAATAAAATAAAATAGTGTGATGTTGCTATAAAGGCAATAAATGCAATTTTAGGTACACTGTAGGATTTCTGAACAGTTGTTGGACTTGATAACTTAAATGGCTCATTTCTATGAATCACTGATAAAAGAGAATCTGGAGCCCAGTTGGTATTTTTCCACTGGGTTATAGGAGCCTTTCTTTCTCTTTTTTAACTAAACATAATTTATATTTGATTCACTGACCCTTGTCTCCCTTCCTTATAGCCATATAAAACTATTAAATCTATATAGATTATCTTATCTATTAATTATTTTTATCACAGTGAAAGTGGAAGTATAGTCCTTTAGTTTACCTTTGTATAACTTGTCGGCTGGTGAAGGAACAGGCAACTACACCAATATTAGTTTACCGTATATACTCGAGTATAAGCCGAGTTTTTCGGCACGTTTTTTGCGCTGAAAAACGCCCCCTCGGCTTATACTCGAGTCTACCCTTGCAGAGCCGACCCAGGGAGAGGGTTTTTTGCCCTCGGGAACAGCTGGGCCGGCAGGACGAGCCCAAATGCTGCCGGCATGCTTTGCCAGCTCGGCCGGCTCGTTTTAGGCGGCGGCTCGCCTCCGGCGTTTTCTTCGCCCGCTTTTTGAGGGCGGCGGCGGTGGTGGGGGGCGGAGGGGGCGGAGGGGGCGTTCGACATTTTCGCCCCCTCTCACTCGTCCTCCTCTTGCCCGCGGTGGGGGCGGAGGCGTTGTCACCTCGCCCTCCTCTCAGCCGAAATTGAGTGCGGCGGCAGTGGGGTGGGTGGGTGGGGAGGCCGCGTGAAGTGCCGGCTGGGGAGCCCGGAGCCAATCCCGGGCTCCCCAGCCGCACTTCACGGCGGCCTCCCGCCGCCGCACTCAATTTCGGCTGGAGAGCAGTGACTCGCCCTCATGGCGAGTGACAAACAAATGAGTTCTTCTCGCCCTTGGCGTTGTCACCTCGCCCTCCTCTCAGCCGAAATTGAGTGCGGCGGCAGTGGGGTGGGTGGAGGCCGCGTGAAGTGCCGGCTGGGGAGCCCGAGCCAATCCCGGCCCCCAGCCGCACTCACGGCGGCCTCCCCACCCACCCCCACTGCCGCCGCACTCAATTTCGCTCGGAGAGGAGGGCGAGACAACGCCCATGGCGAGTGACAAACAAATGAGTTCTTCTCGCTTGGCGTTGTCACCTCGCCCTCCTCTCAGCCGAAATTGAGTGCGGCGGCAGTGGGGGTGGAGGCCGCCGTGAAGTGCCGGCTGGGGGCCAGGAGCCAATCCCGGCTCCCCAGCCGGCACTTCACGGCGGCCTCCCCACCCACCCCCACTGCCGCCGCACTCAATTCGGAGAGGAGGGCGAGTGACAAACGCCAAGGCGAGAAGAACTCTCTTTATTTGTTTGTCACTCGCCCTCGGAGGCGGAGGCGTTGTCACTCGCCCTCCTCTCCGAAAAGCCGAAATTGAGTGCGGCGGCGGCAGTGGGGTGGGTGGGTGGGGAGGCCGCCGTGAAGCCCGGCCCCAGCCGGCACTCACGGCGGCCTCCCGCCGCCGCACTCACGCTGAGAGGAGGGCGGTGACAACGCCTCCGCTGGCGCAGAGTGACAAACAAATAGAGTTCTTCGCTTGGCGTTGTCACTCGCCTCCTCTCCGGCGAAATTGAGTGCGGCGGCAGTGGGGTGGGGAGGCCGCCGTGAAGTGCCGGCTGGGGAGCCGGGATTGGCTCCTGGGCCCCCAGCCGCACTTCACGGCGGCCTCCCGCCGCACTCAATTTCGCTTTCGAGAGGAGGGCGAGTGACAACGCCTCCGCCCCCACCGCGGGCAAGAGGAGGACGAGTGAGGGCGAAATGTCGCGCCCCTCCGCCGCCGCCGCCGCCATCAAAAGCGGCGAAGAAAACGCCGGAGGCCAGCCGCCCCAAAAAACGAGCCGGCCGAGCTGGCAAAGCATGCCGGCACTTCAATCCCGGCTCCCCAGCCGGCACTTCACGGCGGCCTCCCCACCCACCCACCCACCCCCACTGCCGCCGCACTCAATTTCGGCTGGAGAGGAGGGCGAGTGTGTCAAACGCCAAGGCGAGAAGAACTCTCTTTATTTGTTTGTCACTCGCCTCCTCTTACTCGTCCTCCTCTCGCCTCGGAGGGGCGGAGGCGTTGTCACTGAATACATCCCAATAAAATGCAAAGGTTTCAAAGCATGTTTTGGAAAAGCAGCGAGGATGGGGAGAATGCTGCCTTGAATGTGAAAGAAACGTGGAAAACTCCAACTACAGTATAAAAAAAACATTTGCACTCAGTACTTTTTATTTTATTTTATTTTTGCCAAGTTTTCCTAGGGTTTTTTTCCCCTATGGAAATTGGGGAGGTGGGGAGAAAGAGGTGAAAAGAAAAGCCTCTTGGAAAGCGGAGAAATACGGCAAGAACAAACAATTTCTCCCCGAGAGGGGGCAGGAGGAGGAGGAGGAGGAGAGATGGGGGCATTGCAAGCTAGGGTGGGAAGAAGGAGGAGGAAGAAGAAGGAGGCAAAAGAAACCGACCCTCGCGCAGATCAGCAAATTAGCTTTCCTTCTCCAAACCAATTTTTTAAAAAACCCGTTCTACCCAGAGCAAATGGCAAATAAGCAGCCCGTTTGAGTCTGATTATTGTTTCATGGTGGTTGCCCTCTCTGATCTCCTTGTACATGACAAGGCACCTCTAACCCAGCGCTTTGTGTTTGTTATTGGTAATTCTCCTCTCCTTCTTCCATTGGAGTCCTCTCCTTCCTTTCCGAACGGGCGGGCGATTTACCTTCTCTGCCTCTTTTATTTTCCTGGAGGTGGAGGTGTATTCCTAAGGATGCCTTCAGTGCTGGGGAAGGAGCCGATCCATGGAGGGAGGGGCGACGCTGCCGAGAAGCCGCTGCTTACAGAGGCGAAAGAGCCAGGAGACCTTGGCATAGGTGGGCGGCTGGTGTAAGGCAGGGCAGAACCTTTGACCCGCAAGGATCCCGGGAGGTGGGGGACGAAAGAGAGGCAGAGAAGGAGGGAGGGAGGGAAGGAAAAGAAAAGAAAAGGGGGAGTGAAAATAAGAGCAGTCCGAGCAATAAATAAATATTGCTGGGCTGCTTTCCAAAAATCCTCAGCACGGAACTAAAAGTTGCAAGTGTTTTGTGAGTTCAAACAGTCCCTTCCAGACTAACACGTTTCATTAAAAGATACAAAGTTTGGTAAACTGAAGCTCGCTCTGTCCAATGCAAAAAAATCATCATCATCATATAATAATAATAATAATAATGATAATAATAATAATAATAATAATAATGATGATGATAATGATAATAATGATAATGATAATGATAATAATAATAATAATAATAATAATAATGATGATGATAATGATAATAATGATAATGATAATAATAATAATAATAATGATGATGATGATAATGATAATAATGATAATGATAATAATAATAATAATAATAATAATGATGATGATGATAATAATGATAATAATGATAATGATAATAATAATAATAATAATAATAATGATGATGATGATGATAATGATAATGATAATAATAATAATAATAATAATAATAATAATAATAATAATAATATTCAGCCGTGCTTCGCTTTGATGGCAGCCTGACGTAAAATGGGGGGCAGGGGGATACATACACGGTTAGGGAAAAATAACAAAACAATGTTTTGGGCTCAATTGCAGTCTTAAATTGAGGACTACCGGTACTTGCAATTTGAACCTTATTGGACACTTCATTCCTGGAGGGTTTTTAAAGAACAGACTGGACAATCCTTTGTCTGAAACAGTATAGGATCTCTTGCTTGAGGAGTGGGGACTGGACTAGAAGATCACTGTTAGTTTGGGATATGTTCAGAGCCCACACATCTGATGACATAAAAAAATTGGCAAAGTCATCTCAAGTCACTTTGGCCGTTATTCCAGGTGGGCTTACATCTGTATTGCAGCCCCTAGATGTCAGTTTAAATAAACCTTTCAAGGACCATGTGCGAAGGATGTGGCATGAATGGATGACATCTGGTCAAGCTCGTCTGACAAAAGTTGGAAATCTGAGAAAGCCAGACATAGAACTAATAGCACAGTGGGTTCGTGATGCATGGGAAGATATTCCAGAGGACATGGTGCAACGTGCCTTCAAGAAATGTGGCATTAGTAATGCTATGGATGGCAGTGAAGACAGCGCATTGTATGAGAGTGACAGCAGTGATGATGGCGACTGTGAACTCAGTGATGACGACAACGTATATGCGGATAACATCACAGAAGCTGAAGTAGCTGAAGCTCTGTTTGGACAAACAGATGATGAGGAGGAGAACTCCAGTTTTGAGGGATTTTAGCTCTCGTTAGCTTGGTTGCTGTTACTTTTAAAGATACTGTATTTTTGATACCATATTCTTTTTGGGGACCCCCTTTTGCACTTTTATTGTTTTTCGTTCAAATAAATATTCATGTTATTTTACTTGGCTCTATCTTTATTTTTTACATTGACCAGTAGCTGCCTCATTTCCCACCCTCGGCTTATACTCGAGTCAATAGTTTTTCCCAGTTTTTGTGGTAAAATTAGGTACCTCGGCTTATATTCGGATCGGCTTATACTCGAGTATATACGGTAGTTTAATTTTGTACTTCACTTCCAATAAAAATGGGATACATTTGTTTGTTCATACAATCAATCCACTACCTTAGAGTAGCAACATTGAAGTTTCCTTCTGCTCATATGGTTTAAGCAGAAGAAATAGCCTCTGGATATTCGAAGTCCCCCTTTACATACTTTAAAGGTTAGATTTACATTCTGATGAAAATTACTAGGGTTTAGTGATTGTCAGTACAAAGCAATATAGATTAGGATTCTGGAAACAGTAGGTGATGATTGTGCCCACTACTTTTTGAGTTTTCACATGAGCAAAGCTGACTGCTTACTGTCTCACAGATATATTATGAGAAAGCTCTCTGTCGTATTAGCTAATAGTATTTTTAAAAAATAGTGTCCCTTTTTGATTCCTTATTTTCCAAAATAGCATATTCAAGTTGGTTAGAAATGAAAAATGAAATGAAAACAAGAATTAAAGGAACATCACTGTTGCTTTGGGAACATTTTCACTTTCCCAGTTACTGTTTTTTAAAATCACTGTGTTATCCATCCTTCAACTATCTTCCCGGTCTGCTGACAGGCCTTTTTTCTTTTCTGCTGACAGGTTAAAGTGAAACTAGTATGCCTCATAGGTGGGGCGTGAACATGGCCCAGAGAAAAAGCAAACAGGCCATGGCATGACAACAAACATCAGGAAAGGATTAGCTGCTGCCTTCTCTAAAGAGGAAAAGGTTGTTCTTATTTCCTCGGGTGCTGCCTTGTGGTACAACATTGAAGAAATCATTCTCCAAACATGGAAAGAAAAGGAAATAGTGAAAAAGAGGTGCAATCACTGATTGCAAGTTAGTTTTAAGCACTCAGTACCACTCGGGTTAAAGCCAACAATTCCGCTTTCCCATGCAAGGGCCATAGGTCTCAATAGGTAATTACTACGTCTGTGTTTTTATTATAACCAGCAGCTGTCAGCAACATTGAGTAAATTCCATTGCATTGTGGAAAGCCGCTATGTCTGAACCAAGCTGCTACTTTTCAGAGATAGAGACACATACGAACATTTAAGTCAAGTATATCAGAATAAAAAATATAAAGCATAAAACTGCTAGTATATGTATATAGTGCACCTACTTTGTGTTTTAAGGATTATGCAAGATGAACCTGAGTCTTATAAACAGTGCACAAATGCTGAATGGGGAAGCAAACATTATTTAGTTGAGGTTTGATCCTTCCCACAGTAAGGTTTCTTGTATAAACTAAAAAGTACCAACAGAGTAAATGCTATTTTTAAAAAAGAACAGTTTAGGGATTATCAAAGCTATTTGCTGTTGGAACACAGTAAAACAAACATATTAAACATCCAGTTCTGATGGGGTCAAGGCAAGTGGTTTTTATCAAACAAGTTCCTTGTGGTGGATGATTTGATGTGTTCACTTTGTTTTCACTTGCAGCTGAGTTTTGTAGATAACTTCAGAGTATTATGTGTCCTTTGTGTTTTCTTTTGCTCTTGGTCTGGCCAGCTTAAGTAAAAAATGCCACATTCATAGGTATCATGGATTGTCTCTGAAGGATTTTATCTATCAGTTTATGCTAAGGCCTCTCTCCAGAGTTCATTGAGAAATGATTCAGGGACAGCAGACAAATGATGCCCTGTTCTTGCAGTATCTTTCAAAAGAATTATCTCTGGGGCTCTCTTTCGCTAATATTATGCCTTTAAACCAGCTTGTTTTCAGTACTTTCAAGTTATGTGGTATGTGACAAGGGTGTGATAACAGTATGTCAGAGTTCATTTTGTTCTGTTTGCAGTTTGACCAAACAACCCACCCACACTCAAAGAAGCCTGCCAATCCTTTGATGATACTAGGTTTATACAGTAGTATGAAAAGATCTGTTTCTAATGTGTGTTTTATTTCACAGTAGAGAAAGAAATAGGATTATAAGATTTTCTCTACTGTGTCCATCTCCATTAAATATGCTGAATATTTTTAAAATATTCAACATTACTTTTGGCAATACAACAGACTTCAGAATTTAACTCTTAATATGGTCAATACTAAATTTCAAATGAATCAATGTATTTTTAAGACACATAATGCAATCCCAATACAAAAGTGCTTTGTAGTACAAAGCCGCATGGGAAATAAGCCAATCACCTAACAAAAACCACAAAAGCCAATTCTACTATTGTATACCTCATTTTCCTCTATTAAAAGACAAAGGGCAATGGCTCTGTAATATATATACTTTTCTGGGATGAAAATTTTTGATGCAAGTATTTCTGTTCCATCATGAAAAAGTGTCTTTAGCTTTGTTTGTTTGTTCTAAAGTAAACTTTAAATATGAACATATTTGAAATATGAATGTAAAGTCAAACCCTATGCAAAATGTATTAACTCAGAGCGCTAAAGCCCCATGTATGACTTATCTTGCCTGGCTTAGAAGCTGAGGAGAGTTGGATTTGGTTATTACAGGGTGGGAAAGCCACCAAATAATGCCAAATTGTGGGGTGGATTAGGAAGATGGAAAACATATTACAAGAATACATGGCAAAATACGTCTGTTTAGTTGCTGAGAAAACTCCAGAGTTGTCATATGAATTCAACAGGAGCTTAGCTTCACTCAGTGATGCACATATCTAGCAGGATAATTATGGTATTGAGAATAGGATTTATATTAGATGTGTAATGCACAGTCTAACAAATGTTTAGCTTATGTTCTAAATATTAAGAATCAAAGTTTCCAAAACCATTGCAGTCTGGTGACTGGATAACGATTCTCTAATCTTCTTTAAATTACATTCAGATTGGTAGAATTCAAAGATTTACATATACATTTTTGATACTTTTTCCTTTCATTGGGGATCCTTTCATGAAAAGCTATATATTACAACATAAACATAAAAACATGGAAAACACTGGTATTTTTATTGAATCAGTTCCTCCTAATATACTGTATATACCACTGAAAAATCACAGAATTAGAATATAGTACAAGAAAATTCTGATAAAGCTCATTGCAAACAGCAACATGGTATCGTTTTCTTTCTTTGTCCCTGCACACAATTCCCTACCCCACATACACACACATTCTGGAGTAAAACGATTATCCAAATACACATTTGCACAATTTGAGGGAAAAAACATAGTGGAAATGTCTCTCTATGTTTGTTATAAAACACAGTCAAATATGCAAAATGATTATCTATATTCCGGATTTAAACAAGCTATAAAATTTTAACAACTTTTAGTTGATAGTACTGTCCATTTATATCAGTGGTAGTCAACCTGGTCCCTACTGCCCACTAGTGGGTATTCCAGCTTTCATGGTGGGCGGTAGAGGTTTTGTCCGATATTGAAGCACTTTCCTTTTTTTAAATTTAATTGACTTTTTAAAAAAAAAATCATAGCATTATTTAAAAACATTTTCATTAGGTTTTCATAAAATTCCCCGTGACAATTTAAATTTCTGAAAATATACTATTTGTATTGCCCACGCATAAGTTTAGTTCACGTTACGTAAGTGAAACTAAATGGTGCTATAGTGCACCATTTATATTGCAAACAAAACAGCCTCATCCCAGAATAGCTCACGCATCTCCCCCACCACCACCCAGCTGTAACAGACAAGCAGAGCTGGTAGCCGGCACCCCCCCCAAACCCAATCCACGATGCGCGAGAAGCATGCGCAGATGACAATACACTTTATAAATCACCATTATTGTGGAACCAGTGGGTGGTTAGAAAATTTTACTACTAACAGAGATACAAATGTGGGCGGTAGGTATAAAAAGGTTGACTACCCTGATTTAGATTATAAATAAGTTATACCAAACCCAATTCAGGACTAGCAGATCTAGGCTGTAAATATGAAATTAACCTATGACAATAAATAGTTTCTATACCTCTATGCCAGGGGTGAAGTGCTCCCAGATCAGATGGGATCGCGTGATCCGGTAGCGATGGCAGCTGCTGGTTCGGAGGACCAGTAGCAAAAATCCCTGGCCCCGCCCCCCCTGCCTCTGCTGAGCCGCGCCATCTGCAGAGGGTTTTTTTTTTTACTTTTAAAAGCTGGTTTTGCTTCAGCTGAAACAAGCCTTTAAAAGTAAAAAAAAAAAGTCTTTGAGGATCCCGCCCCTCAGCTGAGATCGGCAGAGACTTTAAACTTAAAAAGAAAAAAATTTAAAGTCTCCTCTGGCGATCTCATCTGAGTTCCTCATCAGCAGAACCTTACTTGTAGTCTTACTTGTAGAAAACATGTTTTCTACAAGTAAGAATAGAGATTCTAAGGCACTTACCTGATCATGAACACATGGCTCTTTTTCCAGCTCGAAAGTAATTTCAGTTTCAGCCAGACAGAATCAATTGCTCAGCTAATCTATTTCCTCGGTGATCAACTGGCTGGCTTTGCTGGCTGAGGAACTCTGGGATTTGAAGTCCACAATAAAATAAAATAAAATAAAATAATAAAATAAAATATTTGTGCAGCTTTCTGAGATTTGGTGTGTTTCTGTAGTGTTTCACTCTAACTACACAAACACATAAAATCTCAGAAAGCTGTATGTGGCATATTGTGTGTGTGTGTGTTAGTTGTGTGTGTGTAAAGTGTGAAAGTTGGTTTTTGAGCTTTTTGTGACTGTGAAGTGTGAAGTGCAGCTGCTTTTACATTGTGTGTGAGTCAGTTGTGTTGTGTTGTGTTGTGTGTGTGTAAAGTGTGAAAGTTGGTTTTTGAGCTTTTTGTGGCTATGTGAAGTGTGAAGTGCAGCTGCTTTTACATTGTGTGTGAGTCAGTTGTGTTGTGTTGTGTATGCGTAAAGTGTGAAAGTTGGTTTTTGGTACCTCTTATTGTTTTTTTATACTTTGTTTATTATTTTTATTATTTATTGTTATTGGCCACGCCCACCAAGCCATCTGACCACCAAGCCACGCCCACCAATTAAGCCATGCCCACAGAACCGGTAGGGAAAATTTTTAGATTTCACCCCTGCTCTATGCTACATTTTTCTTCTACTGGGCTATGTTTTTTCAGCCCAGATCTGTTAGCCTTAGAAACTCATTGGGTGATTTTGGACTAGTCACTCTCTTCCACTCCAACCTACCTCACATAGTTGTTGTGATGATGGGGAAAGAAAGAACAAATAATTATGTATATCACTCCTATATGAAAGACAACGTATACACTTGATCAACAAAATATAATATTTTCAAAATGTAGGAATGAGAAGTACCCTTTAGAATTTTTTTAAAAATCTGGAACAACCGCTGTTGTAAGACACTGCAGGAAGAGTACCTACAAGCCATCTGTAGAAATAGGTAGCTTAGTTGGCTCGAAGAGTCAAGCTAAGTTAGGGAGTTCTCTTTATTGAGTCTTTGAACTTTAGTAAACAGATTACTTTGGGTTTTTCAGCTGCACTACCAATCCAACTTTTTTTTTCTTGTAAATCTCACTAAGTAGAAAAACTGTCCTACTTTTGGGTATTTATTATGCATAAATGAGACATCTGATCAGGGAACCACTTGGACCACGAATAAACCCAGGTTTGTTTGGGGTTATAACTGCCCATCTAAATTCTTACAGGTAACTGGCTTAGATATTTTATAACACACAAAGTCTGCCCATGACAAGTTACGATTGTCACATAAGACAACTATTATTTTTCATTATGGTACATTAGACAGTGTATAGGTCTGGTGCACACTGAGTCTGTGCTTGTCATTAGTATTTGAATAGTTCCATGGTGCATTGCAGCTTGAAAGTGCATCTTGGTTTTCCTATTCAGTTCTACCTGGCTGAATGACTACTTTGATAAACAGTTGAAAAAAACCGATGAACCATTGAGTTTTTAAGGAAGTTATTGTATAATTAGTCCTTTCCAAAAGATTCTTGGCTTTAGAAAATTTCCAGATTGATTTTGAACTGCCTTAGGAATAGTGGTATATTTTAATAAACATCAAGTAGCATATAATCTAGATTATAATAAATGGTATCATAGAACCACTTGTTTCCAGCAAAGTGATGGCCTCTTTTAAGCTTAGGTCATTGACTATCTATAAACACTCACCTAAAAACTAAGAGGGAAAAGAAAATAACCGTTTTCAAAACTGATCACATACTGATTTAATATTTGTCTTAAATTGAAGAGTTGTTTCATTTTCTTTATCAGCAATTCTCTGAATTGGGTTCTTCATAATTTATGTAAAAACAAGGACTACATAAACAATCAAGTAACTAGCTGTTTCAACAGTCAGCAAAGCAGTGTTTTGTTTAAATAATTATCTTTCTGACCCATTAGTTTCCCACTGTTTTAGAATCATTACTGATTCAAACTGTACACTAAATGATTATCCAATTCTTTTTTGAGGGATTAAGAAATCTTAACCCTCTCTGAGAATAAAATACTGTTTACACTTGTGGTAAAGTTCAGAGAAACCTGCCCAACCTGTTTTATTGTGTTTTGGAAACCGTTTGCATATCCTATCTTAATGTTATTAGAGTAAGTAGTATTTGGGGTTTAGAATAGAGAGTCATTGCATCTCAGTGAAGATTTCGAGTGAATACACTTCTATAAGATTATATTAGTTATTACTAGCTTCCAAGTGCAATTCAAGGTACTGCGATTCAAGCCTTTCATGGTGCAGGGCCAGAACCACCTATCTCTGACTATTTCTCCTCATTTACCAAGATCTGACTGACCGACACACTTAGGATGCTATCATTTAGACAATCTCATACGACAGTATCCAGGATACAGGTAGTCCTCAATTTACAACCATTTGTTTAGTGACAAAGTTATAATAGACTGAAAAAAGTTACTTATAACCGATTTTCACACTTATGACCATTGCAGTATCCCCGTGATTAAAATTTGAGTGTTTGGCAACTGGCATATATTTACTATATGACAATTGCTCTGTCTCAGGGTCATGCAATCACCATTAGCTTCCCAGTTGACTTAAATAAGTAAAGTGAAGCCAGGTTCACTTAATGACTGCATGATTAATTTAATAACTGCAGTAATTAACTTAACAACTGTGACAAAAAAGGTCATAAAATGGGGCAAAAATCACTTAACAATTGTCTTGCTTAGCATCCAAAATTTGGGGCTCAATTGTGGTTGTAAATTGAGGACTATCCATTACATTTCTCTGTTGCTGCTCCCACTCTTTTTCCCTCCCACAGGCAGAGAGAATGGCATCCCATCTTGTATGAGGTATTTTTCCACCACTTGATGCATTTGCATGTGTTCTAAATTATAATCTTAAAAATTATTCTAAATCTGTCTAATCTGCTTTATTGTATGGATTTTATTGACTAATTTTTATTTACTAATATTGTATATCACTTTTATTCATCACCATATAAATGAAATAAAGTAAGCTATAGGACTCTCACTGTGGCAGAAACATATACCACAAAGGTTTTTCAAGTGTCATATTGTTTTATTCTTATCTTGTGCCCATGACAAATTAATGTGATAATCATTGCAGTTTTAGTGTAGTGTTTTCCTTCTTGTCCCTAGATATTTTTTTGCTGTGGAGTCAATGTTTGACTGGATGATTCATGATAAAATTAGAGGTTGAGATTTCTCTACTCCTTATTAGCCTGTTTAGGCTCTGTGTGTCTGAATGCCTTTCTGTCTCTTGTTGTACACTGCTACTATGACCATTGAAGTTTGAGCTAGATATCTGGCTTCTGCACATGCATCATATTATGGAAGTGTCTTATATGCATGGATTTAGCATTCTTTTGGGGGAGAAAATAGACCTAGGTTTAAAATTAATGTTTTTCTGTGGCTGTACTTTTTACTGATTTTATTATTCAATTGTAGTTTTTAAAAATATAAATCATATAAACTAATCAGTTTCAACTTATTTTTTGTTATTTGTAAATTTAATCCATGTGTTATATTTAATAACCTTTATTAACATGATTGTGAAATTAGGATATTTCTGCTTTTCTCAGCAGATACTAAGAGATTTTCTTAAAAAGTCTTTCTTATATCGCATTTCTTCATTGCTTTAATGGATAGAAGGAATTTAGACTACTGTCATTTCATTAGTCTCTCTTAACATTTCAGTGGAATATGCTAAGTCACAATATTAATCATACTTTCATGTAAGATCCTATACATGAAATGTTGATTTCACAGGAAATCCTTCTCTGCCAGCACCTAGCCATATGCATCCTCTAAAATTTTGCATCACTATCTCATTTAGAGCATTTCATGTCTGTTAAATCACCTTCCAGGGAACTCTGTGATTAGCACAGAATAGTGTCAGGTCCCAATACTCCCACACTTCACCAGTTTAATTATGATCTTGGTATTCTTTCCTGTGGCTATTAGTACTGATCTAGGTGAGTTTCCCATTCTCAAAATCTAAATTGTAACTCTGAAGGTTTCAGACCAGTAGAACTAGTCTCAGGTTCACTAGTTTTTTAACCCACCAGCACCATAAATGGCACCTTCTACCATTCCAAGTCCAGGTAGCAGGCCCCAATAGTAGTAATTGTTGTTTTTCTGTCACTTAGTTACCAATCTATCCCGATGACGGTATTGTCTTCTTGACTGTCACAGTCCCAGATAAGTCTCAGCCTCACAGGTGATAGTGACCGTAATTTCTCACTTCCTCTTGTCCCAATATAGTAAATGTTCTGATTGCAGGGTGGTACTCTAGTTCAGGCCGTCTATTTCAGGCCTCAGCTCCTCTCAGATATCCTCCAGCAATGTCAACTATAGATGTTGTCATCATTTTTGAAATGTTCAAGTAGCAATTCTAAGCCACTTCTCCTATCCACCAATTCTGCAAGTCAGGAACTCTACAACTGCAGTTCCAGTGATAGTTCCAATGGCTCTAATAGTAGAATGATTGTTCTCAAGCCACCAGCTAGTTTGTTGGGACTAGTGAGTCATTCAACAGCCACTTGAATGACTCAATAAGCTCAGAGGTTCCAATAACATCACTGTGTGGCTAAGTAATCACCTGGTGGAATATGTACAAATAGATACAAATACATATTTAGTATGTATATACATATACAAAAGTATTGGTTTTCTTGAATATTAGTATACGCTTTGATTTTCCTATTTCATTGGGAATTAAAATAAATGATTTCCTGTTTAAAATTTCAGTCTTATCATTAATCCTTCTCTTACTTTTTAAAAATCAATTTATTCCTGCAGGACTCATCTGCCTAATTTAACAAGATATTTGTATACTGTGAAGTAATAAATATCACTTATATGTGCAATTCCTATCACTATCCTTCCTATTCCTCTTCTTCCGCTATGATATATATCTATTGGAATATTGATATTGATATCTATTGATATCTATCTAGCTGGCAAAACGGGAGTATTTTTCCAACCTCATTGCATCAGCAGATAACTGCCCAGCCGCCCTGTTTAGGGTGACCCGCTCGCTCCTCCATCAGGGAGCGGTAGAGGATCCCTTAAAGGGTCGAGCTGAGGAATTTGGACAATATCTGTTTGATAAAATCGCTCAAATTCGGGAAGGGTTGGACACAGACTGGGTGGATCCAGACGGGTTGGAGGAGGCAAGTCTTGATGTTATTATCTGGGATGAGTTTGATCCTGTGGCTCCTGAGGACATGGACAGGTTAATGGGGAGATTGAATGCGACCACATGTTTACTGGACCCGTGTCCCTCCTGGTTGGTTTTGGCCATCCGGGAGGTGACACGAGGCTGGCTCCAGAAAATTGTGAACGCTTCTTTGATGGAGGGTGTTTTCCCTGCCGCCTTGAAAGAGGCGGTGGTGAGGCCCCTCCTCAAGAAGCCTTCCCTTGACCCAGCTAGTTTAGCAAATTATTGTCCGGTCTCCAACCTTCGCTTTGTGGCAAAGGTTGTCGAGAGTGTGGTTGCACGACAGTTGCCCCAGTACCTGGATGAAACTGTCTATCTTGATCCATTCCAGTCCGGTTTCCGGCCTGGTCACAGCACGGAAACAGCCTTGGTCGCGCTAGTTGATGATCTCTTGAGGGCTCGGGACAGAGGTTGTTCCTCTGTCTTGGTCCTATTAGATCTCTCAGCGGCTTTTGATACCATCGATCATGGTATCCTGCTGCGCCGACTCGAGGGACTTGGAGTGAGGGGCACTGTTCATCGGTGGTTCTCCTCCTACCTCTCCGACCGGTCGCAGACGGTGTTGACGGGGGGACAGAGATCGACCCCAAGGCGCCTCTTATGTGGGGTGCCGCAAGGGTCGGTTCTCTCGCCTCTTCTGTTCAACATCTATATGAAGCCGCTGGGTGAGATCATCCGTGGTTTTGGGGTGAGTTGTCATCTATACGCTGATGATACCCAGCTCTATATTTCCACCCCTAACCACCCCAAGTCTTTCGGGAGATGGGCGGTATACAAATATAAATAATAATAATAATAATAATAATAATAATAATAATAATAATAATAATAATAATAATAATAATTTAACATGGTCAGGAGAGCAGCCATTTTAGTCCACTACAGCAAAATAAAATAATAATAATAACCCAAATATTAAAATCAATACCGAATGCTACTCAGCTGGGATCATCAACTGGACTGTGGCTGAACTGGAAAACGTGGACCGGAAAACACGTAAACTATTGAATATGCACTATGCTTTACGTCCACGAAGTGACATGCAACAGATTTTACCTGCCAAGAAGACTAGGGGGCAGAGGGCTATTGCAAATCCATTAAACTGTAGAAGAAGAAAAATGAAGTTTGAATGACTATGTGAACCAAAGCACAGAAAAATTGCTGCAGGCTGTGAAAATGGAGAACATTATTAAAAAACAGAAACAAAGACAGAATATAAGGAAAAACAGCTAGATGACAGATTAAATAAATGGAAAATCAAAGTTTCACATGGGCAGCACTTGAAAAACATTGAAGGAAAATGTGATAACAACTTGACATGGGCATGGCTTAAGATGGGAACCATCAAGAAAGAAATGGAAGGTTTAATACTTGCTGCTCAAGAACAAGCACTACAAACTAATGCTATGAAAGAGAAGATATAAAAATCCACTGACAATCCAAACTGCTAATTTTGCAACAACAAAGTTGAAACTGTTTCACATTTAATATGTGAGAGCAGCAAAATCACACAAACTGATTACAAAGCTAGACATGACTGAGTTGCCAAATTAATCCACTGGTCATTATGTAAAAAGAACGACTTACCTGTATCTGAAAAGTCATGGGAACATAAGGTGGAAAAAGTTGTTGAAAATAAGAAGATGAAGATCTTGTGGGACTTTCGAATACAGACGGATCATCATTTGGAACACAACACGCCAGATATTAGTTGTTGAAAACCGAAGTGTACAATTTATTGATAGCGCTGTACTAGGAGACGCCAGAGTCAAAGAAGAAGAACTGGAAAAAATCACGAAATATTGCAACCTGGCCATCGAAACTATGTGATTATGAATGAAACATGTGACAGTGATACCCATTGTCATCGGGGCACTTGACATATGTCCAAGAATTTTACAAAGTATATCAAGAAATTGCAGCTTCCTGTAACACCAGTGGAATTGCAAAAGACTGCGCTACTCGGAACAACATACATTTTAAGAAGATACTTGGTCAATATCTAGGATGCTGGCAGCAACCCATATCAATCATGAGAGCCAGTCTGTTCTGTCCCCCTTCGCCTCTGTCCAAGCGATGGCTTAATTAGCCGGCACTATCAGCTCTGGCAGCAAAATAGCGAGCGTCTGCAAAGTGTCTCTGTTATCTCCCTCGACGCCGATGAGTCACTCAGGAACAAACAGTACGTCAGCTCTTAGTTAAGCAGTTGATTTGCCTGCTACAAAGAGGCACAGCAGTTCTTGCTGCCTTTATATCCTGTGGGGTGTGGCTCCAAAACTCAGCACTTCCTAGGCCTGCCTCACCCCTGCTTCTGTTGTTCCCTCCTCTCCTGCCTACAAAACCTAGGGTCCAGCCAGGCCTGACTGCCATCAGCTGTGTCTGGAGGCGTGGCCTGGGGGGGGAAAGAGTCAGGGGACGGAGGCCTTGTTATCTCTTCCACCTGGCCTGCCTCTGGCTCCTGGAGCTAAGCCAGGGAAGCCAGT
This sequence comes from Ahaetulla prasina, assembly GCF_028640845.1. Taxonomy (NCBI): domain Eukaryota; kingdom Metazoa; phylum Chordata; class Lepidosauria; order Squamata; family Colubridae; genus Ahaetulla; species Ahaetulla prasina. The sequence continues at coordinate 50,578,223 of NC_080543.1, forward strand.
GCTCCCGAGGTAAATCCTGATGGCTCTTCCCCCTCACTTTCCAAGTCACTTTCTGGCAGGAAGCCTGGCTCGGGGGCACAGACACAACACAGTCAATGATATTTGTGATACATATTTAAATGTTCAGTTGACTGAGTTTCCTTTTCAATTAATAAAACTTAATAATATAAAGATTAGCAGGTGTATTAGAAAGTGAGGATCATATAGTGCTTAAAATATTACAATCACCGAAATACAAAGTTAAGTCCATCGTTAATCATGAAAACTCACAGAATTGCTTTAATTCAGTTCAATCTAGTTGGGGAGCAAATTGGAGCAGTGTTATGCATGTTGACTTGAACTATGCAGGAGAGGTAAGACATTATTTATTATATTTTTACCTGGTCCTTATTACATTATAAGTAATTCAAGGCAGTTAACATACATAATAAAACTTATGATGACAATTGGTGCCAGAATTTTAGTTGCTAAGTGATGTGGCTCAGGGGTGAAATCTAAAAAATTTCCCTACCGGTTCTGTGGGCGTGGCTTAATTGGTGGGCATGGCTTGGTGGTCAGATGACTGGGTGGGTGTGGCCAATAACAATAAATAATAAAAATAATAAACGAAGTATAAAAAACAATAAGCGGTACCAAAAACCAACTTTCACACTTTATACACACACAACTCTCTCTCTCTCTCTCTCTCACACACACACATACACAAAATGCCACATACAGCTTTCTGAGATTTTGTGTGTTTGTGTAGTTAGAGTGAAACACCACAGAAACACACCAAATCTCAGAAAGCTGCACAAATATTTTATTTTATTATTTTATTTTATTTTATTGTGGACTTCAAATCCCAGAGTTCCTCAGCCAGCAAAGCAGGAAGTCAAAGCAAGCTTTTTTTTTTCCTTCAGTAGCTGAAGAAAGCATGGCGTTGCCAGGCCGAAACAGCAGTAATTATAGGTGAGGAGGGAAATTGGCTGGGCATGGGTGGGGGCTCTTGTAGGTGGGGGCTGTTAAAAAGTGAGTTTAAAAGCCTGTGAGGATCAGGAAACTCCTCTGGGATTGCCAGAGGAGGCTTTTAAAACCTGGGTTTTTTCTTTTTTCTTTTTTCTTTTCCCTTTGGCTGAAGAGGGTTTTTTAAAAAAACTTTTAAATGGTTTTGATGAGGTTTTTTTTTTTTTTAAACTTTTCAAGGCATGTTTCGGCTGAAGAAATAATAATAATAATAATAATAATAATAATAATAATAATAATAATAATAATAATAATAATAATAATAATAATAATTTAATTTGTATACCGCCCTTCTCCCGAAGGACTCAGGGCGGTGAACAGCCAAAATAAAATGCAAAAGAAACAATACATACAATACTAAAAAACAACCCTTAAAAAACTTATTCAAATGGCCAAATTTAAAATGTAATGACGCCCTATAAAATTGACAGAAATTTCAAACCCATAAAATCAAATTAAAAATTTTAAAAATCAAGCCAGTCCAGCAAGGCGGAATAAATAGGTTTTAAGTTCGCGGCGAAAGATAAAAGAAAAACTTTTAAAAGTAAAAAAAAAAAAACCTCTGCTGATGGTGCAGTTTAGCAGAGGCAGTGGGGGCGAGGCCAGGGATTTTTGCTACCGGTCCTCCGAACCAGCAGCTGCCATTGCTACCTAATCGGGCAAGCCAGTGCAAACTGGGAGTATTTCACCCCTGATGTGGCTATTAACAAGTCATCACCCGACTGGACTTAATTTCCAACTATTTTTACTAGAGTTGTTAAGCAAATCATTCCAATCATTAAGTGAATCCTGTTGATTGTGTAACAGTTGTAACTTGAATAAGTTGTAAGGTATTTTTTCTGATATCACTGTTAACTTTGAACCATAATTAAATAAACAGTTGTAAGTTGAAGATTACCTCTATTCTTTTATCGTCCTCTTTCCCCACACCACCTCACCCTGTGAGGTAAATTGGACTGAGAGATAATAACTGTCCCAGTTATCTAACTGGCTTTCATGCTTAAGGCAAGAGTAGAACTTACATTCTCCTGGTTTCTAAATATTTTTACCTAGTTAAAACTTATATACCACTATGCATTTGCTAGTTATAAAAGCTATTAATGTATTCTGAATTAGCCAAGTGCTTAGCTAATTAAATACAGAAATCTTAAGTATGAGCTATTTAGTAACCAGAAGTAATCATATATCTAATTTGGCAAACGTTAAATACTTTCTGTAATTTACGAAGTGTTGGTTTTGAAGAACAGATCTCTGAAATCAGTGCTAAATATACAAATAAAATCTAAATATATAAATAAGTCCTTAAGCATCTGTTTTGTCTATTTTAGAAATCAAGCTAAACAAACTGTTAAACACAGTAAATTTCTTTATAAATGGTAAACAGAACTTTCAATTGTATTTTCAGGGGAAAAGATGACATGCATCTACTGTTTCCCCTGTAATTTTATCCTGAAAACAGTTACTCAGATTACAAGGGAAAAAATATAGGTTTATTTACAGAAGCCAATGATTTCGTAAGATTGTACAGTACATTAACATACTCATTTCAGCAGAATAAGAGACATCATGGTTGCCATCATCATACACAATGAGAGATTATTGATAGATATTAGGAAGAAGGTACATCATCTTCTTAAGTGACACTGATCCCTACAGAAGTCATAAAAAAAAAACAACCGTGGCTTTGAAATACAGGGACAGGATTTAGGAGAAATGATCTCAACCCCTGGGAAGTAGTTAAGGAACACAATAGTAACAATGGGCATTTTTCAATAAATGCTCCTCTCACTAATATATTTAACTAGTTATCTGTGTATTGAACTGTATTAAAATTATTTAAAAAGTCAAGTTAAGTGTCTTCTGAATATTGTGGTTTCTAAATACAGGAAATTATATGTTAGTTGAAGAGGAAATTAGATCTGCCTATAGCTTTGCAAGAGGTGGGCTCAGGGACTAGGACGTTGAGCTTGTCGATCGAAAGGTCAGCAGCTCAGCAGTTCAAATCCCTAGTGCTGCCGTGTAACGGGGTGAGCTCTAACGGGGTGAGCTCCTGTTACTTGTCCCAGCTTCTGCCAACCTAGCAGTTTCAAAGCACATAAAAATGCAAGTAGAAAAAGGAGGGACCACCTTTGGTGGGAAGGTAACAGCGTTCCATGCGCCTTTGGCGTTGAATCATGCCAGCCACATGACCACCGAGATGTCTTCGGACAGCGCTGGCTCTTCGGCTTTGAAACGGAGATGAGCACCACCCCCTAGTGTCGGCAACGACTAGCACATATGTGCATGGGGAACCTTTACCTTATAGCTCTGCAAATAAATGGTTTTTTCCTCTCTCTAAATAAATATTTCTGAACCTGAAGCTAAACATATCTATCACTTACATTTAATAGCTGTTTTTGGCCAAATCATCTATCAGACCTACTCACAGAATTTTCAGGACACAGACAGGAAATAGATAAAAAGACCCTTTGACTATAGTTCTCCCAAAATCTGCTGCATGCAATTCATCACAGTTCTGGGATTTCTCATTAGAAATTCCATATAGTGTCAATTTCATACAATTTTGCTGTTTTATTCATGCTGATATATTTCTAGGTACCCTGTACATTCTTTCCCATTAGAGCTCTTTTATCTCAATGGCCTGTATTTTGTGATGTTTGTCTTTCCAGCGATATGGGATCAGTGCATGGAATTTGTGCACACCTTAGTCCTAGATCCAGAGAGCTTATTTTCATAGATTTAACTTGTTGTTAGGAGAGAAAGGGATTTACACAGTCTGAACACGACCAGTATTAGCTATGGGCTATATGAAAAGATGGTTATGGTATGGAAGTATTTGTTATTATTTCTGTAAAACGGTAACTACGGACTCTCATGTACATGCACAAATTTCTCCCTTTCTGTGGCGAGTTAAAAAGAGGTCCAGGAAGAAGTGGCCAAATCCACACAGACTTTCCTAAGCTTTCTGCACTCGTAGCTATTATTTATGGAATTGTGCGTGTACCGGAGAAAGAAGCCAACTTATGGGAAGTATAGGGTAAGCGAGGGCGCTTTTTTTGGCTGCTGCAATTTCCCGGAGCCTGTATTGCTGGGAGTTTCTGCTTAGGGTGAGTGAGCAACTGAGTAAGCGAAGAGGAGAGAGAGGTCAGCGCCTTTCTCTCGGATTTCGGCTGCCCTTAGCGTCGGGCAACTCCAGCGGAGCACGCAGCAGGGCTGTGGCCGGGCGGAAGTGACGGCCGTTTCACCTGCTGGGCTGCGAGAGGACAGAGGAGGGCGGCGCGAGCCGGCGAGTGTCCGTTGGGAATTCGCTCGAGAGTCGCTCCTTTCCCTCTGGCCGCCGGCGACTGCTCTCGCTCTATCTCTCTCTCTCTCTCCGCCATGGCACCGCTGCTGCCGCTCTTGTGGGCTGTAACGTTTCTTTGCGCAGGTAAGACTGGAGGGTCAGGGAGGGAAAAGAACCACCCCCACCCCTCCGTTTGCCCCCTCCCTCCCCTTCTCCCGCCACCCACAGTCGCCCGGCGTTTCTTTCGCCGAACTCTTCCCCGGGAGATGGGAATACAAAGGCTCCGACTTAAAGGGGCTGGAGGTTGGATGGATCGCGTTGTGAAATGAGTCTGTGGCTCCAGTATATATTGTTGGGGCTTCTCGGGAGGGATCGGTTGTGAAAGGGCTCCGGAGAGGGGCGTGAGAGGGAGAGAAAAGAAACGCGCCTTTTTTTTTCTTTTGCCTGCTACTGAGTCTTTTTTTTTTTTAACCTCTTAGCGGTTCTCTTCCCTAGGTTCGTTTTAAAAAACACACCAGTATGTCGGCCTCTTTCTTTTTGGTGAAATCTTACCCTCTGGGGGGGTGGGGCGAGCAGGAGGTATCAGGATTTCACTCTCTTGATGATTCACCGGAGGCATTGTTGTGAGCTCTGGACTCGCGTAACTACTACCCTTCCCTACGCCCAGTAGCAAAGTCCTTTGCTCTCTCAAGTGGTGAGCCAGGCGAAGAATGGACTTGAGAGATGTAAGAGCAAAGCCTGTTTTTAAGAGAGGCGCTTACAATTGCGCTTCTTTGTTTGTTTTTTTGTTTTCTTAAAAAACCTTTCACAAGTTTTAACCACCCACACGATCTTTACTCCGTAAATCCGTGTGATGTGAGGCAGGTGCTGCCAAAATTATTTCCAAGTAAGCTCCATGTAGTTTTCCTAGTAGCTCTCGAAAAGGGCTTCCGAAACTAAATGAAGGAAACAAAAGCTTTTCTAACAGTCTCTCTGATCAGAACGTGGCCTTATTTTGCTTCAACGTGACGAGGCTGCTCTCACTACCTTTGCAAAAGTGCGAAAAGAACATTTAAGGGTACCAGTTGCCGCCCAATTTGGGGCTCGTTCTTAGTTTTTTTGAAATTTAAGTTTCGTAGCTTTGCTAAACAAAGAACGGAGGAGTTATTAGAAATAGTTAAACCTCACCCATTTCAGACCAGCCTGTATTGAACTTAGGGCTTCTAATTGACTAGTACAGGGCTGTAGGATTGCAAAGTGTATTCTTTAAAACATATCTTTGACACTGGTCACTAAAAATACCGGAGCACGGAGCTTATATAGGGCATATTTTACACATATTTTTGTAAAATGCCTTCCAGAAAAAATTGTTAGAGTTCAGATAACTATATAAAATACTTTTTTAACTCTGTCCTTAATATGTTTGAAATGAGTATAACTTTTAATTATACCCATTTTGGGGTATAATTAGTTTAGAAATCATGCTGCAGACTATACTCAGATTTTTATGATTTGACAAATTTAGCCTTACCTACCATTTTGGACCCACATTGGGAGGAATAAAATTAAAGTGATAACCTAAATCAAAATTAGTAAGTAACTTTATTCTACTATGTATTCTTGTACAGTAACAACTGGAAGTATAGGTAAAACAAGAAGACATTTGCTTAAATATTGTGCTAGATCCTAAAACTTCTATGCAGCAAGTATTAAGCTTAGGATATGCAAACACTTTGGTTATTTAGAACATATCTTCAGCTGTTCTCCAACACAACTTTTTTTAAAAAAAGTTATGCCATCCAAAACCCAGAAACACCCTGGGTCTACAAAATTAAAAAAAAACAATTCACAGATCTTTATGAAGGATTCTCTTCATAAAGTTGAATGATAATAGGATTTAAATCATTTAATGCTAGGAAACTGATGTCTTGCTATAATTATTTCCTGTGTTCAAGATGTAACTATCAAACTGCACACAGTTAGAATTCAATTTACACCAACACCGGTGAGGTTAAAAGCTAAAGAAACTAAAAGCTTTTCAGCACTTTTCAGCTCTTTGTTTCCTGTCTAGGTATCTTTTGCCACTGTTGATGTCATAGTTTTGCAACATTACTCATAAGATAAAAATTATTTTGGGTCATCAAGCAATATTTTGTGTCTATATCAATATCTGTATATCATGTTCACTTTAAATACAAACTACTTAAATAGGAAATTCAAATAGATATTTCTTCGGATGTTAATGAACTGATTATAATTCACAAAAAGTATCCCAAAACATTAACAATTTTAAAATACAAAATTTTGCCTTGTAACAATAACTGTAAAATAATTCTGAACATCCTATAGAACCTGAGCAGGCAATTACAAAAACTTGTAATCATGCATGTTCAAAAGTTTTGTTTTAATAACTTAAGGTTGGTTAACAGATACCACTTTTTAAACTCAATCTAAAGGTTCCAAAAATATTCAAAAATAAAGATAGTCCTCAACTAACTACCACAGTTGGGACTGAAATTTCCATCATAAGTCATTGCGGTCATAAATCGAGTGAGGCTTGATTTTAAATCAATTTTTACAATTGTCATTAAGTGAATCATGAATCCAGCTTTCTGGACCATTGTCTTTTTTTGCTGTTAATCAGCAAAAAAGGTCACAAATTCATGAACACATAACTGCAGGATATGCAACAGGTTATAAGTGTGAGTTACTTGCCAAGTGCTCAAATTGTGATCACTAGTGATTATGACCACTGGAGTGGAGTGACAGGTGACTTTAGATCACTTTTATCATGACTTTGAACTATTGTTAAATGAACAGTTGTAAGTTAAGGACTATCTGGTTCAATTGACCTTTGCCTGCTGCATATTTAAATTCCAGTTACAGAAAATGGTATAATTGAAAATAAAGTAAAAGAAAAAATATAAAAATAAGCAAAATCATAGATGGGTTAAGTGAAAAACATATCACACATATAATGACAGAAATAAGGAATTATGTGCAGGAGGTATGGATAGATGAAATAATCACAACATAGAAACACCAGTTTTCTGTATTTTAAGGTTTAATACTGGAAATAATTATCTTAAGTATAGGATGATGGTAAACAGATTCTTTTCTCATTCCATAGTGATTTAATTGCTAATTCGATCACTAGTGACATCACATGTGCCAAAATAAAAATGCCAGAGAAAAGGATAACTTCCTCTGTTCTTTGGCAGACACAGAGAGATTTAAAAAACAACAATGATCTTTCTTACTTATCACAGAGCTATTCAGAAGGTAGAAAAAATGATTTGAAGGGAGATACATAACATGTGGGTAAGGTGTTAGCATCAGAGCTACATATTATAGCATTTGCCAGAATCTCTGAACTCATTCAAATTTATGAAGCTCCTACCAACAACCATTTAATCTCCTTTAAGAATAGTCTTGTCTCACCCAGGTGCATATAAAGAGATTGTATATAATGTGTTGATAGAAATAGATTCTGAAAGGGATTTAGTAAAGGATTGTATGATAAAATGGGCACAAAATATTCAGGAACCAATATTTTGGAAACTTGGGGGAAAAAAATGGGTTAGAAATGTTAAATTTACGCAAGCACAGAACTTAAGGGAAAATTTTTATAAAATGTTTTATAGGTGGCACTTACAAAAACTTGTAATCATGCATGTTCAAAAGTTTTGTTTTAATAACTTAAGGTTGGTTAACAGATACCACTTTTTAAACTCAATCTAAAGGTTCCAAAAATATTCAAAAATAAAGATAGTCCTCAACTAACTACCACAGTTGGGACTGAAATTTCCATCATAAGTCATTGCGGTCATAAATCGAGTGAGGCTTGATTTTAAATCAATTTTTACAATTGTCATTAAGTGAATCATGAATCCAGCTTTCTAGACCATTGTCTTTTTTGCTGTTAATCAGCAAAAAAGGTCACAAATTCATGAACACATAACTGCAGGATATGCAACAGGTTATAAGTGTGAGTTACTTGCCAAGTGCTCAAATTGTGATCACTAGTGATTATGACCACTGGAGTGGAGTGACAGGTGACTTTAGATCACTTTTATCATGACTTTGAACTATTGTTAAATGAACAGTTGTAAGTTAAGGACTATCTGATTCAATTGACCTTTGCCTGCTGCATATTTAAATTCCAGTTACAGAAAATGGTATAATTGAAAATAAAGTAAAAGAAAAAATATAAAAATAAGCAAAATCATAGATGGGTTAAGTGAAAAACATATCACACATATAATGACAGAAATAAGGAATTATGTGCAGGAGGGATGGATAGATGAAATAATCACAACATAGAAACACCAGTTTTCTGTATTTTAAGGTTTAATACTGGAAATAATTATCTTAAGTATAGGATGATGGTAAACAGATTCTTTTCTCATTCCATACTGATTTAATAGCTAATTCGATCACTAGTGACATCACATGTGCCAAAATAAAAATGCCAGAGAAAAGGATAACTTCCTCTGTTCTTTGGCAGACACAGAGAGATTTAAAAAACAACAATGATCTTTCTTACTTATCACAGAGCTATTCAGAAGGTAGAAAAAATGATTTGAAGGGAGATACATAACATGTGGGTAAGGTGTTAGCATCAGAGCTACATATTATAGCATTTGCTAGAATCTCTGAACTCATTCAAATTTATGAAGCTCCTACCAACAACCATTTAATCTCCTTTAAGAATAGTCTTGTCTCACCCAGGTGCATATAAAGAGATTGTATAATGTGTTGATAGAAATAGATTCTGAAAGGGATTTAGTAAAGGATTGTATGATAAAATGGGCACAAAATATTCAGGAACCAATATTTTGGAAACTTGGGGAAAAAAAATGGGTTAGAAATGTTAAATTTACGCAAGCACAGAACTTAAGGGAAAATTTTTATAAAAAGTTTTATAGGTGGCACTTAGACCCTAAGAAATTATCATGTATGTATCCAGATATGCAAGCGAAATGTTGGAGATGTAATTGTGATGATGCTACATATTTTCATATTTGGTGGACTTGTAAAAAGATTAAGGCTTTTTGGATAAGGATCTGGTGGATTATACAAAATGTTCTGAAAAAGAAGATAAAGTTCCTACCACAATTTTTCTAATTGGGAATTATTACGGATTGTATAGTAATTGAGACCACCACTTTAACACCCCTGTTCTAGAAAGTATTGTCATTCTTCATAGAACCAGTCAACTTCAGTTTCTTTGGCATTAGTGGTTGGGCCATAGACTTGGATTACTGTGATGTTGAATCATTTGCCTTGGATTCAAACCAAGACCATTTTATTATTTTTGAGATTGTACCCCAACGCTGGCTTTCCTACTCTTTTATTGACTATGAGTTGACTGACTATCCATTTCTTCTATTGGATTCTTTTCCACAGTAATAGATCTAATGGTCATTAGAATTAAATTTGTCCATTCCCACTTTAGTTCACTGATTCCCAAGATGTTCATGTTCAATCTTGCCATCTCATGTTTGATGACATTAACTTAACTTGATTCATTGAACTTACATTACAGGTTCCTATGTAATGTTGTTCTATACAGCATTGGACTTTCCTTTCACCTTCAGACAGATCCACAACAGAGCATCTTTTCAGCTTTGGCTCAGCCACTTTACTTTTTCTGGAGCTACTTCTAATTGTCCTCTGCTGTTCTTCAGTAGCATGTTGGACACCTTCCAACTTGAGAGTCTCATCATGCGTTGTCATATCTTTTAGACTTTTCATAACTGCAGCTGATTTTCTATATTAAAGGTGGAAAAAATTCTGAAGTTATTTACCTTGGTTTTTTCACATCTCAGAAACCTAGCATTTTAATAGAGGTGTGTAAACTTTCTATGTCCACTGTAAGCCCAAGAGCACTGGGGTAATAGGCTTATAAGGACAAGCATCAATTAGCAACTAGACAGCTGTATTTTAGAGTAGATATACTGAGTATTTAGACATGAATTTCAATATATACAGTATGAAGCACACTTTATTCCTCCCATTCCAAAACTGTTCCTCTATCCATGGCTTTCATCTGCCCTATCCTTCCTGTTGGGCCATATCCAGAAAACATGGTTATGAAACTAACTGAAACACTTTATTTGTTGACTTACCATGTGTGAGAATAGTGGTTAATTAAATCCAGACAGGTCTGAAGTGCTATTGGTATACTATATAAGAAATGTGATACGGATTGAGGTTTAGCATTTTGGGGATAGGTTTGTACTCTATAAATGGGATTGTGTAATATATCTGCCTTTATCAGCTGCATCTTATCCTTAGCTAGTCATATTTGGACAGAGCCATATTAGGTTCTGTTTTGACTGCTGCAGTGGGTTCTGCACGGGTTAGTACTTGAAATGAAAGTTTGCTGTTAGTTCATATACAGCAGCAGGTACCACATAGTGAAACTAAAGAGATTGCATTATGCCTTTCCTGAATTGCTTATCAGATAAAATTTATGATGTGGACATTCATATCAAAAACACTGACCAGCTTGGGACTTGAATACCTAAGGGACTGTCTTTATAATACTATACAAATCTGCAGTGGAAGCAATTTTGAATGCATTCCACTAGCAGAAGCTCATTTGGATGACATGTGAAAGAGGAACTTAAATCTTTCATCCCAAATCATGAATCACAATTCTTTCACAAATTGTTTGGTTTTTACTTTGCCTCTTTTTAAAAATCTGAAAAGAAACATTTCTCTTGCTAGTTTTTTTAGATGATTTTATCAGTAATTTCAGTTTGTATTTTGAATTTTTATTGCTTGTTTTTGCTTTTAAATTTTGACAGGTTCGTTAAACACACCTAAAGCAGAGGTTAGGTGTAATGTTTTGTTTTATCAGTGAAGAGGAGCAAAGCACAGAAATATCCTTTGATATTTCCAGGCTCCATTGGTTGGATTTAAGCACCCCACAGGCTGGATTCAGCCCGCGGGCCTTGAGTTTAACACCCCTGTTTTAGATGATTATTTCATAGCTTTATGGGCTGAGTCAGTGGTGGGATTCAAGTAATTTAACAACCGGTTCTCTGCCCTAATGATTTCTTCCAACAACCAGTTTGCCAAACTGCTCAGAAAGTTAACAACTGGTTCTCCCGAAGTGGTGCGAACTGGCTGAATCCCACCACTGGGCAGAGTTTCAGGCTTATCCTCAAAATGTCATCTTGGTATTATTTAATAATACACAACTGTGTATATTTGGCAAATTTTCACTTATATCAGAAATAAATCGGTAGTCCTCAACTTAAACTATAGTTGTGACCAGAATTTTGGTTGCTAAGCGAGTAAGTCAGTCCCACACAATTTTACATCCTTTTTTGCCATGGTTGATGCTATTGGTAAGTAAATCATGCAGTTGTTAAGCAAATCTGGATTTCCCCCCTTGATTTTGCTTGTTGGAAGCCAGCTGGGAAGGTCGCAAATGGTGATGACATAACTCTGATATGCTACAATCATCATAAAAACATGCCAGGTGCCAAGCATCCAAATCACATAATCGTGAGGATGCTGTGATTGTTGTAGCAATAGAAATAGCACTTAGGTCAGGGGTGAAATCCAGCAGGTTCTGACATGTTTTGGGGAATTGGTAGTGGAAATTTTGAGCAGTTTGGAGAACTGGTAGCGGAAATTTTGAGTAATTCAGAGAACCGTAAAATACCACCTCTGGCTGGCCCCAAGAGTAGGGAGGGAATGGAGATTTTGCAATATCCTTCCCCTGGAGTGGGTTGGGAATGGAGATTTTGCAGTATCCCTCTGGAGTGGGGTGGGAATGAAGATTTTGCAGTATCCTTCCCCTGCCACACCCACCAAATCACACCATGCCCGCCAAGCCACACCAACAGAACAAGTAAATGCCAAAGCCCACAGCAACTACATAGCAAAAAAGGCTCTAAAAGTAGTAAACCTAATTTTACGCAGCTTCTTTTCCAAAAACTCTACACTACTAACTAGAGCATACAAAACATTTGCCAGACCTATTCTTGAATACAGCTCATCAGTCTGGAACCCACACCACATCTCTGACATAAATACAATAGAACGCGTCCAGAAATATTTTACTAGAAGAGTTCTTCACTCCTCCGAAAACAACAAAATACCTTATACCACCAGGCTTGAAATCCTGGGATTAGAAAACTTACAACTCCATCAACTTCGACATGACCTGTGTTTAACATACAAAATCATCTATTGCAATATCCTTCCTGTAAATGACTACTTCAGCTTTAATCGCAATATTACAAGAGCAAAAAATAGATTCAAGCTTAATGTCAACCGCTTCAAACTTGATTGCAGAAAATATGACTTCTGCAACAGAGTTGTTAATGCTTGGAACTCATTACCTGACTCCATAGTCTCTACTCAAAATCCCAAAATCTTCAACCAAAAACTGTCTACTATTGACCTCACCCCATTCCTAAGAGGACTATAAGGGGCGTGCATAAGAGCACAAAAGTGCCTACCGTTCCTGTCCTATTGTTCCCTTTATTATATCAAATTAATATAGCTAATGCATATTCTTTATATATATATATATATATATATATATTTGTTTTCTGAGGTTTTCACGGGTGTTTGTATATAGGTCTTTGGTTGTTCGGGTTTTCTCCCGTGTAAAATTGGAAATGTCTTGGCAACGTTCCGACGAAGTCTCATTCGTCATCTTCAGGCTTGTGCTTCGTGAAGCACGAAGCTGAAGCCTGAAGATGACGAATGAGACTTCGTCGAAATGTTGCCAAGACATTTCCAATTTTACACGGGAGAAAACCCGAACAACCAAAGACCTATATATATATAAGTTATATATATTATAAATTATGTATAAAATATATACATATATTTTAAAAATATATATGTATAAAATATATAAATTATGACAATGTTTATGTATACTGTTATGACAAAATTAAATAAAAAATGTAGTAAAAAATGTGGATTTCACCCCTGACTTAGACATATATTGTTCCATAATGCTTAACAGCACTCTGAGTGGATTACAATGCTACTCCCAACAATCTGAGTCCTCGTTTTATCAATCTCAGAATCATGGAAGCCTGAGCTAACTTTGAGCTTGTCAGGATGGAACTGAGGCTGTGGGCAGAATTAGCATGCAATATTGCATTCTAACTACTGTGGCATCAGGGCTCTGTAAGTGTGAGGAACGGTTGTAAATCATTGACTTTGGACTTTTTTATTGCTAATATATATCAAGGAAGAAAACTTTGGATATTTTCCTCATGCCTCTAAAATATTTCTCCCATCTTTAAACCATATGTTGAAATGTATTATATCATGAAATTAACTTGCTTGGGTTTCAAAGGGAGTTTGGGGTTGTGCAGGAGGTCTGCTATCCAATCTAACTGAAGCCCTGATCACCATGTGGAATAAGAGGGTATCTGAGGCTTTTGATCTATTGCATTTTAGTGAACAGCATAGTGTTGTGTTGATTCACTTCCGTTTTCTGTGACTGTTTCCAGTCAGTTTGAGAGGAGGTCCAGCCTTTGTGCTCTTCTTTGTGGGATTCCACAGTCTGGATTCTTGCTTCCTGTTTAACATACAAGTGAGGTGCTGGGTAAGGTCATTTGACAATTTGGAATGAGGTATCATCAGTGTGCTGATTATAGTTAGCTTTATATCTATAGCATAGCTCTGACAGCTTCAGTGATGTCGTAGACATCTTGCCTGGTCATGAGGATGTGGCATAATAGGCTCTGGTTCAACCCAAGAAAGACTGAGTGGCTTTTGGAGTTTGAACATTGTGATGCTTGAAATGATCCACCTTAACCCACCCTTCCTCCCTCCTTCTCTCCCTCCCCCCCTCGCTTGTAATAATCTTTTCTATAAAAATATGTAGTCCTTTTGAGCATAATGTGCAAATGAGGATTATAAAGTCAATTGATTCCTCTAGTTATCTGAAGATCCAAATACTTGATATAAAAATGTTTCAATTATACATGTATATTTTTATGATGTTGTCTTTAACTTTTAAGATATTGAATCTAATGTACTTGATTTCATAATACTTTTCCTAGATCTAATTGAAGGTGTAACAATAACATCGACAGAACAGACCATGGTTACAAAAGCTCAAGGAGATAAAGTTACATTGCTGTGCACATTTACTCTCACTACAGCAGATGAAAGCGCAGTTGAAATTGAATGGAGTATTTCGCTACCGAAAGGGGAAGAACCAGTAAGTAGAAATCATTGTGTAGATATAATATTCATTTTGAATTTAGGCTGCGTGCATTAAATTCTGTATTAAATCCTGCCTTAAATTCTTAATGGGAATACTGTATCCTTTTCTAGGGCACTTTGGAGAAATATATTGAACAGATTATTTATAGCTAAGACATACAGTGGCTTCAAATGTGTTTCGTTTGCCACACAAGTCCTAAAAGTAGGTAAAGAAAACCCAATTAAACAGATAAGTCAAAAACATAAAAAGCGAGAAGATTCAAGAGATCCTAGAGTGCCATTGGAAGAGAACAAAGAACGAACTTGGCTAACCACAAGTTAAGGCCACTCTTAAGGTTTACCTTGGGGCAGTAAAAGTGGCAAAGCATCAATACTTTTCTGCTCTTATTGCATCCACTGAATGCCTCCTAAACAGCGGCACTGTTTAGAGTTACCCGGACTCATATTGGAAAGAGTGGCCCCAAGATCAACCCGCAGGATCATATGGAAGAATTCTCCAGTCATCTAGCAGATAAAATCGCTTGGATTTGCTCTCAGTTGGATACTAAGCATGATGCAAGTCTTGTGGAGATGCCTCCCTGTTGTGCAGATCAGACTTTGATAGTGAATATCCAGAATTACTTTGTTAGTTAAATTATTCAGGACCTCCCATAATCACTGCTGATTATTTTTCTATTGATTAAAACACTTGACATTTCTCCTTTAAATGAATTGATAATCTTAGATATACACATACTTTTGCCCCACAGAAATATATAGCTTCAGACCATTTTCTTCAATAACTAATTAAGAAGTACATTTTTTATAGGGCCCTCTTCATCTAATTTTAGAACTTGCATGGAGAACAGATCATGTTTTAGGCCATATTTATGCAGAAATATATAAAATTCAAAAGAGTTCACAAACTTTTAAATACCACTGCAGCTTAATGAATCTCTTCTTTTTTTCAGGTTATCATATATAGTGAAGGCAAACTTTATGATAAATATGGTATGATGGGACGAGTACAATTTTCTAAACAAAATCCAGCATCTGGAAATGCAAGCATTGATATCTTAAATTTAAAACAAGAAGATACTGGCACATACCAATGTAAAGTGAAGAAACTCCCTAATATTAAAACTCATAGAGTCCAATTGATAGTACTTGGTAAGGTATTTATGGTTTGCCTTTTTTGTATAGCTTGTATGAGGTGGTAAATATGAATATTTAATACACAAGAAGTGCAGTGTAATGTAAAAAATATAATACACTGTTGGATACCGAGCAATAGTTTGACTAGTTTAAAATTAACTTTGTTTTTTGAAAAAAATTATTCTCATAAATTTCTCATAATTTTAATGTGTTACCTTTTTAGGTTTCAATCTTTTGAATATATTCCCATGACCTTGGGAAATTAAAACTAGGAAAAATGAGGCACGATGATACATATGCAATACAAATGATATGTGAATTATACTTTTGTTGTTACATAATATAAATTTATGATTTTGAAAGGGCACCTATCATACTGGTCATTCTACAATGTTTGACTTTCTAGTAAAAATTCTCTGGATTATGTATATATAATGCATACATAACAGTTACACATATCCCAGCCTTTCCTAGCAAGCAGCTCTGTTATGAATCATGTTGCTTGAAATTTCTGCTTTTTGTTTTTAGTAGAAATATATTTTGATCTACTAAGATGAAACTATATTTTTAACTTCCAATTTTTCCCCCATAGGTTTTGTATCGTCTCTTGAAAGTCTAGGTTTTGTGGCTAAGTAGTTTGTTTGAGAACATACAAGTTTCAGAATAAAAGCACTAGGTTGAGGTAATTAAAATAAACTGACAGAAGAGAACCAGTACATAGAACTAAAAAGAGATATTGAGGAATTAATATGTTTCAATTTGTTGGTCTTCCACTTATTAAGATTGTAATTCATTATTCTAATATATTTATTATTTCATAGTTTAGGAGTTCAAATTGACATACAAAGTAGACTCTTTAATTTTATCCTAGAAAAGCTCGGTTGGGTTAGAATAACCTAAGGTGGTGGTTCTTAACATGTGGTCCGTGGACCCCTGGAAGGCTGTGATGTCACAGGGGGTCTTTGAAGGCTTTGTGCAGTCTACTGCTTTAAATCTTCAGTTACGTCTTGGTGGTCCGTGGCCATGGTCTCTGGTCACAATAGGTTGTTGGAAGATATATCCATCTGGTTCAGTTCCAAGTGGGGAGAAAGACACTGGAAACGTGGAGGCTGATTGGATAGATAGTTTTTAATGAAGTAGAACCATCAAGCACATGGTCCTGGTAAACCGAACACATGGAGTTGAAAGAGGGGTATTTATACCCTCTCTTGGGCTTTGCACTTGAAATTCCTGTTCCTGTGCAAGAACATGTATTTTGTTGGCTGTTGTAGGGTCATAGCTAACTTTGTAGGTTGTCTGAGTCTCAGACTTGGTTGAAGCGTGCTGGGTGATGCAATGTCCCCAGTGATTGTGCCATGTGGTGAGCTTTGCTGCCAAATAGTTTAATCCTATTATGTCCTGGAGGATCATGTCTTAATCCCATCACCCTGGAGCTGGAGGTCTTTTGTCTTGTTGATAGGCTTGCACAGTTTTTCTTAATGGGCACCAAATATCTGCTGGGGGCAGGGAGCCGCTCTCTGTCTTTAAAACATGTTTCTTCTTTTATCATCCAGGGAAATATAATATTATGCCTTTTTTAATATTTCCTAAAATATTCCACTCTTCTAGGAGAGGGATGGGTGCTAACTTTCTACAGGGTATTGAAATGGGATCCATGGTGAAGATCTATGGTTGAGAACCATTGACTGGAGAATAACTGGTCCAAAGGCAGCCAGTTAGCTTCCATGGCTAAGGGAGTTTAAATCTTGAATTCATTTAATCTAAGCCAATACTCACTGGTCCTGACATACTGTCATCATGGTAATTCATATAATTAGAAATTATATAACACATATCATCTACTATGATATTGTAGATCAAAGCTTGTAGAATAGTTGTAGTTTGGATTGGTTAGCAGTTAACGATCTGAAGTGAAACAGGTATTTCAGCAAGATTATAGGTTGTTATCTCCTAAAATTTGAAACTTTTCATTGACTCACAGATTAGCATAACAGTCCAGGAAGATACATGCTTGAGCTAAGGAGGCACTTACAGGATTATTGTGAACTGAGAAAAGGGTATGGTTTTAGGGTTAATATGCAAATAATGTGATAAAGTTTTGAATTTGGTCTCATACTGTTGCTAGGGTAAATCACTACTGTTTAATAGCCTGCTAAAATCTGGGTATAAAAAATACTTCTGCGTATCCAACCAAATGCCAATTCATTTTATCATAATTAAAACTTATATTAGATTCTTTATTTGTTAGAAAAACCCATGAAGACTAAATGCCACATTGAGGGATCACAGGAGATTGGAAGTGATCTTACTCTGAAATGTAAATCCCATGAAGGCTCTCCCATCATAGTTTACTCCTGGGAAAAAACAACTGGTTCACAAGAACTTCCAGCAACAGCATTACCAAGTATGCTTTCATGATATTAATATATTTTTCATAAACAGGGCTATTATTTTACTGTCTTCAAATGCTAAATTAATTTTATATACAACTTTTAGATATAAGAAAAATCATTTTGTTCAATTTATGTTATAAGGTATTTTATTTACCATGTAATTATCCAAAATATTTCTCAGGTGTATATCATCAGATTTTTAAGTTCTTAAAACTAGTTGAAAAGGGAAAATAGACTAAAATTTAGCTGAAGGAAATAGAGCTATGACATTGTTCTCTACTATTTACTTTTGCCCATATTCTTTTAGAAGGGTTAATGTAGAAAGGTTCAGGATGGAATATTTGTTTTGCTCCTAAATGGCAAATGCTTAATTTGCCATTCCTAAATGGCAAATGCTCTAACAATCTCAAAGTAGTGCATTGAACCAACTGCTCATGTATTATGAATTGTCTTATTTGAAGAATTCACACATTACTAATAATTTTGTAAGGTGATAATAGTCATTTAGTTTCTTCATTAGAAAATCTATCTTTCCCTTAAAATGTATATGATTTGTGACTAGTCTGATCACAGAAAAAGTGTTCATCTGTAGAAGTGCTTATATGTACAGGCATTTACCCTCATTTCTAAAATAATTCTAATACTCAGTATTAGTTGTAGATTTAGATCAATAAAATATGCTGTATTTAAATAATAAAATGACATTACATGAAATAATATATTAAATTATTGTTTTTTATTCTATAGATTAATGCAAAAATTCTAACATATAACTTAAATATTTACAGATGAAAATACAGGTGACTTATTTGTGAAAAATGCCTCTCAGACTTATTCTGGTACTTACACATGTTTGGCTTACAATAAAGTCGGCAGAGATGAATGTTCTATCATACTGACTATTACACCCCGTAAGTATTAGTCAACAGGCAAGTGAAGTACTAAAAATAGACATTAGGTAAATAGTTGTTATTAAACTGCAAAATTAATTTCTGCTATCTGACATAAGGGTTGTGGTTTTTTTTGTATTTTAGATATAGATAGAGCTGGTACTATTGCTGGAGCAGTTATAGGAACTCTTCTGGCAGTCAGCTTAATGGCTGTTATCATTTTCTGTTGCTATAAGAAACGAAGAGATACAAAATATGAAAAAGAAGTACATCATGATATCAGGTGCGGCATTTTGATTAATTGAATATTTCAAAATTTTATTTCTAAAAATGTTAGCTTCTAGAAGCATTGATTTACCTCATTTTAGCTGCAAAAATAGCAGCCAAATAACAGTGAAAGTGTCTGGATAACCTTTTGCTTGAAAAATGGTTTCATATGATTTGGTTATTGTTGTGATTACACAAAATCTACAAGTTTATAAAGCAAAATGGGAAAATATTGGAATGGGCCTAGCAAGATTTTGTTTTATAAATGACAACGTAAATATTAGAATGTGTGAAAAATTAAACCTGATTAAGAAGGTAGAAACTATTGAGTGTAATTCAATAGAAAGAAACAGTAGCAATAATAATAGAAATATTAATTATTCTAAAACTAAACAAAATCTAAAAGAACATTTAATCAATCAAAAAGGTTGGCACCTTTTAGATGCAATAGTCAATTGATGATTTTATTTGCTTTGGTGAAATGGTATCAGTCAGAAAACCTAATAAGCACACCTTGGCTTCATAAGCCAATAGAATACTGAATAGATTCTGATATTTGTCCTAGCATTGAAAAGCAAGTCTTCAAATTCATTTTGTTAGCTAAAACAACAAAAGTTGTAAATTGTTATTCTCAATATAGCAAGAAAAGGGAATGATCAATGTACAATTTTTGTATATAAATATTAGCATTTTTAAATATTAAAATGTAACATAACATAATATGATTTTTATATCTGCATCAGTTCTTTTCATTCTTCAAGAAATTATATTTTTCTTTTTTCTTCATTTCCTTTATTGCCTGCCTTGATTTTTTTTCTTCTTCTGATAGTGAGACTGCAACTTGGGAGACACTAATTGTCTTAAAGAATGCACTGTGCTGCCCAGAGTCGTCATCTCAGGCTAATGGGCAGCATATAAATTAAACATTAATTCATTAATAGTAAATAAAATGCATCTTAAATTGTCATGCATTTATTTATTTACAGTACATTTATTTAGGCTTAAGGAATGTAGCTTAGAATAAATGATGATAAAAATAGTTTATGTTATATAGATTTATTTGACAAAAACATTCTAAAAAATTAAGGATAGAATAAATCAGTGCCTGTGGGATTATGGAAATTAAAGTTCATTTATTTTAAAGTTGCCAAGTTTTAGAAACACTGTGATAGTGAAAATGAATATTCTGCTATTATGGTAGTGTTAGTACCCTTCATTAAATAAAAAGTATTGATGGGTTTTTAGTGTTTCTAAAGATTCTTAAGTAAATTCTTAAATATGCTTCTTTTCAGAGAGGATGTCCCTCCTCCAAAGAGTCGTGCCTCAACAGCCCGCAGCTATATAGGGAGTAATCGATCATCTTTGGGCTCAATGTCTCCATCTAATATAGATGGTTTTACCAAAACTCAGTACAATAAAGTACCGAGTGAAGACTTTGAACGTACTCCCGCTCAGAATCAGTACTTTGATCCACCAAAGGTAGCTGCACCTAATCTAAGTAGAATGGGAGCTATTCCTGTGATGATACCAGCACAAAGCAAAGATGGTTCCATAGTATAACATGACATTAATTTGAAGTTTCACCAGTTCATTACCACATTGATGATTAATTTGTTCCAGTTCTACACATTTAAAAATACTCTTGAGCATCAAGATATATCTTCTTAGCTCAATATATTTTTATTAAGTTTGACTGCTTGCAATGAAAAGTTGACAGTGAAAAAATGCTATCCATATTTGTAGGAATTTCAAAATAAATATTCAAATATGAATTATTCATCTATTAGTTATAGTAGATTGTATGACATGAAGCATTTTGTATTTACATTATTACTGATATCTGTTTATATGAGAACTGTTACAATGATAGTTTTTCTGTTCACAAATCTGAAAATAGACTTGCATTCTTGTAATATTGATTCTGGAGTACTTTTCTCAAAAACTTTGAATATTTAAAATGCAGTATTAGTTATAGTAGTGCACATGTTTACCATATGTACCATTTTCTGTCCTTTCACACACTTTCTCTTTATCTCCCTTGCTCTCCAGTCTTACAGAATATTGTTTGTTCTATGTGGATAAACTGATCCTCTCTAGATATGTAATATTGAATAGATTTAGTCAGCATACTAGCTACAAACATGATCTGATAGTGAAATTAAACCTGAATTCAATTATTAATGATATTTTATAACCTGTACTTGCAATTTTGAAATTCCCTGTTTTTTATAAAGATTTGTGCAAATGGATTTTACATATGGGACCAGAATGCTTAAGTTTAATTTATAAAATATACTGGCACAATTACATTTTTGTAGTAAAGTTTTCTATAACCCAAGAGCTGATGAGTGCTTCCCCACTATATTAATATCTTCAGTGTTATCATTTAGTACTTTTTTATTAATTCATCCTATTTATATTCCTCTACTGCTTTTATTACCAATAAAAAAGATTGGAATACCAAAAAGTGAATATCAGCTTAAGCTGGTAGTTTATATGTATATGTGACAAGTTATAAATTCTTATTAGGAAATTGCTCCCAATGACTTATAAAATTTGTTTCTGTCTTCTTTTCCCCATTTATCATGTCCAATTCTTGGAGACTGCAGTTTTCTTGAAAAAGTTTTTCAGAAAGCCGTTACCTCCTTCCTAGGGGTGAGAGAATGTGACTAGCCCAAGATAACCAGTTGGCTTTGTGCCTAAGGTGGGACTAGAACTCACGGTCTCTCAGTTTCTATCCTGATGCCTTAACTACTTCACCAAATTGGCTCTTATGCTTTTTGTACACATGAATAATTTCAAAAATTTACTGCAAGATAAATTTAAATATTTATACTTGATAACACTTTTTTTTGAAATTGTGGTTCTCGTATACAAGAATAATTTAAAAATTAAGATATCAAGAATTAATATTTAAACTTCTCTTGCAGTAACCCAAGTTACTGCAAGTGTATAGATATTTAGATATAGTATATCTATAAATATATATAAGACAACTGTGATTGTCTTACAATCACAGTTGAGACCAGAATTTCAGTTGCTAAGTGATGCAATTGTAAAGCGAGATATCATGTGTTCACATCACTTAGCAATCTCGGCACTCCTGAATTATGGGTTGTTAAGCTGAGAGAGTCTCATGTACCACAGAGAAGAGGAGGCCTGGTGCAGGCTGCATGCAAGTTGGGGAGAGCTGCAATGTGGTACAAAGGTGCTGGAATCCTCAGCTTCTCCACCCTGATCCAGTAGCGTGACACAATGGGGCTGCACCTTGAAAAGCCTCAAGTAGCCCATCAGGCCGAGCAGAGCTTAATGACTGCAGGGCCATACATCTCTTCCTATCTGCCTATTTCCTTCTGACCTGTGCCCTTTTGGCCACCTTGCAAAGCAGCACTGGTCATTCCTTCCTTCTCCAAATAGTACATCCATTCTTGCAGGACTTTTGAAGAGTCACTAGAATGGGATATTGGCTTGCAAGAATGGGACTTTTACCATTCTCCCAATAGTGGATCTATTCTTATGAAACTTGGGGAAGATAAGAAAGTTCTGGGGCTGAAGTAGAGGCCTGGGGGTGGTGTTGGCTGGTTGAGATTTTAGCCCCGGCCCTGCTATTCTGCAGGATGGTCAAAAAGTAATAGATTGAGGGAAAAGAGATGTGAGTGGGAATTGCTGAGCCCCTGAATTTTAATCCATGAGGTCAGGAGTGTTGCAATGGTCTTAAACTCGTTTTTTCAGTACCATAGTAATTGAATAGTCATAAACCAAGAACCACCTGTAATATGTTACTCTTAATTGTAGTATAGTGTTTCTGTGTTACCTAATTTTAATTTGAAGAATTTTTATTTCTAAATGTAATGCAACATAGTACAAATAACTTTGATATTTATTAAGTGGACCTGATCTGATAGTATGATATATTGAATTAGATAATAAACAGTTTTTGAAGTGCACACGCTATTATTACTAAGTTTAGATACTGGAGAGAAGTATTAGTCTTCACATATCGAGGTCTTTTAGGTTTCTTGATACTGTAAGATATAAATTTTTATGTCTGCCTTACACATGTGTTCAATAAACTTTATATTTGATTGTATGTCAGATTTCGCCTATAAAATTTCTGACTGCACCATGAAAAACAGTTTTTGAAAAAATACTGCAATTTCTTTTATTGTTTAATATTTTCTGCCAAATGCTGGTTAAGTCACTGCATAATTTTGAATTTCAGAATTTCCGCCTTTACTATTTTTATAATTCCTTCAGGTGGTATGATCTGACTCATACAACTCCCATTGCTCAAGACTACTGAATTATTGTTATTATAACCTGCCTTCTTGCTTTTAAAAAATAGAATAGTAAGATAATAATAAAAATTAAATGTTCAGTAAGAAGGCAGCTTCCCCTTAAATTTATATTGGATTAAACCTAACTATTGTGTTAAAGCTGGCTTGCTGAAATCAGTCTAGTCAAATTCGTGAGTTTTTTTTTAATTACATTTGTACAATGTTTTTTTTAAAAAGGTGTGACTGTTATAATAACGAGTTCTTTGCTTGTGTTCACATGCTTTCAGAAAAAAAATCAAAGGATTTGGAAATGCATTATGAACATATGGTGTGGTATACAGTACTTTGAAGTATTACACTCAAGAATTTGACTACATTGTTTAAATAATAGGTTTGAACAGTTATGTCATTCTGTTGTGCTGGTAGATTTTTTTCAATGTGTATACTTAATAGTAGAATTCAGACAAAATGCAAAATGCTGTTTGAAGTTTGAAGAATTCTTGAACATTTAATTTTATCATTGCTCATTCTCACAAAAATAATAAATGAATAGTAAAACGATACAGTGGTTTATCAGCAAAATGTGATTTCTACATATTTAAATGTAGGATAGTCTGATTGTGTTTGCATATAAAGTAGGAATTGATTTGGGTTGGACTATTCTATACTTCTAGAATGTATTGAAAATAATTTTCATTTGATAAAATCTGATTCATATTTTGTAAAAGATCGCTTTTCATGAGGCTGTGTTTCAATTGTGATGTATCAGGGCTCAAGAAAAAGTAATCTATTTTACATATAGTAATAAAAAGGCAAACAACCTGCGGTGATGCATATTAAGCCAATTCGACCTTTATCTCCCACAAGCTATTCGTAGGAAAAGAGATCAGTTGATTATTATACATTCTACCCTTATGAGCCCTTTCAGTAGCTATGTTTGTAGTAGGAGTATGATTGATAATAAAAGTTGTGCAACTATTGCCAATCTTTAATTATGTTAACATTTATTTTGCCTTTTTAAAAATAGCTTTTGAATAAATAGATTAATTGGTTTATATTAATAGATTGTTGGCTTATGTTAATGTATGAACTTAAAATTCCTTTTGAATGTGAAAATTAATGTAGGTTTTACATTAATATTGCATGTGTCAAATCTGTCAAATAATATACATGGGAGTTAAATTATGTTACGTTAAAAGTTCATTAGCGTTGTCAATACAGTAACTCCTTTTGATGACCCTGTAAATTGTTTACAGTACATCTTTTAAATATATGTACTGTACAGAATATTTTGTTTTGTGGTTTTTAATCAGAGATGTCAATGTCATTAACAGAGTATGTATTTTTTATATGTAAAACTGGCGACTTTTAAAGCCAAATGCACCCTTTCCTGAAATTGTGTGGCTTTGGAATACTGTAGGAGAAAAGGCTTGCTTATTTAAAGGGAGAATCAAAGCACAGAACACAGTAAATGAAACATAAATTGTGAAACATTTATGAGGCACCATCATAAGTTTTTCGTTTTATGATGAACTCACTTATATGTGGATTTTTCCCTCCTACATTTTTGTTAAAAATTATAAGCAATGAAAATTGTGGAAGGAACTGGTTTTATTACTGGTATAATGTTTGCAATAAAGATATTAGTAAATCATATATTGTGATTTTCTTAAATATTGATTCTTTGTTTTGTAAATGCTTTTAAATTAATTTGTTTATATTGAGTATGCTTTTTACATAATTAAGCCAAAACAAAAAACTATTATTTTTTTTGGCAAAATTACAAAAGAAACTGGGCTTGATTGTTATTATTTATATTCATAGAGCTGTAAATATACAATTTTCATCTTTTTAAAAAATTGTGTGAATTTAATAGAAATGTTATATACTCCATGTTACATGCTCTTTCATTGCAAAAATTTTCTAACACAATTTTTTTAAAAACAAATATAAAGAGAACAGTAAGTTGTATGGACATAATTTATTATAACTATCACTGTCTTTTCCTACTGCCCTCTATATTAAGGACTTGATGAAGCAGAAAAAAGAATTATTTTTGAAATGTATTGTTTTCTCTGCTCATCCAAAGTATGGTTTATGTCATGTTATGTTAAAAAGAAAATATATCGAAGTCTTACTAGGCCCAATAACACATTTTAAGTACTTTTATTGAGATAACTAAGTTGACTATATACAGTATGTTGTTTCAATTGCAGGAATATATAAAATAACATATATTCAGTTTTATTTTTAGCATTACCAGGTATGTAAGCATTAATTAATACAAATTATAAAATTTTGTGTTCAATTTCATGATTGTTATATCTTCATCATAGATATTTGTGCCCCAAATGTTACTTTCTCCTTTAAAGAAGATCATTAAACATACTACGCTTTCTTGTATAGCTCTTTGTAGTTTCTTAATTTAGAGGCTTTCAGAGTAAAACTAGCTAAAAAAATTTTCACAATTATTTCAGAAATGTTTGGAAAATGAACAGACAAGATATACATATATTTATTTTGGCAACATCTAAAAACAGGAGTCCCCCACACTATAGAGAAACTTGTGCAAAGTTCAACATGAATTTAGAGAACTGTAATAGTAATTTTAAGATAGTCTTATGCTTGAATATGTTTAAATGTGAGTTAGA
This sequence comes from Ahaetulla prasina, assembly GCF_028640845.1. NCBI lineage: Eukaryota > Metazoa > Chordata > Lepidosauria > Squamata > Colubridae > Ahaetulla > Ahaetulla prasina. The sequence goes on from NC_080543.1 coordinate 50,604,320, forward strand.
ATATGCACAGATAAAATGGCTTCTCTGGGGCAAAAGCTATAAATTGTTTTTTAACTTAGCAATTTTATATTAATAAGGCCTCGTTAACATGTTATCTACTTTTATCTTAAATTATTGGATTGAATTCAAAAAGATATGAGTGAGCAATTAGCTTATTTAGCAGTGTTATATAAACTGTTACATCAGCACTTATGGAAAACTTTGCCCGTAATGTATATGGAGTTATATCACTGCATATAGCAACCGTTATCTGTATGGACTGCATTTTGTACTTCAAGCAGGCGGAAATGCATTTTTTTTCTTGAAAAACCATACTTTCCCCTTTAATATTCCAGCCATTGGAACTTTAACAACCTAGTGCAGGGGTTCAAACTGGCAGCCTGCGGGCCGGATGTGTCATGCCCAGGCCATGGCCACCCCAGCTGTGCAAAGGCAAAAAATGTCATGTGTCATCTGATGTCACATGCCACGATCGAGTTTGACACCTGTGACCTAGTGGAAGATTTAATATTTAGGGAAGAAAAGGTTGTTTCTGAAAAATCAGAGAAGATAAGAGTGAATCATCCTATCAGTGGGGTTCTATAAATACTTACAATTTTTGTTTTTATTTTAAAAACATATCTTATACAACAATGCTATAAGAATACTTCTCCCCAAGATGGCTGCTGAAGGGTAAGGGACTTTTTTTCCTCTTAGGATTTGCTGTGTTGCTGCCAGAGCTGGTTCTTTGGCAGTCTTGCCCCTGGATTTGAATGGGGACACTTAAGAATGACTCGACAACTTTTGGATGGCTGTGTACACAGCCAGGAGCGGGAATCTTGAAAGTTGCAGCTCCTTGTGGGAGTAGCTGGAAAGTCGGCAGTCTTTATATTTCTTCCTACTGGCAGAATGTTGTCGTAAGCACGCCTGGGACTTTTAACCTCACTTTTTGAATCTGCTTTTGTTTTTTATTTTTAAATGCTGAATGCTGATTCATTTCAAGCCCCTGCTGCATTCTGTTTTTTCTGCTCTCCCTCTTTTATTTGGCTGTTCGTAACCAACTTCTGCTTTTCCTTATGGAAACATAGCATGTGCCTTTGAATGGTAAGTGTTTATATTTGAATTATATATTATTGACTATTCCATGCAGGGAATCTGCATTTTATTAACCTGCAAAAAGCCTTTGGATAAAAATAGTCAGAAAATATCCTCTGTTATTTTGTTCATTCCCTGCTTTACCTATCTACTTCATTGAACAACAACATACCAGATTACAGAGAAAAGGAAGAGGCTGAGAAGGGGAAGAGACTACCTAGCAACATACAGTCATTAGCTGATTTTTTTTCTGAAATATTTGATGAACTCAAAGACTGGAAAACGTCCTGAAGAAACCGACTCTAAATACTTTAAACTAACAAAAGGAATAAATATGGACTCAGAAACAACACAGATTGTAGAAAATATTCAGGAAAAACAAGGACTTAGAAATTACAGAATTGATTTCATATACCTTTTGGAAGCCCAACCCTGTTCTTTTATATAATTTTGAGCAGAGAACTCTCTGGGTGGATAATTGGCAAATGGGTCTTTTTTAAGGGCTGTGAAGGAGAGTGGGAAATGGATTTATTAATTTTAATTGGGGAAGAATCTTAACTGGGTTTTTTGGGGGGGGAAATAAATTGGCTTTGGACATTGGACCTACTGTGTTCAATCAATCAGCAATTAATAAATGTTATTAAACAAACATGAATGTTTGATCCAGAACCAATTACGGTTAATTTTTTGGGATGATTTGGGACTGAAGCCATGGTAAATTTTCTACAAATTGATTACAATAACAGTTTGTTAACAGGGTTTTGGAATTTCATTTTTGTCTTTTATTACTATTAATAATTCTTATTACATTTATACTTTTATATGTTTGTTATTATTTTTCCTGTTAACTTTTGTTATTAATATATATATACGATAGGTTAACAATTTGAAAAAACAGTTTTAATAGTTTAAAATTATTTTTGCCTATTTTGCAAGGGTTGGGAAATTAACACTTTTATTCTGAAATAATGAAAATATTTGTAGCTTGGGTTTTTATTTGGCAGTGGTTTGCTCTCCAAGCTTGTTTCAATTTATTTTCTGAACATTTTATTACCAGGCTAGGTAACATCATCAGCAGGACAGTCTTGTTCTATTCTCTTTAGCTTATAAATATCTTGTATGCCAGTGTGGTCATTTGGTTGTTTGGAGCTATAGTTAAATTCTGAGCAGCTGATTGGTTATTTTGTTGATTGGTTGTTTGAATGGTCTGGCTTCTTATATATTCATATGCTCGATCTAGGTCAATATGTTTGTTAATTGCTCCTTTTGTAGAAATTCACATTTATGGTGGATGCTAGCATGTTGTATTCTATCAATCAACATTCAGCTAGGAAAGATATGTGTATACGTTAGTCTTTTTTTTCTTTTATTTTAAGACAACTTTTAATGTCTTGTGATTTTTATTTTTTATTTTTTTATTTTAAATATTTTGTCATTTTATATTTTAATTTTTTGAATAAACTAAATATGATATAAAAACAATGCTATAGGAAAATAAATTGCTAGTTTAATTAATTTCTTGGTTTTGGGAACTCTTTTTGGCCAGTTTTCTTACTGTTTACCACCAGACCTTCACTGTTATTTCAGGCGTGGAAATTGTGCACTCTTTCTGTAAAATACGAATTGGATTAATGAATTTGACTTAAAATAAAATTAAATGTTCAATATAAGCTGAGATAAAAAAGAACATTTGTATTTAATCACAAATTAGTTAAATATTCTATATAGAAGCAGTGAAACTCTATATTAGTATAATTAAGCTTTCTTTAAATTGAACTAGTTTCATTAGATGGAGAGTTTGTTCATTTAACAGTCTGATTTAAAATATCTAGCAACAATTTACAGCTTGAAAGTTTAGAATAATTGTTTATTTATACTTTAATTTTAAAATTCATTTATTCATTATTAATGTTTTCTCTGTTGTAGTATGAAAACGCATGCAGGATGGGTGACATAACGGTGGTATAAAGTTGAAGAAACGTCATATATCATGAATTTTACATTAAGAAGGAAATGAAGTACTCTGTTTTAGCATTCTGCTTTAATGTCTGCAGACAATGTAGAGTAAATCTACTGGTAATATTTGCCTCTCAAATATTTAAAAGTACACTGCTTGAAATTTTTATAAGAGACCCAGACATGAAAAATGTGAAAATATGAAAAGAGAAATGAAATTGATTGAAGATCATGCAATTACCTACTTGAATGGAGCAATTTAGGCATCAAACCTTCTGCTTAGTGCACTAATTTATATTAAAGCACCCTGACAGATGGCTGCCTGCTTTCTTGGGACACAACCAATGAGTGGAAATGTATGGTTGATTTCATTGTTGAACTGTTCTTACAGTCAGCTGATTTAACATGTAATGGAGATAATAAGTAATATAGTGTCAAGTACTTAATTAAGTAAAAGATGTATTTTCTAATGTACTTTAGAGCCAATCAGTATGATTTAACACACTGCCTTTCAGATTATATATTTATGCTTTTTTAAATTGTATGGATCTGAATTTTTTAAAATGTATGTCTTATTTTTTATTATTTGAATACAATTAAAAAAGAAACTAGAATATACAATGCAAAATCATAAAACCATAAAGTAACAAAAACATAATGCAGATATTCATGACTATCTTTTTTACACAAACCATTCAATAAATGGTTCTATTTCATTATAATTATCCATAGCTAATGATAACTAATTTCTTGATAATATCTGTTTTTTAAATTGATGAGAACCTGGGGATCATATGCGTATGTTTCAAATTTTAAAATAAACCTTAACTGAAGTCCTTTTTTAAAAAATCCCCCACTTAATATCAACAGGTATCATGTGGCCTATTTGTTTTGCATCCTTCATCATTCTTTAGGAGGCCTTGGCTGAATCACTTATTAGCTTTTTGTTGCTTTATTTTAGAATGGGATTCCTTACAAGAGGAATTGGCAGAATCTCTTGTATTATTTATAATGAAATATTTAATGCCATTTGAAAAATCCTGGGGGGGAAATCCTTATGTAATAAACTATAGGGAGATACTTGCTTTGGTTTTTTCATGCATAAATTTCTAAAATAGGGAAGTAAATTATAGTAGTTTAATATACAGTAGTTAAATCTTTTATTTGGAAATGATTCTTGAGAGTATAATTTAACTTCAGAATCAAGAATTGTGAAAAGCTGCAAAATTATGTTTTTAGGACTGTAATGTGAAATGTGTGTATACCACAAAAATAGAAATAAAGAGGCAATCAAGGGAATTGATAATTCATAAAAAGATGGAAATCTTGATCATAGTTAATAAAGCTAAAAGTCTCACAATTGTTCAAGATACTAGCTGTCATATTTATTCTATGTGAAATCTGATGTTTAATATATCAGTGTCATTCTTTACATCATACAGAACATTGTTTTGTTTTTATATGTTGTATTTGTACATGTAAAGTCTCAGGACAGAATGATTATCAATAAGGGTAGCATCTCCTTACCAGTCTTAACCCATCTCTGTCCCTTTCTGTTTTCCTTGCTTTTACTCCTTAACAATACCATATTTATTTTCCTTCTCCAAAACTTCCCATCTTTTCTCCAAAACAGTCTCGCTATCAAGTGTCTGTATCCAAGTCCCTTCTATTTCCATTTTGATTCTAAATCATAATTTCCATTTCTACCTGCTGCTCTTGTAATCCTTTTCAAATAAATGTAAGTACAAACATTATTTCTCTTCTTCCTAATTATCCCAGTACTCAGATGAGCATTCCAAAGGGTGGGGGAATGGCGAAAACAGCCTCAGTCATTTCATTTCCCACTTAGCGAGTTCTTTGCTTAACAATTGATGTCCATACAAACCGTGGTCAAAAATGAGGACTACCTCTATATCTATAATAATATCTATGTCTACATCTTATTAGTCTATTCTTTGTTGCTTGAGCACACCAAAGAGTTTAGCCACCTTCAAGTTGCTTTCTGGTGCTGTTTGCTGTTCTAAATTGCTTTGGCAATTTCTCAATCTGTGCTGGGGTGAGAATAGGAAGGTGTTTTTCCAGATGCTGCTCCTTGTTGCTGCTGAGTGATGAAACTGCTGGACTCTTGTTTCTCTTTCAGCTTGACTGCTGCTGGCATTGTGAAGTCCTTCCTGTTTTGTTTTGTTTTTTACTATCAGTTGTCTATTCAACTGACTTATTCCACTCTCAGCTGCAAATCCCTTTCTATTCTTTCTTACACACAAACACCTACACACCTACATTCCTGGGCTCTCAGTGTTTTACTTGTATGCTTTCATACAGGGAAGAAAAAGGAGCTTTTGCCTGGCACTGCAAGGCTTTCTTCGCCCACACTATGTTTAATATTTACATTAAACTGTAGGGTGAGCTCATTTTATGGCATGGATTGAGAAACCAAAGAGTATGCTGATGACACCCCGATTGTTCCAAGTAATGCTATGAAGTTTCTAAGTGTCTGGAGACTGGGAGTGTGAACTGTGAACATGTTTCAGCTGAGTCACAGTAAGATTGATTTCAGTTAGATCAGAGGTGGGCAATTAATTTTTCCAAGAGGCCACATGAGAAACTATGTGTCTATCCGAACCAATAGGGCCCCTGCTGCCACAGGCTCTACAGACAATGGGCTAGATGTAACCTGCAGACTGAATGCCCAGATCTGAGATTGATCCTGATCCTGCATTTGTCACCTGGACTTGGTGACATGGATATGTGGAATAACTGTTCAGCTAATACCTGTTCAGCTATTCATCTGGTGTTAATTTGTTATTGGTGTCTGTTTTAATTTCATCCTTAGATTATAGGGTTTTTTTAAAGTATAGTTTTTAGCTATTTTTATCCAAGAGTCTTGAGTTTGAGATAGGCTGCCATATAAATTTAAATAATAAAAGTTTCCTTCCATAACCACTGGACACATTAGAAAGTTGAATAAAGAATTAACCATTTCCATAATATTGGCAAGTAGCGTAGGTTGTGAGGTTGACACAAGAATATTGGGTTGTGGTGGCGCAGTGATTAGAATGCAGTATTGCAGACTGCATTCCCATTGCCAGGACTTTGATCTTGACAAGCTCAAGGTTGACTCAATGTTCCATCCTTCTGAAGTCTGTCTGAGTCCTTCGGGAGATAGGGCGGTATACAAATATGAATAATAAATAAATAAATAAATAAATGAGAACCCAGATTGAGGGGGAAATATGCTGACTCTGTAAATTGCTTAGAGCGGGCTGTAAAGCACTATGAAGTGGTACAGAAGTCTAAGTGCTATTGCTATTTTTATCTTTTACATTTTATAGAACAGAATATTTTATTTGGCATACATTAATTAGGAATAGTGAGGGCATGCATTATATACTTTTGGCAAATGTTTATTTTTTTGTTCATTATAATAATTTGATATGACAGATTAATTTCAAGGTGTTTTCAGATGGTGAAATTTACAGCAAAGCATATTAATGAGTAATGAAAACAAAAATAGCTGCTTTACAGACCTATAATTATACTCTCAACCAAGTATAAACATGTTTTATCAAATGTGCACTTCATTTTAAATAAATTACAAAGTTAGATTTAGTCATTATTTTGTTGCTCCAGCCCAGAATATGAAGAAATATTAATAGACAGAAAGTAAAGCATAATATCATTTTCTTTTTCTTCTATTTTATTTCGTTATATATTCGTTTTCCATTTCTAATGATTTATCATGAACTTCTGTACACATTAGGACATTATTTGTTAATAACTTTTAATGTATAAATAAATATGCTTCAGCAAAAAAATCTTTTCAAAAAAATGAAAAGAATGAAATTTTATTTTGTAGAAAAAATAATTGACTAAAGTATTCATTAAATTCAGTTAGTCAGATAAGATTCTGCTTACAATCCTTTTAAGGTAAAAAAAGTCTTTGAGTCTTTTTACTTATGACATCTAGCAGATGGCAGTTTGAAAACCGAATTAAGTTGGCACTCTGGAGCAAAAGTTTTTAATTGTGAAGGTTCATCTTCAATGTAGCATCACACCTGTGCTATAGTTCTGTAAATGTTAGCAACCTTTTTGTAAGCAGCTTGTAATACTTTTTCATGCCAACAATTTATCTCATCAATATTTAGATGAATTTAAAAAATAAGAATCTGCTTACCTCATTAAAAAAGTTAAGTATGATTCAGTAATGAGGATCAAGTGATTTTTTTTCTTTTTACGACCCTGTAATCCCTTTTATTGAGGTGGGGATAACTGAGTGAAGCTGAGTGTTTACCGGCTGGATGCCCTTCCTGACATCTATGTGGAGTTTGCAGCAGATATTCTTTTTTCTTTGTGCCCCAATAGAAAAACATCTGTCACTGTCTAGGATTGAATTCTCTTTCAAATTTTATTTGTTTTATTTAAAATAAAATAAAATAAGAAATTAAGGGTAGGAAAAGGACTGGGGAAAACGGGGTGAGATACAACGTGGGAGGGGGGAAGAAAAAAAGGCATTGGCCTCTGACTCTTCTTAGCACAGTACAAGATAAAAAATCCATCCTCAACTGTTTGCTTTTACACATTAATATATAACTAGCCATTAGAATATATAGTATAATGACAAATCTTTCTGATCAATAAAACCAAAGTCAAAGTTTCATCTCCCGCCGCCACAAGCATAAAATCCAGAACTGATATCCAAATGAAAATATATTCTCCTCTTTGAATAAAATAATCAATTTACCATTCCTGCTTTGTCTTCCTTGCTATGGAAATAGTATGTATTTTGATTTGCACCTAATAATCTTTATGAACTATCACCATTTTTGTTTACAAGGTTCATTGTATGCTTTCAAATTCTTTGACCTTACTGAAAACAACCCTTTTTTCATCCTTTTTTCAAAGAGCTAAACTTTTTTAAAACTTTCTAGTGCATCTTTTTCTTTGACTTCTTAACATACAAGTTTTAAGCTTCAGTACATTTAGATTTCTCCCTCCAAACTACCCTGATAGAATTTTTTATTTTATTTTATAAGCATCCTTTTTAACAGTTTTTCTTTAAACTGGTACATCATTTTCTTTAATTTTCTCTTAATAAAGGTACTCTCAAATACATTTTCAATAACATTTGCCTACTTTAAGAATTACTTAAGCGTTATATATAATATAACAACATAACGTGTGTATGTATATTAAGTAAAATATTTTTCTTCCCTGAAAGTTTTGTCAAGGAGTTGTAAGCTTTTCTTTTTATCACTAAATCCTCAACCTTGTTAATAATCTTAAAAGTCCCAAATTTGTCTTTCAGTTTTGTTGAGAGATTTATATTTAAATAATAGTGAAAGTTAATATCAGGTTCTTCCAAAACTACAATTAACTCCTTTGCATTTTCAGCTACTTGTGAAGTTTCAGCTGCTTTGTGAAGTTGCCTTGGTAGTTTGGTAACATTCTCCACATGTTTGCATCTCAGTAGTTTGAGAGGATTTTTTATCATCCTTGGAGCACAGCTGGTCAATAAATTGGCAGATTTTATTTAGAGACCTTTCAAATATGTATATCTCTAATACTTTTTCCATCTTAGCTTCCACTTTTAATCAGGATCAAAAAAAATTATTGGCAGATTTTATTTAGAGACCTTTCAAATATGTATATCTCTAATACTTTTTCCATCTTAGCTTCCACTTTTAATCAGGATCAAAAAAAATTAGCCACCTACAGCAAAGAACAAGCTACAAGTGATTACCAAAATAAACTAAAATCCAGCTTTATATGTCTCAGTCAGCATTTTTTTTTCACTATACTTCCTTATTTGGCTTGCCTTAGGAACCTTCTACATTGTTATTTAAGACAAAAAACATTCCCTAAAATGGCAAGAGTCTCCAAAAGGCATAGCAAGATGTGTCTAAAGAGAGCCTCTTGTGGAAGTGGCTCAATGGGCATGGCATCGCTTGGTGGGCGTGACAGGGGAAGTATACTATATAATCTCCATTCCCTCCCCACTCCAGGGGAAGGTTACTGCAAAATCTCCATTTCCTCCTGTTCAGCTGTGACTTGGGAGGCAGAGAATTGATGGGGGGGGGCAATCAGAGGCCATATTTACCAGTTCTGTGAACTACTTGAAATTTCCGCTACGGGTTCTCCATTTACCCACCTTGGAGGATGGAAGGCTGAGTGAACCTTGAGTCTGGTGAGATTCAATCTGCCAAACTGCTGTCAGCCAGTGATCAGCAGAAACAGCCTGTAATACTGCACTCTAACCACTGCACCTCTTATTTTTTGTTTATATATATATATATGAAGAATTTTCAACAGTTAGTAACTTTTGCCACCAGAGGGCATACATAATACAGCATACTTGATAAAAATTTGGTACAGTATGATTTTTTTTGGGATTTTTTTTTAAACAACCGCCTTTTCCTAGAAAATAGAAAATACTAGCATCTACAGTTGTGTAATAACTATATATTACTTCATTTTTATTTTACTTTTAATTTCAATTTATAATTATAAATTGTTACTTAATTGAAATATCAAATTTCACATTGTTATTGAAAATTATACAAATGGTTTTTTTATATAGTGAGGAATAACCAGGATTATGCAAAAGTCACCATTCTATATTTTTTTCCATGCCTAAATTCCAGGCCAATATTGCACAAAACACCATATCTGAAATACGACAAAACACTTTTAATTTGAGGGGTTACATTTCAAAAGACATCCAGCTGGTCAATGTCTGAATCAGTATTGTCCAAAGAAAGAATTGAATGCTCCAGACGTTTTCTGGCTGGTTTGATTTCTACCCAATACGTATAATGTACCACTTATGCTGCATTTTGATAACAAATTGTCACTTTTTGGTTACTATTTGGTTACTGTTATACTTCATAAAAGTTTCAGAACATGGGCTTAATATTGGTGCATACTGACTAGGCCTACTAGGTTCAGGCTGCAAAAATAAGTCATCAGTGCAGAAGTGTTCAGATCCTGTCATGGCTGCCATTTGCCATCAATTCCTCTAATTGTTGTTTCTCTGTAACAATCTCAAATTGTTTTGTTGCAGTTAGTCAAATGTTTAGATTTTTATCTACGTATAAAGTCCTTCCCAAGGTCCTTGGATAGGGATGTTGTTTGTTTAAAGGTAGTCACAGTATGTAAACTGCTAAACTGCCTTTTGCAATTGGGTGATGATTTTGTCAATGCTGAAGTGATGCTCCAGATGTTTTGGGATTGCACCCATGGTGCCTATTACTATTGAGACTATCTTCATTTTATTTTGCCAGTTCTACTTTTATTTGCAGGTCTTTGAATTTGAATTTTTGCCCACCTTTCTTTTCTATTTTGCTCTCTTAAAGTACTGCAATGTCCACTATCTAAAGTTTTTTGTTTTTATCAACAATTGTTAAGTCTGGATTGGTGTATGGCAGATGATTGTCTTTTTGAATGTTAAAGACTCAGAGCACTTGATCTATTTTGTGATCCTATCAGTTCTTGTTTGCAGGCAGTTAATTGTAAATTACAGTAAACAAATTTGAGAGATATAGTATGTAGAATTTTTTGCAGATATTCCAATGCACTATTGTTGCTACTTTAAAGTCTCCTTCATTCTCATGATGTATGTATAAGGTCGTAAGTCACTTTTCCGAGGCCATGATTTGGAATCATTAAACCGTTGGAAGTCAAGGACAGTCTGAATGATCAATGGCCAAACTATCATTTCTGAAACTCAAGCTCAATTTGAGGAATTATCTAAATTAAATAGAGAACAAAAGCTATGTGTAGTCCCAACTCTTAGAAAAAATGTTTAGATCTGAAAATACACACACACACTTCATGTATTTACCAGAAGGAGATTCCTCAGTCAACTTACAGCCTATATAACTTTTGTCCCATGAGTGTCAAGTGTTTTTGTATTTTAGAGATGGCATTTCTTTTGCAGGACATTTGGACCGTAACCTAATATAGTATTTAACAGTTTCATAGTTTTTATAAAGTTCACAAGTGACATAAAGTAATATAAACAACTAATTTGAGGCATTATATGTTTTTAAAGCCATTTATTTTTATAAACCATAGAAATTCACATATAAAACTGAAGTTGAGCTCTGCTTATATTAACAAAGCCTGAACCATCATTCCAAAAGTAGGTTTTTGGCTTAAATTTGTGATACTTGATATAATTGTACACTCTTAAAATTAAATGTAATATTGTACAACTGCTGAGATCATGTCTTTGGAAACAAGCTTTTTTTAAAACAACTTCCATCATGAAAGGTAATTTACATTGACCTGAAAAAAGAGTAAACATCCATTACACCAGGTAAAATGCTATTTATAATTCAAAACTTTTATAAAAAGATCTGGAAAAGTACCTAAAATAGTTGTTTCTTTTTTTATATAAAATTCAGTAATAAAATATTGCTTGCAATAAATAAAACAATGGTGATGAATACTGGTGGTTCCATTATTTCTTAATACTTAAAACTGTAATTCACCTGTTATTCCAGGTTATTTACAAGTAGTTAGAAGTATTAGTTAAATTAAACTGAAATACTGGTAATCAGTGACAAAGGAAAATATTTATTAGGCTGGAAAAAATTTTAGAGGAATTTTTTGCATTCCTCCAAATATACTGCTCAAAGTATAGAGATGGTAATTATATCATGATGTTTGAGCAATATATGCACATAACCAATGTGGGAGGCTTTTAAACATCCATGTTTTTAAGACATGGTGCCCCACTGTACCATGAAGCAATGGATTCACACAGTTCAACTAATAATGGAAATGATTATATGAAATAAAAATGCTATCAATCTTTATTTTTGTCTTTAAAAACACAAATACATATATTTTTTTCCAAAATACTGCTCAAATGTGCAAGTTTTTCCCCAAAATCTAACTGATAGAGAAGCAAAAGTGGAAAATGCAAGTTTGCCATGGCTATATAGATACATTGGATTTCATGGCTGCCCGTCCCATCTGTAAACATGGCAGTTTCGAACAGTTCTTTAGCAGTTGTTCAATAGCAATATGACGGACATTAAGCTCAGAAGCTAAGGAGTCTTTTTCTTGTACTTGCTTCGTTAACTCTTCAAACACATCTGAAATTAATATAATAATTATAGTTACACTAATTAAGAGATGCAACAATGTATTTTCACTAAGAACAAAATTAAAAATGTGAGTTGTAGCTGTGCCTAGACTCAACATAAATCTACCATGGAATGTGGCAATGTGGGACCATTTTAATAATCTGATATAACTAAGGTGTCTGAACTGATTGAAAATCTTCCCCAAAGTTCTGCTTGATATATATAATTGAAGAACTAGAAAGCTGGGTTTTAAAAAATGAGACTATATCAAAAAAGGTGAAATAGACACACATATTTAATAAATATCCACACAGGGACACTTTTTTGGTGGTTGTTAGCTTTCTAAATTGACATGATAGTTTTCAACTAAGTGACAGAAAAGATTTCCATTGGTTCTCCCATACCTTCCCCAGAATGAGAAACTCTAGGTATTTGTCAGTTCACTATTTATCCTTGCTCATCTTGAGATGGTCGAAGTACAATACTGTGTTATCCATGAGACTGACTTTAGAACCATATTTTCCTTCCTATGCTTTACCAGTTAATCAGTTCTAATTCTATTCCTGTGCATCATTCCTTCCCTGGCACAAACTCCTATTAATCTATTTGTACTTGTTGGAGACATTCCTCACAATACAATCCATTCTTGCTGCAAGATGCATAACATACCGTAACGTAACATGCTAAAATTGCAAGGTTACTACTAACACAGAGAGTCATAGGACTGGAAAGGATGAATATCCAATATTTCCTAAAAACCTCCAGTGATGGAAGTTTGACTATGACATTTAAAAAATCAAACTCTGTATAACTGTCTATTGAATTAGACATGTTTCACATCCTAAAAGATAGCTAACCTGTTTCATGCGTTCTTTAAAAATGATAAAGGCATATATCTCAAACATTCCTGTCCCGATTAGCTTCTTTATACTCATATACACATTGTTTTAACTTTCCTACAAACTTCCTTTCACTACCAAGATATGTATATTACTTTTAATGTTTGTTTCCATGCAAAATAATGGAAGGACAGAGTTGGGCAATAAGAGATCACTCAGGATCACATAAGGTATGCTAAGTTGAGGATTTCATGTAATCTGATCTCTGCAGTGCACAATTTTTCTGACAGATAAATAAGCAACAACTGAATAAGCAAAGTAAGTTTCCAGGTACTTTCAGATCTGCCTTCTCCAATCAGAATCTTAACTGCCTAATATATGAGTGCTGGTAGTGCTGCACAATGTAAAGAATGCTGGGGCCTAGATGTTTTTGTCTTTAGTGCCATTTGATATGTAGGCCAGTGTATCTGTTAAGTTTGACTGTTACCCGTAATTATTGTGGGGCAAAAGAAACATTGCTACAGAACATATAGAAAATAAGCCACCCAGAGTCACTTTATTGGTGACAGGAGTGGCATATACATTTAATAATAATTTAAAAAATGGCTGAAACTGTTTTTGCTTTCAATGACTGGTACAGGTTTAATTTACATATGCATGCATGTGTGTGTACATATACACACATACATAGCATAAATCTTTTTTAGGGATATAAAATGGGAAAATACAGACTTACACAAATACTGATCAGCAAATATTAAAATGTATCTCACCATGGACTTGCTTGAGTAGTTTCCCATTCAGCTGCTCAATTTCTCTCAGAGGCATCATATTCACTGGTATAAATTAAAGACAAAGTACATTGTTAGTGAGTGAGTGTGTGTGTGTGTGTATAAATGGGAAACAATGCTTTCATACAGAACAATTAAACATTTTTTTAAAAATTAATGTATTAGTGAAGTAATTATATAAAGAAACTCAATACATTTCTTTATATTAAGTCAGTATTGGGGTTCTTTTTTCTCTCTTGGAATTATAAATCAAATTAGTAAAAGCACTAACATCTCTTTTAAAATAAAATGCAATATAAAAGTGGAGAAAAGCTGCTTTTGTAGTTTTCAACCATTCTCTTTAAAATGATGCATCCAACTTTTGTCCAAATAATTTTTATACTTTGAAATAGTAACTATTATCATGTTGCAGATTTGCTCTGAAAATAAACAGACTGATTAACAAAATTATATGGCTGTTTATGAAGGTTCCAGAAGAATCCATCAATTTAAAGTCCTTTCTAGCTGATCCAGGATTGATATAAGTAGCCTTACATTATATTCTCAAAGTAGATAGATGGACTAGTATATTTAATCAACAATGCAAATATACATGCTTAATCAAAACAAAATAGAGCTCCTTTAATGGAGCTTATGTTGTTGAAGGTAAGTGTAGATCACATTAACAAAACACAAAATAAAACGGTTGTTCCATAAATTTAATAGATTTATTTACTAGTCTTAAATTAATATGACCTCGGAGTAGTTTTTGAATTAAGAGAAGGCATATTATTTAGTATGTGTTCACAATTTAAAAATCATGTTTCTTTAGGCTAGTAGACAAACACTGTATCGCTAGATTCAAATTGTAATAATTAAAGTTATGCACCAACTAAACATTCTTTCAATACTTGCAAGTTAGTATTTTTATTTTCCAAGTGCTACAAAGTTTATATCTATAAATGAGTTTATAAATTACTTCTTGCACTTACGCTGCTCTCTGCTGTATTGGGGAAATCTTCGTACACAAGTATCTGGATCTTTTTTGGTTTTTCCCAATTCCGATGACTGATTATGACTAGACCATAATGAATTATTACAACAAAATGGTGCACTTCTTTGTTGCAACATGTCAAATCTAAAATCACTGGATTCTCTTGATTCTAGAATACTCTGTGAACAGTTTGTAATACTCCCAGAACTTTCATTGATCCATTTTGCAGAATATTTAGGGACTTGGGAATCAAACTGTGGAAGTAACTTTCTCTCTCTCTGATGTCTAAAACTAAAAATCCGATGCTGTGTTGGTTTTGAACCTTCTGAATCCAAATCCCTATCTTTGTTTTGTGCATACTGTATAATCCAGTTAATTTTTTTGCTCAAAATGTTTTTCACTTCTGCATATGTACTTTTCGATAATTTTGATTGTGGGCAACTCTGGTTTGCTATTAAGTGGAATTTCTCAAAGCAGTCTCTATGTCCCCTTAATGATCTTGTATGCAGAAGATCAGACTTTGGTATTCCTGAGAAAGGGGAAAAAAGAAATTAGTATAATTCCATGAATAATACTAAATTATATACTGAAAATACTATATATATATACATATATACATATGTAGGTCTTTGGTTATTCGGGTTTTCTCCCGCGTAAAATTGGAAGTGTCTTGGCGACATTTCGACGAAGTCTCATTCGTCATCTTCAGGCTTCAGCTTCGTGCTTCTGGGAGCAATGTGTGATTGCAGCTGTTTCTTCCTTTTTACTGCTAGTGGGGTTTGAATATATATATATATATATATATGTATGTATGTATGTATGTATGTATGTATGTATGTATGTATGTGTATATATATATAAATTAGTTTAATAATAAATTCATTCCATTATCTCACAGCAGTGTTAATGATTTCTTTGTCTCTTAGAAATTCAGAAATAGGCTGCAGATATGGTTAGCTACAGAGAGTTCTCAACTTACAACAACAATTGAGCACAGCATTTCTGTTGCTAAGCGAGACAGTTAAGTGAATTAACCAGTAACCAGAAAGTAGTAACTTATTTATTCACTAACGCCATTCTAAGTACATTTAAATCTAAAGTAATGATTATATATATATTATCAAGAGGATTTAATACTGTCACTCACTGAATCTCAATGTATTCTTTACAAATCTATTGAAAAGAGACAGAAAGAGAGTACCAACTATTCAGTCTTACAGAATTTTGTAAGTAACTTCTTAGTACTGTGATTAACCTATCTTATCACTGATATTAGTGTCGGCATAATAACAGTCACAGTATCTGTGTGGCTACTTATCTTTATTTCATGTGAGTAATATAGTAAACTTGGGATCCTTTAATTTACGAATCTTGAAAAAGCAGAAACTTAAAATTATCTCTGTTCATAAATAACAAATGGAAGTGACATGCAACCTGTTTAGTAAAACGAAAGTATGGGATTTTTCTAGTAAACTTATTACTTTCAAAGCACAATTTGTCACAAAATTCTTATGATGCTTGAAATTGTTACTGGTTTTCTGAATAAAGTCTCATTATTTTCATCTCCTAGAAGATTAATAAAAATAATGTGTCTATTTTATTCATTACTGCAAGACAATTGGTAGCTGTTTTGTCCAAACCTGCAAATTCTTCACAAAAATGCATAAGAAGCATTATTTCATTGAGAAAACGAAGGAACCATACTTAGGATATAGAAAAGTAAGCATTTATAAAATTTTAAATATATTTAAAATCTAAGGGAAATTGTTGACTAACTGATAAAGCAATGTTATCAAATTAGAAAATGTCAGACATGACTATATATGGGAAAATGTTAGGTTCCTCCCTCCCCATGTCTTTGGAGTCCATCCTGATTCATAGTAAATATAGAGAAGTCCTACAATTTTCTTGGCAAAAGTTTTCAAATTGGTTTGTCATTACTTTCTTCCTACAACTAAAAGTGAATGACTGGTCCAAAGTTACCCAACTAGGTCCATACGTAATACAGGATTAGAACTCAAGTTTCTCACTTCTAGTCCAGTGCCTTAACTATTAAACCAAACTGGCTTCAAAAAATAAGATTATAAATTCACAAAATCCTAATGCAAATCTATTATAAATATTAGTTACATTTTAGTGATTTTTTTTATTTATCTGTAGAACGATTGAGAAATAGATGAATTGGAGCTTTTTTATACACAGAGGATTACTATGTGATTTATAACTGAAAAAAATCAAAGTTCTAAACTACAAACAAACTCTACAAAACAAACTCATCTTCCCACTCAGGGATTCCTCCAAAGAAAAGACCGATGTTAGCAAAACAGGAATACAGTTATGAGTTACTATCATCACTAATCTGGAAATTGAAAGGTTTTGTTTGTTAAAGTTATTTTTTCCATGTGTCTGAAATTAGATAACACTTACCTTCAATGCTTAGCTCGAAACAAATGTGGCAGAAGGAAAGAGTCTCTCTTTCTGTTCCTAATTTGCATATGCTGCAAACATTATCATCATTTAAATCAATGTTAACAAATTGCTCTTCAGTCATAATGCCCCTAAAAGATAAAAGTTTAATAATATATTGTTACTTTTTACTCACAATATGGAATATTTAGCATCCCACACAAGGTTTGAAAAGTCAGACAGAAAAACCAGAAAAAACAAATTGGAGAATTTTGTTTTTATTTTCCAATTGATTCAAAATTGAATATATTTTCTACATTGAGATAATATCTGGCTGAAACCTAGTGATTGCTTATTGTTGTAGGCTACTGGGAGCTGGTTTTTGGATTTTTAAAAATTGTTTCATATACAAACACACTATCTTTACTGCGAGTTACACAGATTTTATGGTGTATAACACAGGTGTGTATTTGCCAGGTCACATGACTTTTTTCCCATTTGCAGAGCTGGGGTGAGCGTTGCCTTTGCGTGATGTATCTGGCTTGTGGGCTGCCAGTTTGACATCCCTGGTATATATGATCAGCCTATAGAGTATCTTAAATAAATATATAAATCATTAATGAAATACATAGAAAAAATCAGTGTCCCTTCAATAATTTCTCATTTTAATGAAAGAGTTTAAATCTTTGTGCTTGTTCAGTAATGACTTTACTATCTCAGAGCAGCGTGTGGCAGAATAATATTACACAATTTATCACACAAATAAATGCAGGGAGTAATTTTGGCAGCTCTAAGGTATCTTTTTTAGAGTAATTTTGAGCTTGTAAATTTTACCCTAGCAGAGTGTAGAATTAGTCTATGTGCTGTGAGCACAAATCATTACATTACATCTGCTAAATAAGCAGAAAGAAATGTTTTGTATTCAACTTTGTTTATATACCTCATTTATAGAATAAGTAACAATAGTCATATCAAATCAGTTGCCTTTCATTTCATTGACTGGATTAGAAAAGCACAAAATAAGCACACAAAGTTATTTCAGAATTGTTTTCTAAACAGCATTTCTCATTGGGACATGTAGGAATGTTTCTCAGGTCTTCCTTTTTCTCAAAACTGGAACTAGGCCATTTTTTCTTTGCTGAAAGGGGACCAAAAGAGATAAGATAAAGGCTTGGCCATGGCTTCAGTGAAGAGGATAGCAGACATGTGTATACTTCTACATCTCAAGTATAATTATTTCTCTATTGCTAGGGAAAACCTATATCTAAACATTTTTATTCACCTTAATGAGAACAAGAGCTTATACCAAGGACTGGCATTTTACATGGAGTCCTTTTTACAATAAAAACTAATACAGCTGGAAAACAGGAAAACTTTCTTACATTTTGGAAAACTTGAAAGCTAATTTGGGGCCAGGGTTACTTGGCACAAGTAAAGAGGCAATTTTTGTTCTCATACATTCTGGCCCTTGCACATTTGTATTCCATTGGTTTATATCTCATTGTTCCAAGGATGGCATTTGTACAAAGATCTTTTTCTCATTTCATTAGGCACACTTAAGCCTGACAATATTCACTTCCCTGCCTCTCCTTAGTCCCTTTTCAGCTGGTGGGCCCAATATCCCAATCTCCAGAGAAGCAAGCCTTTTCTGCACTGGAGGTAGATTACCCCTAGTAGGTTTCTAGAAGTGATAGAATAAGAGTCCCAACTCACCTAGGTGGTGGAAAACTGGGAAAAGCTGAGAATGGGAAAGAAGTGACGATCCCATGCATGTCGGGGGGGAAAGAAAGGTAAAAATTGAGAGGAGAACTAAACCACGCAGCTGCAATTCATCTAATAGCTAACCTGAAATTAGCACGAGTCCTTCCAGCGTTACACAAAGCAGCTTGGGAAAGAACCCAAATATTTCCTCCTTGGGCTCCAACGTCCTCGAGGGTTCCTGCCTCACCGTTCCCCTTTTAAGAGTAAATCGCGCCTCTCTAGACAAGCTCCAGCTCCACTTTGACTTGACCACAGTGAAACCCTTAGCGCTCCCAGCTCCTCCACAAGCAAGCATGCCACCCCCTGGGCACTCCTCCTCCTCACCCTGGCCACACGGGACCCGCCGCCTTCCCGAGTTCTCGGTGCTCACGATGGGCGCTCGCGAAATGGCTGTCGGAGAAACAGCAGCAGCGAAAAGTGGGAGGAAGCAGCGGCAGCAAATCTAAGCTTAAGCCTGGCCTCCCAGCATGGGGGAAACCCCGACTTTGCCTGCTTCCGGACTATACCACTGTTGGTCAGGGAGGGGTGAAAATCTAAGAGAGGGAAAAAGCTTTTTCCCCCTCTCCAACCCTCCTTTCCCTCTTCCCGCTTCTTTTCTTGTTTCTCGCTAAAGAATGGGATATGTGTACAGTAACATTTACTTTGCTGTCCCTCCGATTCGGCAGCACCGTAAAGTCATAATTCTCTCCCCCCTCCCCACGGTGTAAGGAAAACACGACCGTCAGCCCCAAACAGGTAGCAACCAGTGCTGTAAACTATAGATATACTCCCAATAGAGTTACGCATTTCCTGTTGAGAAGTCCCCCGTTCCCCGCCCAGTCTTCAGAAGTGAAATTTGGGGTATATTAGAAGATAATAAAGGATGATTGGGAACTTTAAGATTTCTCAGACGTTTTTATGGATAAGCGTATTTTCCCCCTCAAAACTGAAAGATAAATTTTAGGAAAGAGGCTTACTTGTTCATTTATTCTTCATTGCTTTATTTACTGCTTTATTCATTGCTTTACATAAACTTGTGTATGTCCCTGTGTGTGTGTATGTACCTATGTATAGCTATTTGTATTGTATTGGAATTTCAAGGTTTTTATCATCCAGATTGCTAATTTTTAACCTCTTCTTATTGAATGTGTAGCCTGAGTAAGCCCTTTAGCTAACTTTTATTTAGAATTATTTTTTAACCACTATTTTTGGATGCATGTACTTTTCCTAAACATCTTAACATTGTTAATTTAATTTTGAATATTTTGGATATCAATTTCCTTGTGCTGGTTAATGACTGCAATAAAGTTAGATATCTTTAATTTATAATTCTAATTTAAAAATAATTCTGTGTAGATGTTTTCAAATTTCTCTTAAAACTAAAATCCTACGGCATTTCAGGACCTCTTCACAATTGGATAACTGCTTTCCTGTCAAACAGACAGCAAGTGGTCAAAACTGGCAATGCTCTATCAAATCCTGTTCCTGTCAAAAGTGGCGTTCCTCAAGGCAGCATTCTTGGACTCTTCATACTATACATAAATGATCTCTTTGACCATATCTCAAGTTATTGTGTTCTCTTTGCTGATGATGTCAAACTATTTAACACCACCACCAATACTACTACCCTTCAAAAAGACCTTGACTTTGTATCCGATTGGTCTAAAACTTGGCAACTTCAAATCTCAACCAGCAAATGCTCAGTCTTACATATTGGAAAAAAGAACCCAAACACTAAGTACAAGCTTGATGGACATTACCTTACAGATGACCCTCACCCGGTTAAGACCTTGGAGTTTTCATATCAAATGATCTAAGTGCCAAAGCCACTGCAACTACATAGCAAAAAAGGCTCTAAGAGTTGTGAACCTAATTTTGCATAGCTTCTTTTCCAAAAACTCTACATCAATACAATTGAATGTGTCCAGAAATATTTTATAAGAAGAGTTCTCCACTCCTCTGAATACAACAAAATACCTTATGCCACCAGACTTGAAATCCTGGGATTAGAACATTTAGAACTCCGCCGCCTTCGACATGACCTGTGTTTAACACACAAAATCATCTATTGCAATGTCCTTCCTGTTAAAGACTACTTCAGCTTCAATCGCAATAATACAAGAGCAAACAATAGATTCAAACTTAATGTTAACCGCTTCAATCTTGATTACAGAAAATATGACTTTTGTAACAGAGTTGTTAACGCATGGAACACACTACCTGACTCTGTGGTCTCTTCTCAAACTCCCAAAAGCTTTAACCAAAAACTGTCTATCATAGACCTCACCCCATTCCTAAGAGGACTATAAGGGGCGTGCATAAGTGCACAAAAGTGCCTACTGTTCCTGTCCTATTGTTTCCTTTCATTATATATACGCTTATATGTTGTATAGTTGTTTCATACTTATGCTTATATATAATGTTGTGACAAAATAAAATAAATAAAAATAAATAAATAAAAAATAAATGACCTGCATCTTTATCCCTCTTATAGTTAGTTCCTACTAACTATAGGAACTATAGTTCATGTGCAGTGGCGGCACACATGGTTGTGCAGCAACCAGAAAGTGGAATTGATTAATCCTATAAGATTCTATTGGCAGGGTGGATGATTCTGAAGAGGACCAGGAACTTCAGGCGTAGGTCAGCACAACTCAGTGGAGGAGGTTTTCCCAAACAGCCCGCCACAAATCTGTCCTGTGGCCAGCATCATGTTCTCCATTATGTAGCTCTCTACTAAAAGCAGTGCTACAGATCTTGGAGAAAGTTCAGTCACAAGTAATAGATACCTTTATGCTATAGCTATCCTCTTTTGCTTGCCTTCAGCCTTCCAGAAATCCTGATCAGCTTTTGAAGTACATGAAGGCAGAAACAAAGTGTGTTAACTCATTTACGTAGGGTATCCCAAGTTCTGACATTCATTCAAGGCTGCTGTGAATAATCCTGCAGCCAATCTTTAAGTGTGCTGGAAGGCCAAGAAATACTTCCTTGCTTCATCTAATTTCCCCCCCCCCACGACATATCTGGAACAGCTGCTTGAGTCTATGCACAACAACCATGAGGTTGCTAGGCAGTGCTGATTCTGACTTGTGCATGAACTTGTAAATGTGTATGATTAAAAGAATTATTTTAAATAATGAAATTATTTTAATATAGAAGTCTGGCATGGATACAAATAAATGTATTCAATACTTTATTGACTGGTCAACCACAGGATCAAATTGCCTATCGGCAAGGTGAGTGGCAAACAAATTAAATGTAATAAATAAACAAGCAAACAAGCAAACAAATAAACCAACCTGATTTAAAACTACAGTAAAAAATTGCACTGCTCGGATATCAGTCAAAGACATTTATACTGCAGCATCCCTGCAGAAAGGGTTGCCACCAACAGAACACCAATCTAGGACTCTGCAGTGGTGTGATTCGTGACAGAGCACCAGCCACACCACTAGAGCACAATCAGAACATACAATCCAGGTGAGTGTACAACAAGGGCCTGATGTGGAACCAGTAAGATGGTGAGCAACAGGGAGTGGCATAGGATAAGCATGCATGAAAATAAAGACATTAGGTCTAAAATAAGAAATTACTCCTTTGCCTCAGAATCAACAAATACAACCTAATTGTAATTAATAATATAATCTATTCTGATTACCATGCAAACAATATTGCAAATTTTTGCATCTCTTAATTCCTCTATTCAAACCTATAACCTTGGTGACTCTACCCTTGGCACCAGTCAGGCTTAATACCTCCTCAGATCTTATGATTCATTTAATGAAAAGCAAACAGTAATCTAGCATGCTGCAAGAGTAATAAAATGACAACTAGTATTACTGTAAAATGATACACTGCTAAATTTGCAAACATCTTAGAGATATAGAAAACAATGCATTACAAGGGAAAATGAACTATTCTTAATACTAATTGGGTAAGAAACCAAAGGTGCTTTTTCAAAAGGCAACTGGGCTCTCTGGTTTTTCTTTGAAGACATTTCACTTCTCGTTTTGGATCAGTCCAGTTGCCTCTTGAAAAAGCACCTCTGAAACCTGGATGACTAAGAATCTCCATAGACAAATTGGGTAAAAAGAGAGCCATGCTAATTACAGAATGTCGACTTGGGAGTTACAAATAATAGGCTAGCTTTTGAGGACTAAAAACTCGTCATGAGACAAGATAACTTTAAAAAGCCATAGGAAAAGAGGAGTGACTAGTTGTGTTAATGTTGAGCTTTTAACAGTATATATTTACATTTATATTGCATATCATACCTTTTCCAGAAGCTCAAACTGTTTTGCAGAGCACTCTTGCCTGTTTTTCCCCACGATCTTGTCGCGTAGAATGGACTGAGACGGAGCGACTGCCTCAATACAATATTTTGTATCAAGTTCTATTACGATACTATATTAATATGGATTGTGGGTTAGCAATGTAAAAAAGGGTCATATTTCTTAAACAGAATAAAGTCACAATTAAACAAAACTCTTTTATATGTTTTTGCCGCTTACATCTAAAACTCCGCGATTTTTCCAGGGATTTTTATTGAGCAGTTTCCATTTCAGCCACAAGTGATTCAAGTTACTAACGGGAATTTTACTGGAGAGAATATATAATAAGTCTACTTCTTTCTATTGTATCTCTGCTATTTAAGAGCGATTGGAGACGGGATCTTCAGATTACCCTGATGAACTAGAAGGAAGGCGAGTGAAGTTCCTGTTTGTCGATAGTTTTCCGTGACGTCGCTCACAGTTACAGACTTGCACGCTCCCTTTTTGGGCAATCGAGTTGAGATGAGGTAACTTCAATTTATGACGTGAGTGCTTAGTTCTAGCCAACCACGAAGAAATGTGCAGTTTTGCACCTAGGTTTGCGATCACAGATAGATGTGTAAGACGGTAAATCTTCAGGAGACGGAAAATGTGGAACGTTTGTTTTTTTGTTTATGGTGGCGAACATAGAATTAGAATAGAATAGAATAGAATAGAACAGAACAGAATAGAATAGAATTTTTTTTTATTGGCCAAGTGTGATTGGACACACAAGGAATTTGTCTTGGTGCATATGCTCTCAGTGTACATAAAAGAAAAGATACCTTCATCAAGGTACAACATTTACAACACAAACGATGGTCATAGGGTACAATTTAACACTTAATGATAAGCATAGGGTACAATAAAGCAATCAGGAACAATCAATATCAATATAAATCATAAGGATTACCAGCAACAAAGTTGCTGGTAATTATTTTCCATAATTATTTCTTATTTTCCCCACAACATTTTACTTCTAATGGTGCTGAGATTCAGAGCAAGCCAATGAAAATGATTTTAAGGCTCTTAAGGAATAGTATAAACTCTCCTACTACTGGATTAACTCAGTTTTCAGAGATCAGAAGTATCGAATGGAATAGTCTTTTCAATTGTGTTTCTCCCACAACCTGAAAAATTACGTTCTTGAGATAGAAAGCCAGCAGCCTTCTCACTATTACAGAGCTCCAGTTTCCAGTAGCATAGATTGTGTATTTCTTTTATTCGGACACCCAACTCTATTGACTAGATTCCTTGCACTTCTGGTAAATCCACAGATGAAAAAAAAAGAAAAGAAAAGAAATGGATGGCTCTTATTTCAAGATTAAGTTACTTCATACTTTGAAAGTACAATTAAACTTTTAGGTAGCATTTCATTTTTTAAAAAATGTGGTTACTGTAATGATATTTTTCAGTACTGTATAATATCTGATGGGACATTATCAAGCATATGATAGACCACAGCCTAATCACTATGAGTTGTCTATAAAAAGTTCCCACAGGAACAGCAGAGACCACACTTAGTTGGCAGAATCTCTTTATAATGCTTTAAATAGAGAGTAAAAACTGCATTTGGTTCTGTTTACATAGTGTTAAAGAGATACCTTGCAGTATATGCAAGCAAAACCCTAGTCTTTAGAAATTGCCAGACAGCCAGCATTAAGCTCATTGTTAGCAAAGGCCTAATTTCCATGGTAGGATGAAAAGTGACTGAAATGAATTCAGAAACTGCCAACCTGCTTTGTTAATCACATTTGAATGTAATCCTGTTTTGGATCTCATGCTGCTTCAGTTTGAATGCTTGATCATGTTGTTTGGCAAATCATCACGTACAATGTTGGTTTATTTTATTTTTTTGAAGATAACTTTAAAATAGCCTACTAAATGATTTTTTATTTGGAAGATAATTATTCACCATGGTAGCCTTTAGAAAGGACACTAAGCTGGCCAGATGCATTATCTAATCACATTTGGAAATGTTTAGTTTAGCTAATTTATGGATATTTTTTTAAAGCCTCCCCCCAGTTACTTACCCAATTCAAGGGACAAGGCAGGCAGATTGAGTTGCTCACTGATGAGATGGATTGCAGCTGATGCAATTGATTGCAGCAACTGAAGCAAAGCAAGGCAGGAGTGAGCCCAAAAGAAGCAGCAAGTAGGCAAGTGGGGACCGGACAATTGGGTGGGCATGGGCGGGGTGGGTGGTGAACTACCCGCCCCCATCGCTACCGGATCATGCGATCCGGTCCAAACCAGGAGCATTTCACCTCTGGTTTTGCCCCATTTTATGACTTTCTTGCCACAGTTGTTAAGTGAATCATTCCAGTTGTTAAATTAGTAACACTGTTGTTAAATGAATCTGGTTTCATCGTTGACTTTGCTTGTCAGAAGGTTGCAAAATCTGATCACATGACCCCAGGACATAAATATGAACCAGTTGCCCAAGCTTCTGAATTTTAATCATCTGATCATGTGGATGTTACAACAATTGTGAGTGTGACTAAGTCACTTTTTTCAGTGTCATTGTAACTTTGAATGGCCACCAAATGAACTATAGTAAGTCAAGGACTATTGTATTTCATTCCAATACCCACTAAAATAAAATAAGGTATATAAATGTTTGAAATTAATAAACTGTGTATGCCTTTTTGTAATTTCACTCATCTCAATTCTCAAATGTCCAACCCAAATAGGATGATGTTTTTCTTAACTGGATTTCACCCAGACTAAGAAAAATTCCACTGAAAACAAAACATATTAATGGCAAAATCCTTGGATTTCACATATCATATATTTCTAGGGAACGAAAAGTTCTGTTTTTATCTTCAACATTTATTCTACAATGAAATATTACGTAATATAGATTCCCATAGGATCCCAACTTTCTCCTTTTAAGGTTATACTCAGGGTAGGATTAATTTTGTCAAACGTTTTTGGATTTGGCATTTTTTGGAGCAAGGAATTGGGTCACAAGTAGCTACTTAGTAAACAGCTTATTATTAGTTTCAATTAGTACAAGTATGGCAAGTGTAAAGCTTGTCTGTAATCTTTAATTTTAATTAAATCAAGTTGTGTCATATCCTTTCTTGTTTACCATCTGTTTTGCATTCCCCACTGGTTTTCTTTTTGTTTGTTATTCTGTAAGTTCAAAATACAATATGCTTCATTGGAAAGTAAAACCATATTCATCTGAAAGCTAAATGAAAGGGAGGTAGTTCCCAAAAGTGTTTCCTGGGGAAAACTAACATCTTGTGGTTAATTATCTTCACATATTTTGATTAGTCTAAAACATTGTTCAGCTTAGATGTTAATGTGATCAACCATGTTAATTTTAAAGTGAGGTGATGTTCTTGCACTCAAGGGAAGAAAATCAGTTTAGTAAAACAGTTCCTTTCTTCTCAATTTACCTCTCACTTTAAATTAAAACTCAAGTTCTCCAAGAACCTTGAAAAAGCAATCCTCTTTCACATGCATCAGTTTTATGTTTTCATTTTGACTTGCTCATTGTTATTGTTCTGGCATGCATTGTATAAAATTACTGCCTAAAAATTACTGTATTTTTCGGAGTATAAGATGCACTCCCCCCACCAAAAGTGGGTAAAAATGTCTGTGCGTCTTATACAGCAAATGTTGCCAAAGTCCCACTCATCCACCAGCCCCCACCCACTGGCCATTTTAAGCCTCCACGTGTTGCATTTTTGGCCTTCACACGCTCCGTTTTAGACCTATTTCAGACTGCGGGGATCACCACAGCACATCACCGCTGATCGCCACCTCCACGCATCGCATTTTCAGCCTCTCCACATTGCCTTTTTGGCCTCCACACACCCCTTTTTGGCCTCTACATGTTGCATTTTTGGGTAGTTCCAAATGGTGGGGATTGGCAGCCACCTGGAATGGGCTGAAAATGCAACACACAGAGGCAAAAAATGGGTTGTGTAGAGGCCGAAAATGCAACACACAGAGACCGAAAACGCGACACGCGGAGGCAATGATTGGTGGCAATGTGCTGTGGTGATCCCAGCAGCCTTGTTGTGTCTTGCCCGCCCTCAGAGCAGCCGGGGCCTTCTTATCTGCTCCCGAACACGGAGGAATGTATGCCTCTCGGCCCCAGTCCTGGCTCCATGCCCAGACAAACTGCAGAAGAAGGAGCACCTCCCGGCCCCAGCCCTGACTCCATGCCCAGGCAAACGGAGCAGCTAGACCCCCCCCCTCCTCCACAGCATGTGAGCCTGAGGAGGGTTTATTACCAACAGCTGATTGGAGTGACCCTAGCATCAGAAGATTGGATAGGCGGAGGCAACAGAAGGAAGGGAGGGGCAGGCCTTAATGAGTGCTGAGTCATGGAGCCACACCCCATGGCCTATGCTTTCTGGCAGTCTCTGAGTCAGGCAAAAGTCGAACTTATCTTGCTGAAGTCACTTACTGGTCTCCTGCCTGCTCTGAGGACTTTGCTAGGACTTTAGGCAGAGCTGCAGAGGCAAGCCTGATTCGGATTTCCCTGACCCGGCCGTCAGCGGAGGAGTGGGACACGACAAGCCTGTAATGGGTCTAAAATGGAGCATGCAGAGGCCAAAAACGCATTGCGTGGAGGCCAAAAATGCAGCATGTGGAGGCGGCGATGGGCTCTGGCAATCCTCACAGCCTGGAAGAGCTGATTGGTGGTATTCTGGGAGGCCAATCCAACCGCCTATCAGCTGCTCATGCTGAATCAGGCTGCAATAACGTGGTGAAGCTGACCAGGCTATTTGCTGTTTGGTGCAAGCAAGGACACTAGCCAGATGAATACCGATGGATGCTGGTAGGCAGAGGCAGAATTTTTTTTTTGTTTTCCTCCCCAAAAACTAATGTGTGTCTTATACTCCAGAGCATCTTATACTCCGAAAAAAACAGTATATAACACTTTTAAAATAGCCAGAAGTATTCTCCTGGAATTTGTATCTTAAAAATAAAAGAGTAGTCTTTGAAAGCAAAATTGTAGAAAGTCAGTATTAGCAAAAGTTTTTTCCTCGTCATCACAATAAATATGAAAACCTGAAAAAAAATATGCACACTTATTATTTGAGGTAGATATTTCTAAGTTGATGCTATTCAGGTATATTGGGGCTTTGATTAGATATCGATGCTAGCTGGAAATGCTTAAATTTATAATCCAAACTTCTCAGAATACATCAGGTTGGGTAATGCTGATTTAAGAGATCTCCTAACCCTAACCTGGTCATTTGCATTCTTTTACAAAGTTGTTGAGGCCAGACAAACCTCCAAGTGGCCTCAATGATTCTCTAAAAGAATGCAAATTGCCAGTTTTCTGCAAAGAATATAAATCCTTTCATTTCCCACCACTGAGTCAGAGCTGATGAAGCTTCTTAAATAAGAAGAAGAACAAGAAAGCCCAGTTGCCTCTTGAAAAAAGCACCTTTGAGAAAGAGTTGTATCTTATTTTCAGCTAATTTGCTTTTTCAAATTAGGTCTTCCGGTTTATAATATATCCAGTCTTTTCTTCTTCTGACGGTAGTTGTAGACTAGGGAAGTCCAGCTAGATATGCTTTTAGAATGGACTTTACATGTTGGCCTTAGTCACTATTCAGGGAGCCTTTCCTGAGAGTAGTTCATGGACTGTCCAGCTTGCCTCAGCACCACAATTTCTGAAAGACAGAAATATATAACATAATTTTTCCCACCTCCAGTCCAGCAAGAAGGAAACCTCCACCTGTCTTTTCCTGCTATATATAAAAACTACTGTTTTCCAACCTATGCTGGCTCATTTGGTGCTGTTGGGTTCACCTGCTGCATTTCAATTCCTTATAGGCAACCCTTTATTCCAAACAGATGTTTTCCACTTTTGTCAAAAACACATTTGCCACCAATCACTTGCTCCTGAAATAACATCATTTTTCTTTTATATATTAACCAGTAGAATAATGAAAAGCTGAACCCTATTTTTCCTGAACTCCTTTCAGTTGTAACCAACTCTAAGCATGTATTAATGTGTCTACTAGAGTACAGATTTCACACATGTGGACTATTTTAATACTATTTGTAGATGAAAGGGCTTCTAAGTATTAGTGATATTCCTGTCTCTTTCCTCCTCAGACAGATTGGCAGTTAATTTTGATCTAGCTGGCGATCTTCTGACAAACTTTAAGGATGGGCTTATGCTATTTTTAATTCCACGAAGAGTCCTCTACAATGATTAGACAATATATAGAGCTCATCCTCTTCAGTACTTTTTTATTTATTTTATTTATTTATTTATTTATTCATTTTATTTGTCACAACAGTATATATAAGCATAAGCATGAAATAACTACACAATATATAAGCATATACATACATACATACATATACATACATACATACATACATACATACATACATACATACATATATATATATATATATATATATATATATATATATATATATATAAGCATGTAATATATATATATATATAAGTATGTAATAACTATATTGATTGGATATAATAGAGGGAAACAATAGGACAGGAAAAGTAGGCACGCTTGTGCTCTTATGCACGTCCCTTACAGACCTCTTAGGAATGGGGTGAGGTCAATAGTAGATAGTTTTTGGTTAAAGCTTTGGGGATTTTGGGAAGAAACCACAGAATCAGGTAGTGGGTTCCAAGTATTAACAACTCTGTTACTAAAGTCATATTTTCTGCAATCAAGATTGGAGCTGTTAACATTAAGTTTAAATCAATTGTGTGCTTGTGTATTGTTGCAATTGAAGCTGAAGTAGTCTTCAACAGGAAGGACATTGTAATAGATGATTCTATGAGTTAAACTCAGGTCATGTCAAAGGCGGTGGAGTTTTAAGTGTTCTAAACCCAGGATTTCAAGTCTGGTGGCATAAGATATTTTGTTGTATTCAGAGGAGTGGAAAACTCTTCTTGTAAAATATTTCTGGACACGTTCAATTGTATTGATGTGGTATGGGTTCTAGGCAGGCGAGTGTATTCAAGAATTGGTCTAGCAAATGTTTTATATGCTCTGGTTAGTAGTGTAGTGTTTCTGGAGAAGAAGCTACGCAAGATTAGGTTTACAATTCTTAAAGCCTTTTTTGCGATTTCGTTGCAGTGGGCTTTGGCACTTAGATCATTTGATATGAAAACTCCAAAGTCTTTAACAGGGAGGGGGTCATCTGTAAGGTAATGTCCATTGAGCTTGTATTTAGTGTTTAGATTCTTTTTTTTCAATGTGTAAGACAGAGCATTTGCTGGATGAGATTTGGAGTTGCCAAGTTTTTGACCATTCTGACACAAAGTCAAGGTCTTTTTGAAGGGTAGCTGTATTGTTGGTGGTGTTAAATATTTTGACATCATCAGCAAAGAGAACACGGTTACTTATAATATGGTCACAAAGATCATTAATGTATAATATGAAGAGTGTTGGTCCAAGAATGCTGCCTTGGGGAACGCCGCTATTGACAGGAACAGGATTTGATAAAGCACTGCCAATTTTGACCACTTGTTGTCTTTTTGATAGACAACAAGTGGTCAAAATTACTGTTCTCTCAAATACTTTCTTGACTTTGGACAGTCATTCATGAAATTCAAGAGGTAACAAACCTTTAGAAATGCAAACACTGTCAAAGCCACGTTTTAAGATCACCCACCCTTGCTCTGAATTAAGTCCTCTTTGTAACAGACAGTAGAACTGTTGTGTTCACGCTATCATTTTAATTTCCAGCCATCAACTTCATTTCCTGGCTTCCCAGTTTTGTCTCTTGATGGTGTTTAAAATTCCATCTTTAATCGCAGCAATAGTATCTAATTCTGATAGCAACCTATCTACTGTTTTTCTTTTGAGAATGATGTTCTATGAAAATCTCAACTCAAATGACCAACAACTAATCTTGGCTCTAAATGTTATAGTATAATCTTTCTGCTGCAAATACACCTGCACAATTTAGGGTGTGTCAATTTTTCAACTTTAAATTTCCAAACATTAGGAGTGTTCAAAAATTGTGACATGCCTCAGGGATTGTAAAGATATTTTGGTTACTTTAATATAATTTAAATATGCTCGGTAAGTAATTACATAAATACAACTTTTTAACATTTTGTTTGTTTCATCTATGCAAGTAACCAATATTGTGTGGTGCTAAAATATTGAACAGGATGAGGGAATCTTAAAGCCGTTCGGGTGACCTTGGGCCTGTCACTCACTCTCAACCCAACCCACCTTACAGGATAGTTGTTGTGGCGAAAATAGAAGGAGAAGGTGTGCTGGATATTTTCGACACCTTGAGTTATTTGTAAAAATAATAAATTCAGGATATAAATAAATAAAAATAAAATTGTGCTATTAGAAACCATCAAAGGTAATTGCATTAATACCAATTGTATAACAGCAGTATTAGAATCTGCACATGCTATGGTAAGATGAGTTACTGTTAGTCATTGTATTTATGACTGAGAGGAACATTCTCCTATTTAAAATCTTTAATGCAAATATTGTACTGGGGTAATGGAATGAAGTATTGCTTGACATCTTTACCACTCATTTCATGCTTGCTCATAATGTTAAAATAATTTATTCACTAATCCGCTACTAAAGTGTCATATGTTCTTTTTGTTATAGCTTTTCTTCTTCAAATGAATAAAAAGAATCCAATTAAGAACCATGCAGTGAATGTACTCACATCATAACCAAATTTGCTGCATAACATGACTGAGGTCATGTATTGCTAATTAAGAATGAGGTAAGTTCCTCCTACAATGTATTAACCTAATTTAATGGAATATATGTACCGGTAGCATATATGTTTTGTTGCCGATACAAAATGACCCTTTACTTGAAGGAGTTAAGAAATACTATGCTTTAAAAAATAATTTTGAACTTTGTTACATCTTTTCATATATCCATTTCCTTTTGATAGCACCCATAAACAATTTCCACAAATTGAGGAGAGAGCCATTAATGAAAGACACTTTCCCTCTCATCTCCATGTTATGGAGTTGTGTTCTTATTGGAAAGTGCTTTATCTACATCCATGTTAGCTGTTGATTTTCACTGACCCCTGCTGGACAAAATGAATACTAAATCATGTGGAAATGAAACCAAAATATTGCTACTTCAAAACAAAAGAATCACAATAGTAAAAAAGAAAACAAAAACCCAATGCTTCTCCTCTGCTGGGCCATCCTGTTGTATAAAAGCTGATTGATTTCTCCAATGTAGAATTGTGAATGATCCTCACTACACTGTACATTTTTTCTGCTGCTCTTTCATCAGTTTCAGACCACTTCACCAGCAGGCCACAGTTAACAACCCATGTAGGATAAAGGATTTAGGAGTTGGAACATTTACATTCCAGCAACTCTCTGCCTATTTACCTAGCAAGCCTATCTGAATGAGGTGAGAAATGAAACCTCCACGGAAGACATATAAGGGTCCCCCTAACCAACTCGTTCAAACTGAAGAAGCTATTTGGATAAGCAGTGAAATGTTTTAAACTAACAAGAAAGGAAGTAGTTGGTAATGCATACAATTCACCTATCAGTAAAAAGTATAGCAAAAATCACAGTTTAAATCTAATAAAATTACTTTAATTCTCTTTAAAAGAAAACGAAACAAAATCAGCCACAACATTAAACTCACCTTCTGTTTCCATCACCATGAATTGTTTGCCTGCAGAAATTTTTATTGGATAATATATTTGGCAGTCTGATTTATAAGGTTTTTTTATGGCAGATGTCTAGGTGACTATATACAGAACACATGCTTGCAATATTTTGAAGTAGATGAACTACTAAACATTATCAAACACAAAAGAGAGAGTGGAGATAACAACGTGGTGGTTAAAATAATCAAACAACTTGATTATGCAGTTTTTAATATCACTGTTATATTGATGCTATGGCTACCAAAGCACAATAATACCTTAAAACTAATTATGGTGCTGATGAGTTCAAATTGGTTGTTAGAGAATTAAAGAACCAGGTTCTATCAGCTTTCAGAAGATAATGTCATCCTAATCTTGGGATCATCCTACAGGTTGATCTGTAGAATGTATACCCCCACAGAGAATGCCCACTGATGGGTTTCTTTTTGTTGCACCACCTTATAGATAAGGGGTCCTCAAACTTTTTGAACAGGAGGCCGATCCCTCAGTCCCTCAGACTGTTGGGGGTGTGTGTGGACCGGCTGGGTGGGTGTGGCTAGGTCATGTGACTGGGTGGGCATGGCTAATTTAGCAGTCCATTTTGCCTTTGTCCTTGCTATACTTGCTCAACCCAAAGAATCTATTGACTTAAGACCCCCATCCCCCAAGGGAAAAATAGTGCAAACTTTCTTGCCACTTGCCTAACTTCATTACAGCAGCAGCTTCAGGCTCCTTAAAATAGGCCATAAAAAAGAATAAAAAAACAGGATTTCCTTCAAAATAATCCCTAATCATATATTTCAGATGTCCTGTGAGTGCCTGTCAGCAGGGGAGGCAGCCAGGGAAGGGATAGGAGACCAGTCTTCTTTTTTGAATTATTTAGGATTACAGGGCAAGGTCTCTTAAGCCTGGAGGAGAATTCACAAACTGATTTGCTTTTTGCCGCAAATACACATACATGAATATCTACCAAAATTGTTCAGCAACCAATTTGGCAGATGTACTTTATATATGGAAAGAATCAAAGCAGTGGGTGAATTCTCCTTCAGGCATTATACTGAAGTTGCATTTGAATTAGTGTTAGCCAACTTCAGCTGATTTGGAAAAGCTAGGAGATATGGAGACATGTCCCCCACCCACCCACTTTTAAAGCGCTACTTTAAAAGCAGCCCCTTCCCTACTCACCCACCAGCCCTGGATCAAGTGGCTGTGAAAAACACCCTGAAAGGCTGTTTTAAAAGTGTTTTTAAAGACTTTTAAAGCTTTTAAAGCACTACTTTACAAGCTGGCAGCTGTTTTTCAAGCCAGCAGCAACCCTTCCCCTACTCACTCCCCCCCCCCAACCGCACTGGATCACATGGCTGCACTGGCAGATCATCCCTCAGTCAGCTGGCCCTCCTACAGACCTTTCGGCCTTACCTTCGGCAGCAGCGTGTGATCAACAGTGCAGCTCAACTGGTAAAATAACTAAGAACTAGAAGTGCAGCTGGAGTGGATGCTTGCTGGAAGATAAGGCCGACGGTGAGGGGTGGGGTGAGAGGCAGAGCTGAATCCCACCACTCCGCGGGCTGGATACTTTGCATTGGTGGGTCGTATCCAGCCTGCAGGCTGTAGTTTGAGGATGCCTATTACAGATGGAAACCCTTAATAGAAACTGTCGAACCATTTGGTTTCGAGATATATATTCGAAAATATATATGTATTCGAAAATATATATATATATATTTTCTGAGGTTTTCGCGGGTGTTTGTATGTAGGTCTTTGGTTATTCGGGTTTTCTCCCGCATAAAATTGGAAGTGTCTTGGCGACGTTTCGACGAAGTCTCATTCGTCATCTTCAGGCTTCAGCTTCGTGCTTCTGGGAGCAATGTGTGATTGCAGCTGTTTCTTCCTTTTTAACTGCTAGTGGGGGTTTGAACTGATTGGGTGGGAGCTTGGCTGTGCTCTGATTGGATGGGGTTTTTTTTGGTGCTCTGATTGGCTAGGGGTGTGTCCTGTTTGGGTGGGGGCTTGGTTGTGCTCAAATTAATCTGAGTTGCAGGGGGATTTGAGCTGGTGAACTGCATTGCTGTTGTTTGGCTTCGTGTTCGTGGTCATGCTACATCTTCATAGTGGGTGTCAGTCTGCTGCATGTATGGATTGGAGGGGTTTGAAATGGCTAATGTTGCAGCTGCAGTCTGGCTTCTGGTTCTTGGTCGTGCTTCATGATCAGTGTGGGTTTGGGTCTGCTTTCTGGGTGGATGTGTGGTGGTGACATCCTGTGTGGACCTCGTGAGTGTGGGTCTGGTGTCATTCCTCGTGTTAGGGACTCGTTTGTCAATAAGGGTGGGTTTCCAAATGGCTGGTAGGCGGGAGGTATCATCTCGTTTGTTCATGCTGTGTGGGCGTTTTTCTATCTCGATGGCTTCTCTGATTATTCTGTTGTTAAAGTGTTCAGTTTTGGCGATAGTTCTGGTCTTTTTAAAGTCAATATCGTGTCCTGTGGCTTTAAGGTGTTGGACCAAGGAAGAAGTTGGTTCCTCTTTTTTGACTGAGTTCTTGTGTTCTTCAATGCATGCACTTATTCTTCTGTTGGTTTGTCCAATGTATGTGGTGGGGCAGGCGGTGCATGGGATTTCATATACTCCTTGATTTTCTAACTCAATTTTGTCTTTGGGGTTTCCTAGGATGGTGGATATTTTTCGGTTTGTGCAGAATGCTGTCTTGATGTTATGTTTGTGGAGGATCTTGCTGATTCTGTCTGTGGTGCCTTTTATATATGGGAGGAGGGCTGTGCCGTTTTCTTGTTCTCTGTCTTGGATTTTAGTGGGGGGTTCTTTTTGGATTAGTTTGGTAATCTTATTTCTCTGGAATCCATTGGATGTTAGTACGTTTGTGAGAGTGTGTAGTTCGGTTTTTGGTGTTGTTCGTCAGCTAAGTGTTTTGTTCTAGAGATGAGTGTCTTGGCTCTCCAGCGTCTCTCCAGTGTCTCACCAGCTCAAATCCCCCTGCAACTCAGACTAATTTGAGCACAACCAAGCCCCCACCCAAACAGGACACACCCCTAGCCAAACAGAGCACAAAAAAACCCCATCCAATCAGAGCACAGCCAAGCTCCCACCCAATCAGTTCAAACCCCCACTAGCAGTTAAAAAGGAAGAAACAGCTGCAATCACACATTGCTCCCAGAAGCACGAAGCTGAAGCCTGAAAATGACGAATGAGGCTTCATCGAAACGTCGCCAAGACACTTCCAATTTTACGCGGGAGAAAACCCGAATAACCAAAGACCTACATATATATATATATATATATATATATATATATATATATATATATATATATATCACTGTAAAGCATTATATAAGTCTAAGTGCTATTGCTATTGTTAGTTAGTGAGATACTAGTCATAAAAAAGTCATTAAACACACAGATATTATTCTATTGAAATGACTTAAATCTGAGATTGGCTCAGTTCTGAACCAGATTGTAAAGTAAGAGTGTATTAATATTTTTTTATTATGAAGCTCAGAGATTTGGAGGTTTTTTTGGGGGAGGGTGGAATTATTATTTTGAAATAAGCACATAGTTATTTCATAAATTAAATTGGTTCACCTCCTGCTTGACCACAAGAGGGTAGCAGGATTCCATAGTTATCTATCCGTAATACCTTTAAATA
This sequence comes from Ahaetulla prasina, assembly GCF_028640845.1. Taxonomy (NCBI): domain Eukaryota; kingdom Metazoa; phylum Chordata; class Lepidosauria; order Squamata; family Colubridae; genus Ahaetulla; species Ahaetulla prasina. The sequence continues at coordinate 50,640,785 of NC_080543.1, forward strand.
AGTCTTAAACTGAAATCTTGCAATAGAAGCTTTTTCAATGCGGAAATTATTTCACATGTGAAGTCCTTAATCTAAAATGTCAGTTCTGTTGGTCAAATGACATGCACTGATTTTATAGGTGGAATCCACCTTTAAAGAAAGTTCATTTTCTTGCAGACTTATAATTGTATTCCAGATATAATAATAAATTATAAGTTTGTGAGCATATAAAAACAGGGATAGTGAGAGATTCAATTTACATTGCTTCTGGTGGCTAATTAGAATTTATGCCAAGGGTAGTAATGTAGAGACAGCATCTTCTAATGCATCTCTAGCTCCATAAACAATGTGGAGGAAGCATCATGGCAGCTTCATTTTACTCTTTAGATGGATGAGATGGGATTACTTCATGATACAACTTTGAAGTACCTTTTAACTTAATATACTGTATCACTGACATGCTGAATCCCTTGGCCAGCCATAATTAATTAGTAAATAGTTATATGTGCTGAACTATGAAGCCATTAAAATAGAGCAAAATTATATCCAGCATTGAAAAAAAGTTGTGTATTTATTATTCAAGAATTTTTAATCTTGCCTTTCTTTCTCTGTGACATTCACAGAACTTACAATTAAAGTATAAAACATTAAATCCAATACAATTAAAATCAGATATAAAATAAGATCAATATTGTTAGATATTAGCAGTGAAGCAATAGGCTTCATTCAGGTCCACTGAACAAGCAGGAAAAATACTTGAACCTGATTGGTTGAGCCTCCTGACAGCTCCCTATATAAGGGCAAGCTGTCATGCAGGCAAGTGCTGGATTGTACATAGTTATAATAAAGAAATGTTGTTTAAGCCTGGCTTCCCTCTCTTCAATCACCCTATCTTAGCACTGGCAATGAGGATGGGATTGAAGTAGATGGAGAAAAAGAGCTGACAATTACATCCAGCCAGGTGGGAACGGGCATCAGAGCAGCAGCCATATTGCGTGCCAAAATCAAAACTCCAGAAACCAGCAAAGATATCAGCCTTTGCCCCGCCAATGCCATTCGACCAAGCCAGGGAGCAATGGAGCTCCTATATGACTCATTTTGAATGCTTCATGGAGGCAAATGACCTCCTTGGGTTGTTGGATAATCAGAAGAAGGGTCTATTCCTCACCCATTGCAGGCACAACGTTTTTGACACAGCAGAGTCACTATCAGAACCAACCTGCATTTCAATGGGTCAGGCCACAAATAGCCAGGCTGACTCCCCGAAAACCCCCAGATGACACCCAGAGAGATCAAAGCACAGAAGCAACTATCCTGGGGTGCCAGAGACATACCAGAAGTGAATAGGGCAAGTTAGCACCCCCTACAACAAGAAACTACCTGTAACGATCTACATCAAAGGGTCACCATCTGTGATGGAGATTGACACGGGGTCATCGGTGATAATCATCTCCTGGACAGTAATCAAGAAGGCGATTCTGCATCTCCAGAGAAGACAGCTAAGACACCAACAGCTTAAATTAAGTGACTATCAAGGGAATCGAATCCCCATTGTGGGTTGCGGCAAGTTCCAGGTACAATTTGGCAAGTTCGACTGAGAGCTGTTGCTAATTGTAGTCAGCGGGAACCTGTCAAGCCTGCTCAGCTTAGATTTTGAGTCCCTTGGAATGGGAGTGTCAAGCATCAATACCATTGCCAGCAATGGCACAGATGACCTGCTGCAGGAATTTCAGGACATTTTCAGTACAGACCTGGGCAAGTATGGAACTCCGATATCTTTCAACCTAGACCCACAGATAGCTCCCATTAGAATGAAAGCTCAGAGGGTTCCCTTCACCCTCAAACCAAAGATAGACTACAGTTCAGAATTAGTGTGGTCCAGGGGCTGTTTCAAAGTGATGGAGAGACTATTACAAAAAATCCCCGGGGTGGTGCTCTATTTCAAAAATGTACTTATAACCACTAATGATGAACGGCAACTCCAAAACTGATTGCGGGACATCCTAACCAAATTTAGAAATGCAGGTCTCCAGGTAAAAAGTGACAAGTGTCAGATTGCAGTACCCGAAGTTCAGTTCTTGGGTTACTAGATCAACGGTGCCAGTATCCACCCAACGGTGCCAGTATCCACCCAACTAAGAGCAAAATTAGAGCAATCCAGGATGCCCTAAAATCCTGGAACCGGATTGAGTTGCAGGCCTTCATCCTTCTATTGAGTTTTTCTCTGAGACAAAGAGACAGTAGCAGAGCCACTGCACAAACTTTTGAGTAGAAAGGCCAAATGGACTTGGGCTGGGTGAAAGCCGCAGCTTTTGATGCTGTTAAAAAACTGCTCTTGACTGACTGTCTCCTAATCCAATATGCCTGTGATGCTTCCCCCTTTGGCACTGGGGCTGTCCTCAGCCACCATTAATTAGTAAATAGTTATATTTATAGTTATATGCTGAACTATGAAGCCATTAAAATAGAGCAAAATTATATCCAGCATTGAAAAAAAGTTGTGTATTTATTATTCAAGAATTTTTAATCTTGCCTTTCTTTCTCTGTGACATTCACAGAACTTACAATTAAAGTATAAAACATTAAATCCAATACAATTAAAATCAGATATAAAATAAGATCAATATTGTTAGATATTAGCAGTGAAGCAATAGGCTTCACTCAGGTCCGCTGAACAAGCAGGAAAAATACTTGAACCTGATTGGTTGAGCCTCCTGACAGCTCCCTATATAAGGGCAAGCTGTCATGCAGGCAAGTGCTGGATTGTACATAGTTATAATAAAGAAATGTTGTTTAAGCCTGGCTTCCCTCTCTTCAATCACCCTATCTTAGCACTGGCAATGAGGATGGGATTGAAGTAGATGGAGAAAAAGAGCTGACAATTACATCCAGCCAGGTGGGAACGGGCATCAGAGCAGCAGCCATATTGCGTGCCAAAATCAAAACTCCAGAAACCAGCAAAGATATCAGCCTTTGCCCCGCCAATGCCATTCGACCAAGCCAGGGAGCAATGGAGCTCCTACATGACTCATTTTGAATGCTTCATGGAGGCAAATGACCTCCTTGGGTTGTTGGATAATCAGAAGAAGGGTCTATTCCTCACCCATTGCAGGCACGACGTTTTTGACACAGCAGAGTCACTATCAGAACCAACCTGCATTTCAATGGGTCAGGCCACAAATAGCCAGGCTGACTCCCCGAAAACCCCCAGATGACACCCAGAGAGATCAAAGCACAGAAGCAACTATCCTGGGGTGCCAGAGACATACCAGAAGTGAATAGGGCAAGTTAGCACCCCCTACAACAAGAAACTATCTGTAATGATCTACATCAAAGGGTCACCATCTGTGATGGAGATTGACACGGGGTCATCGGTGATAATCATCTCCTGGACAGTAATCAAGAAGGCGATTCTGCATCTCCAGAGAAGACAGCTAAGACACCAACAGCTTAAATTAAGTGACTATCAAGGGAATCGAATCCCCATTGTGGGTTGCGGCAAGTTCCAGGTATAATTTGGCAAGTTTGACTGAGAGCTGTCGCTAATTGTAGTCAGCGGGAACCTGTCAAGCTTGCTCAGCTTAGATTTTGAGTCCCTTGGAATGGGAGTGTCAAGCATCAATACCATTGCCAGCAATGGCACAGATGACCTGCTGCAGGAATTTCAGGACATTTTCAGTACAGACCTGGGCAAGTATGTGGGAACTCCGATATCTTTCAACCTAGACCCACAGATAGCTCCCATTAGAATGAAAGCTCAGAGGGTTCCCTTCACCCTCAAACCAAAGATAGACTACAGTTCGGAATTAGTGTGGTCCAGGGGCTGTTTCAAAGTGTGATGGAGAGACTATTACAAAAAATCCCTGGGGTGGTGCTCTATTTCAAAAATGTACTTATAACCACTAATGATGAACGGCAACTCCAAAACTGATTGCGGGACATCCTAACCAAATTTAGAAATGCAGGTCTCCAGGTAAAAAGTGACAAGTGTCAGATTGCAGTACCCGAAGTTCAGTTCTTGGGTTACTGGATCAACAGTGCCAGTATCCACCCAACTAAGAGCAAAATTAGAGCAATCCAGGATGCCCTAAAATCCTGGAACCGGATTGAGTTGCAGGCCTTCGTCCTTCTATTGAGTTTTTCTCTGAGACAAAGAGACAGTAGCAGAGCCGCTGCACAAACTCTTGAGTAGAAAGGCCAAATGGACTTGGACTGGGTGAAAGCCGCAGCTTTTGATGCTGTTAAAAAACTGCTCTTGACTGACTGTCTCCTAATCCAATATGCCTGTGATGCTTCCCCCTTTGGCACTGGGGCTGTCCTCAGCCACCATCTACCCAATGGCATGGAGGCCCCGATTGCCTACTAGTCCAGGATTCTGTCTAGTGCAGAGCGGAACGACAGCCAGCTGGACAGGGAAGCGCTGGCTGTGGTGGCCAGGGTAAAACAATTCCATGAATACCTGAATGGGCATACTTTTAAACTTATCGCTGACCATAAACCACTGTTGGGACTTTTGGCTGGGGACTGCCTCACCCTAGGAGCCTTGTGCCCTCATTTTACCAGATGGGCAATTTTCCTCACGGCCTACACATACAAACTGATCCATTGGCTAGGGAAGACCCTGGGACATGCTGACACCTTCAGCAGTGCCCAATGCTGGAACTGCTGGAAGACCCGACCTCTGGCATCCCTGTCCTGCTGGTTGACTGTCTTGACTCAGGCCCAGTGACATCTGCTGAGGTTGCCAGGCACTTGGCTAAAGACAATGTTTTTCATTCTGTTTTGAATTGGGTGTGGAGGGGCTGGTCTAAAGAGCTGGTTGGCGCAGAATTTAAAGTGTTTATTGCAAAACAGCATGAAATGTCAGCTCAAGGAGGCTGTTTGTTATGGGGGGACTGAGTAATTGTTCCACCTAAGCTAAGAAATGATGTTTTAACTACATAGCATGTTGAGCTCCTGGGGATTGTCCAGATGAAAGCTCTGGCAAGGAGCTATGTATGATGGCTTAATGTGGACAAAGATATCACTAAATGGGTTGCCACCTGCTCCTCGTGCCAGGAATCCACTGGTGGCCCCAGTACAGGAGTGGGACAAGCCCCAAGCACCCTGGTCCAGGGTACATATAGACTTTGCGGGGCCTGTGGATGGCCAAACTTTCCTGATTGTTGTGGACGCCTATCAAAATGGCTAGAGGTAGTCCTATTGAATACAACAAGAGCGGAAGCCATGATCAGGGTGCTCCAAAAATTTTCACCACACTTGGCCTGCCCAATGTCTTGGTCTCAGACAACGGGCCACAATTCATGGCCACCCAGTTCGAGGGATTCCTAACTGAGCAGGGAGTCTGGCATGCCTTGACCACACCTTTCCATCTGGCCAGTAATGGGCAGGTGGAAAGAATGGTGAGGTCAGCCAAGGAAGCCCTCTTAAGAATGGGACCAGAAGACTGGCAGGCCAGAATAGATAAATTCCTCCTAATATAGCATATTACCCCCAGTGTAACAAAAGGCTTTTTGTTAACAAAAGTGTAACAAAAGGCCAAAGCCCCGTGGAATCATTAATGGGCCACTGACTAAGATCTGTCCTAGAGCGGCTGCACCCAAACTACTCTCCCAAGTGTCCATCCAATTCGGCCAGCCAAACTCGGTCCTTTAACATAGGGGACCAAGTATACACATATAACTATGCTGAAGGAGCATTATGGGTATCGTGGAAAATAATTGGTATCACAGGATAATTGAATTTTTTGGTATCACAGGATCCCGCTCATACTGGGTAGAGCTAAGTGATGGATGGCTATGGCACATAGACCAACTCAGAAGCTGTCTCAGGTTGTCCACCACTAGAGAACCCGAGTGCCACAATAGTGCAGCAATAAGAACTGCACTAACTGCAATAAGAACTGACTTAAAACACACTTCTTCCACAGCTAAGTCAATCCTGAAGGAACCAGAAGACATACCTGAAGAACCAAATATCCAGCGATGATCCTAGGCGAACTGGTTCCAAAAGCAGCTGACACCCCCATGGAAGTTTCTAGGAGTTTCCATTGGTCAATCAGGGTCGCTACCAAACAGACCAATGCCAGAACTCCTACTAATCTGCACAGGTCTGAAAGAACCCGAAAACACCTCACCTACTTACGGAACTATGTATGCTAACAGGGAATGAATCATTCTAAGAGGGGAGGGGTTAGATATTAGCAGTGAAGCAATAGGATTCACTCAGGTCTGCTGAACAAGTGGGAAAAATACTCAAACCTGATTGGTTGAGCCTCCTGACAGCTCCCTATATAAGGGCAAGCTGTCATGCAGGCAAGTGCTATATTGTACATAGTTATAATAAAGAACTGTTGTTTGAGCCTGGTTTCCATCTCTTCAATCACCCTAACAAATATTATTAAAATCAGTTCAGTTAATAATTAAAAGTTAGATATAAAACTCTGGGAGATTGAGGCTAAACACACTTCCTTTTGGGAGTGCATTTCATAATTTGAGAGCCGTACAGGCAATGATTTTGACCCAGGTACCAGATAGATAAGCTTCTGGATTGTGGACCTTCAGAACAGCCTCTCCAGATAATCTGAGTGACCAGGCAAGTTCAAATCAGGAAAAGGACAGTCTCAAATAATCAGGCATTAAACCAATTAAGGCTTTAAACATCAACAAAAGCATCTCTACTCAACAAGGAACTGGCAACCTGAGCAATTTTTTCATACAGCATTTCACAAACCTTGTCCTTTGTATTGCACAAAGGTATAATTGTGCAAATATGTTCTTTACCAGAGCTATTAGTTTTGAGGTCAAAGATCATTCTGAAAGTGAGAACCTCATCTTCATGGGAAATTCAATCCCATCCAGAACTGATTTCAAATTGGTTTACAAGTCCAGAGGGTTTTTTTTTTTAAATCAACAGTACTTCACTCTTGCCTGGATTTAATGTCATCTTATTCTCACCGTGGCCATAATCAAGCTTATGCAACATTTAAGGGTGCTGATAGTTTCTTGGAGGAAGAGAGAAGGGATCTCAGATGTCAAACGGGGAGCTTCTTTTGACTGTGCAACCTTAGCATGGACTAGAAAGCATAGAAAAAGATATCTAAAGTACTTCACTGCAGTCCATAGGCAGCTCAGAAAAAGAGAGTTGATGGCACACAATCTTTTCCTCTTTTCTTTCCAATCCTTGCCTGATACATTGTGCAGTAACCTGGTACTTCGAGATAGGTTAACACTGTTTTGTTTGTTTTATTTATATCCTGCCTTTATTTTTATAAGCAACTCAAAGTGGCAAACATATCATCACAATACTCAGCCGCCTTCTGTCTCCCATTTGTGTATGTTTAGTGGCCCAATAATAGAAATGGAGATGTTATCTGGCAAAAATTCCACATCTTTCATTTCATCCAGTCAGATTTCCTGCTGCAATCCAGAGATGCTGTAGTGTCAAGAGCTGTATTTATATAATAGTCAATTTGTTTTTATTATTGTTTATAATAATAAAAGCCAGGGGGTGTCATTTATCAGTCCATATATATGTTTTGCATACAGTATATTGTGAGGACTTGAAACTTAGAACAATTATTTTAACTTGGTGTGTCAAATAGCTGATCTAGTTTTATTTTTGTGTGTCTTTCTTCATTCACTTTATATGATAGCGTTGTAAAGTAAATACAGAAAATCTTACAAAAATAAAACTATTCATCTATCAACTAAGAACTGTAAGAGTGTGATGGTGGTCTGTAGATTGAAACAAAACTTTGTTGATCAACTAGATTTGTAATGAAAATGAACAGGAGAGGGCAATAAAGAGTTTTCTTTCAAGTGTAGTCTGCAGGACTGCAGTCTACCATTTTCGTTAATTTTATTTGAAATAAAGAAATGGCATGAAATTCACATTATTTTAGTGTGCAGCCACTGCAAAAATGCAGTTGGTTATATATTTTTGTCATTGCATTTCACTACCTGTACAATTAGCACAGGGGCCCCCCAAGGCTGTGTGCTCTCCCCACTTCTCTTCTCTCTGTATACCAATGACTGCATCTCCAATGATCCATATGTTAAATTACTGCAGTTCGCAGATGACACAACAGTGATTGGTCTCATTCGAGACAATGACGAATCCGCATATAGACAAGAGGTCAAACGACTAGCCTTGTGGTGCAACCAAAACAATCTGGAACTGAACACACTCAAAACCGTAGAAATGGTGGTAGACTTTAGGAAAAACCCTTCCATACTTCCACCTCTCACAATACTTGACAACACAGTATCAACAGTAGAAACCTTCAAATTTCTGGGTTCTATCATATCGCAAGATCTCAAATGGACAGCTAACATCAAAAACATCATTAAAAAAGGACAACAAAGAATGTTCTTTCTGCGCCAACTCAGTAAGCTCAAACTGCCCAAGGAGCTGCTGATCCAATTCTACAGAGGAATTATTGAGTCTGTCATTTGCACCTCTATAACTGTCTGGTTCGGTTCTGCAACCCAACAAGAAAAACACAGACTTCAGAGGATAATTAGAACTGCAGAAAAAATAATTGCTACCAACCTGCCTTCCATTGAGGACCTGTATACTGCACGAATCAAGAAGAGGGCCGTGAAAATATTTGCAGATCACTCCCATCCTGGACATAAACTGTTTCAACTCCTACCCTCAAAACGACGTTATAGAGCACTGCACACCAGAACAACTAGACACAAGAACAGTTTTTTCCCGAAGGCCATCACTCTGCTAAACAAATAATTCCCTCAACACTGTCAGACTATTTACTGAATCTGCACTACTATTAATCGTTTCATAGTTCCCATCACCAATCTCTTTCCACTTATGACTGGATGACTATAACTTGTTGCTGGCAATCCTTATGATTTATATTGATATATTGATCATCAATTGTGTTGTAAATGTTGTACCTTGATGAACGTATCTTTTCTTTTATGTACACTGAGAGCATATGCACCAAGACAAACTCCTTGTGTATCCAATCACACTTGGCCAATAAAAAAAAAATTCTATTCTATTCTATTCTATTCATTCTTTTTTGACAGCAATAGTACATTCTCAGTGTCTATAAAACAGAGTATAAGAATTGCCTATCCAGCAAAGTAAATTATTTTCAGTTTGGCATCTTGCCTATCATAGAGATAGATAGATAGATAGATAGATAGATAGATAGATAGATAGATAGATAGATAGATAGATAGATAGATAGATAGACAGACAGACAGACAGACAGACAGACAGACAGACAGACAGACATGATAGATAGATAGTAAAATGTTTTTGGTGCAACCTGATTAGCTACTATTTCTAGTAATTATCTCTCTCTCTCTCTACCTTGTCTGTCTGTCTGTCTGTCTGTCTGCCTGCCTGCCTGCCTGCCTGCCTGCCTGCCTGCTGCCTGCCTGCCTGCCTGCCTGCCTGCCTGCCTATCTATCTATCTATCTATCTATCTATCTGTCTGTCTGTCTGTCTGTCTGCCTGCCTGCCTGCCTGCCTGCCTGCCTGCCTGCCTGCCTGCCTGCCTGCCTGCCTGCCTGCCTGCCTGCCTGCCTGCCTGCCTGCCTGCCTGCCTGCCTGCCTGCCTACCTACCTACCTACCTATCTATCTATCTATCTATCTATCTATCTATCTATCTATCTATCTATCTATCTATCTATCTATCTTACAATATCTATCATCCATCCATCCAATACATGTAACTATCCACTTGCCAATTGATGCCCAAAGGTTGACAATATTAAAGCATCCAGAAATTATAAATAATAAACATCTCCAAAAGAAAAAAAAACTTGAAACTATAAATATTCATAGTGCTAGGGGAAAATTAATTTTTCTTATATTAACACCTGGCCAAGTCTACAGGACTTTTGTAAAATCCAGCAGCACTCTATAGGGATGGGAGGCTCTACTACAGAACAGACAACTATAAATTTGGTGAGTGAAAGTAAGAAATCCTGTATTTATCAGCATATACTTGGTGGAATTCAAAAGTACAGTGCTGTTTCAGTTCATTTCAAGAGACTAGTGTTCTATTACCTCAGGATAGGCTCACAATCATACCTTTGTTTTAGACACTATTGGTATGCAAATATTGTATTTGTGCACTTTAGCCAAATTCAGAATTTGGATTAATTCAAATCTAATTTTCATTTGTTTGTGATACAATTTAGGTCTGAGCCTAACTATTTTGATTCTGATCCTCAATGAAGCACCACTTTTGATATCTTTTTTTGTTTCTATGGATGTGTAAAGAAGTATAGTCAAAACAAACAACCAAACAGAAACCAAACAGGAAAGGTATTCTATTTCTATGACTGAATGGTCTGTCTTCAAAATCAAAGAAATCATTAATCATAGTAATCTTAGAGTATAAAGATAGCGAAAATGAAAAATCCTAAATTTTATAGTTGGCTTTGTAGCTCTATTCTGATCACCAGTATTAAGTATATACTGTATATCCATATCTTCAAAAACTTTTGAATTACATTTCAAAACTTAGTCAGCACCATATTCAGCAACAATAAGAATAAGAAACTTTTTAGTTTAACTTCTGGTAGTTAGCATTACTAAAGAAAAGCACCAACAATCCATATGATCATCCCCTTGCTTTGCAGAAAACCCACAAATCTATACATCTGAAATTTGGCAAGAGAAAGGATCTACTGTCACTGCAAATTTAATCATATTCTTTTCCAGAGGAACAATCTTGCAGCCTCTTTTTAAAATCAGTTTTTAAAGAAACACAATTCAAAAAGCCGTGCACTGATTTCCATGAATTCTGGCAGGCTGCCTCCTTTCATAAATCTTTTCATTTCATTTTGCAGAAAACAAAGTTTGGGTTTTCCCATGATAAATATGGGGGAACAGAACTTTCCCCCCTAAAGCTTGTCTTGGATATGAACAGGCAGATTGAATTATTTTGGAGAAACTACTTGTGATATGGAACATTTCTGAAATACTGAATGGGATAGTAAAATAGATTAAGTTATCTCTATATACTCAGGTATCTATTGGCGAACATGATGAAAATATATATGTATTAATAGTGTGTGTACCCTGTATACAGTGATGACAAACTTACAGAAATGTCATATGAATTCCTACCTACCTTTTTAGCTGCCTTAATGGCAGTGATGGAGAAAGGAATATTTCCCAAACTAGTAATATAATGTTTAGAACTTACAGATCAAATTTATGCACTAGCCTGTTTGGGTGATCTTGGCTAAAAATTTGTCAACCTAAGAATTATTCTGAGGTTCATATCGTTCTTCTTTATAGCCTTTTCGGCAAAAGGACAGGTTACTATACAATAAATTAAATCACTAAAAGAATAGAATGTTGGTATTTCTTTTCAGCAATTTGAAAACTGATCCAAATGTTGATGTATGGAAGGATTTCCAAAAAAATGCCACTAAGGGAGGCCAAGGAGGGAAACTCACAGCCAAATAAAATAGGATTGGATTGAAATGATAGGACATTGTTATAATGCAGCCATGCCTTCCCAATCCTGCACTACAGTAATGATAGCAGTTCTGCATTGCAATGAAAGATTGGTTTTGGAAGCAAGCAATGGCAAACTATTTCCAAAATCTTGCCAAGTAAAAGAAACATCAAATGTTGATGTAATGAAGGTAGGGACTTTTTTGAATCATGGTGTCTCCATAATCATATCTACCCCTTTTCCTGAAAATAAGACCTATCCCATAGCGTGTTTTTACATGTGCCCCTAATATAAGCCCTACCCCCAAAATAAGCCCTACTTAACAGCCTGTGCAGCCACCTGCCCTCATATTCCATCTGGTTGCTTACAGTGCTGCGGCCACAAGACAGCGTAGCGGGGGAGCTGCTGCACAAGCCCATACTGGTTTACCTCAGACTTCTTCTGCTTTCTTATGGCCGCAATGGAGCAAGAGGCTAAGTGGTGTGCTTAGTGAGACAGGTGTCAGGGCATCGGTGGCCTGGCTGTGTGGGCCTTGAGATAAGCTGCCGGACATATGGGAAGTTCCATCGACCATCTTGCAGTGGCACTGGTGTGCCGTGTGGCCTCCTGCCTTATTGCAAGCAAGCAGAAGAAGCGGGCTTCCTGTACATGGGGAAAAAATAAGACACCCCCTGAAAATAAGCCCTTATGCTTATTTTGGGGCCCAAAAGAAAATAAGACCCAGAGATTTTATTTTCGGAGAAACATGGGTATATAGTTTGATGACAGAAATTATGGAAGTAGGATTTTTTTTTAAAATCACCAACTTTGTATAGGGAATCTGGTGTCCTCCAGATGCTTTGAATTTCAAGTTCCATTGGTAAGGGATTGTGGAAATTATGATTCATAATATATGCTCAGTGCCATCCTTGCTCATCACTTTCACAAATAGTTGAGACACGTAGATAGAATGACTGAAAAATACAGTGTTCAGTTTTTCTAAATTCATTCTTTCTACTGATCTTTATAATCTTTGATTCTTTGTAATATTATTACAGTTAAAAGAAATTCTCAGTAGGAGTTAAAATTATCCAACATATTTGAAGCACAAAGAATATGGCTTAATTTACAAAGCCATTAGGTTAATTGACTTACTGGGCCAAATTTAGCCCAATCATTTGAGAGGTGTCATTTTTTGCAAAATGATGGTGCCTTCAAAACTGATAGGGACTTAATGGCAGGTACTTAAGCTTTTGGCAGAGACTTTTTGCTTAGCAAGAGTTCTTTCAGGCAGTGTGGCACCAGCCCAGAAAGCATATATATTTGAAAGGCGTAGGTTTCATACAACTAGAGTACAAAATCACATAGCTACTTTCTGGTTTCTCTTTTCCCTTGACCAAGCAATCATCATCATTCTTGACAAAGCATATCAACAGGTTTGTGGGGGAAATTGACTTGTCCCCTCAGCTTCACACCCCCATATCTCCAACAGCCATCTCCTTTCTTTATCTCATAACTTCATCCCCTTTTACTTCAGAAAATCTTTTGAGCTTTGAGCTTCTCATGTTCTATGGGGTTTGGTGTTTGGGAAAAGAGATTTCTGCCTTTTTCTTACCCTTCTTCTTGCTCTTTTCAGCATACCATATATTGTGTATATCTCATCTCATCTCATATATCATATCATTATCATAACATTTATCAGAGAGAATCTAAAAATTCCTTTCTCAGCTACATCTCTACTTTCAAAACAATAGCTGTCTATGTACTAGGTCATGCATGACTAGTGAGAGACATTCACATGTGGGTAAAGGCCTTGGTGAAAGGCAGATAGTCACAGGAGTAAATGAACAAATATCTATTATGGTAGTTATTACTATTTGAACATTCAAAATTTATACTCTATGTTTTCATATATTAATATAGAAAATGTTTGTGTATAACATTTATCTAACTTGTGAAAGTTATGCAGGACAAGTTGGACATGTTTTGTAACATTCTTATGTCACCAATATTTCATATTTTACATATTTTTGATTATCCAAATAAATGTTGTGAGTTTTATGAGGTATTTAAATTTGAGAGTTCATTTGGGGAAGTTTTGCTGGACTTGGAGAAGGGAGATCCAGGTTCCAATCTTCCTTCCAGCATGCAAGCCAGCTTGGGGTGCTCATTCTTTCTAAGCCCAAAATGGGAAGTCACAAAACATCCTGAAAGAAGACAGGAAGAAAATCAAGATTGACAAAATTGAAAGATTGAATTGAAATAATGTATAAATATATAAAAATAGAATCGCTAACATATTTGCTCTAGAAAATGTTATTTCTATGTATTCTAAATTACTGACCTTTGGGGTAGTTTGAAGGCAATTTTTCCTGTTTCGTCCTATGATAATAGTTGATAAGATTTCTGGGGTTGTTTGTGTACTTAGTACACTTGTGTACTAAGTGAGGTTTTCAAATAGCCAATGGGCAGCTGTTCAGCAAACTCTTGAACACAGCTGTTTTAGTTTCTGGAGGCTGAAAACACACTTGTAGCCCTGGAATGAACTTTTGTACATCTACCGTGATAATCCAAAGACTTCCAGATAAATTTGCACTGTTTCTTGATTTACATTTAAAGTATCTCTATCATTAGGTTTCTTGGCTATCCTGATTACTTTTAGAAGATTGTGCATCAGTTCCCAAAGGAACACATATTTAATATAATTAGTGATTAAATGAACACATTGTTCCTTTTCAACTCTATTATCAAAGTCAGATAAACAGAGTGTTCTTGATGACATGAGCAGTAAAGTTATAGACATATATAAATAAAGACAACTGGTTCACTTATTTATATTATTTTTATATTTTTTAAAAAACAAACTGAAGCTTAACTGCAATTTGTGGTTGTTAAAGTTTGGAGGGCCACTTTGTGATAGATAAGTTTGTGGCTTTCCAAGAGTTCCTGGGAAGGAAAATCAGTTCTTGCTCCCATGGAATTATGCTGGGATGACAAATCCCACAAAGTTGTACTTTATTTCCCTTATAAATATGCAAATGTGTCTTTGTTTACTGACTGCAATTGGGACAGGTAACTCTATTACTAAATGCCAAACTTGCTAAGTGAAAAATCACATGATTGTACTAGGTGTAAAACCTCACATTTGCTTCAATCACTAAGCAAATCCCAAAGACAATACGGGAAACATTCATGACCACGTTCACATTCTATATTAACTTTGCTTGTTGCAAATCAGTTGCAAAGCTCCTGAATGGCAGTCACATGACCCAGGATGCTGCAATGGCTGTAAATATGAGGACTGGTCACAAAGTTGTTGTTGTTGTTTTTAACCATTGTAACTTTAATAAATAATAAATAATAAATTAATTAATTTATTAATAATAAATTAATAAAATTCTCTTGTCTGTCTTTTTATAACCTGTTAGGCAGAGCAGAACAATTTTTGAATTAGGAACCTCAAATAGGCTAAGTTAAAGAATGCAACCTAATCCAGGACCTGTTATTTCTGTGGGACTCATATTTCAAGGATATTCAGACCAGATATATTAGCAAAGTTGTGGATGCTGCACCAATCTGCTATATCACCAATCTGTGGCATCACCAAACCACTCCAGTCAGCCGTGCTCATGTGATCATGGTTTGTGACTTTCCCTGTAGCTTTCTACAAACAAAGTCAATGGGGAAACTGGCAGGAAGTAAGGATTTGCTTTTGCTCTTATTGCTTTTTTACCCATCCCATTCTATTTATTAGTTTAGGTGAAGAACCATCTCTAAAACAATGATACAGTTGGTTATGGATTGTTTAATATATATATGTGTTCACACACACAAACACATGCACACTCACACATAGCTACAAACTCTGAGCATTTTTCCAAACAAAAAAATAAATTCTTTCTGTACATTTAAAATGATCTATGTTAATGTTATCATCTATGGTTTCATTCATATAATGAGTTTTTCATTTGCTCCTACTGCCAGAGTTTCCAGCTTGGCTTTAGTGGATTTTCCCATAGCAGCAGAACAGACTTACGAAGAATTGGAGGCTTATAGCAGGAAAAAAAACACATTTATGCTGTTAGACAACATAGTATCTAAATGTGATAATTTTGGGATTCATTCTTATTAGATATTGGCATAAGATAAATTTTAAAAAGAAAAAGTCCTTGCATGGCTTTGGATTTTCAGAATTCTTCCACCATCTATTTTACACCACATGGTCAATATCTTATATATTAGAACACCTAAAGGTTGAGATTTGGTTGATTTAGTCTAAAAAAAGAAAGAAAAATGTTGCCTAGAATAGCCTCTAAAGCTCCCTATCTCTGATTTTTTAGACTTTTCCTGTTTGATTTGAGTATACTTTAATTAGCTTTTTTCTCCTCTAAGTTTTCAAGGTATGATAATTTAAATTTGTTCTTTTGTTTGTTTTATGTAATTGAGGCAATGTTGACCCCTGTAGCCTACTTGAACTAATCCCTGAAGCTTTCTTGGCAACATTGTTGGAAATTCCTTCTAGGGCTGACACATACCATGTTTTTTTGCCAGAAGAGGAGGCCAAAATATGTTCCCTGCTGACCTACCTATCTCTAATATCATGCAAATATGAAATTCAGAATCACCAGATTTGAATACCTCTAAAAGGTGACAAAAACTGTGATTTTTTTAAAATTAAATTACTTGAGGACAGGTATACATGGCTTGTAAATTACATTTCCCTTGGGTTTTGTGCAGGTCTATATTTGAAAGGCTTGAAATATGGAAATGGACTTATAAACTCATTTAGATGGCTCAATATTGTCAAAGTATTCCTATAAAGCTTGAGATTAAAATCTTTACTCAGTAAATTCAATTAGTAATTGGATCAGCCATTATTTCTTAGTCTAACCTACTTTACCTTGTGGAATAAAATCATGTATACTTCAATTAATTTCTTGGATGATAAAACTAAATAAAATTTCAGATCAATCTAAACTTTGTTATTTTTGATATTTTTCACTAGTTATGAGAGTCATTTAATAATTGAATTTGAAAACATATATACAGTGTATTTGTGTGTGTCTGTGAGCGAGTGAGTGTATACATACACATACAAACATACACGTGCAATCAGAAATATTCTTATTGTTTTTTTCTAACATATTCTGGAAAAATGATTTTGCATGCTTGATATTTTCTCAAATGGTCAACAGTTTATGTTCCTTTGCTCCAGCTGTTCATGATTTAAGGAAGAACTACAGGAAATCTGTTTTTCTCACTATACTACGGCTGACCACAATGTGATAATGTGACTGCAGAAATAATTGATGTGTGAAAAGTAGTTTTGCATGGTTTCATGGTACAGCCTAAGCAGCCCTTCAGCTGGTTATAACTGCTGATAGTGTGATTACTATTTTTGTTATTTTAACTTTTTGTCTTTTAATATTGTTGTATAATTTTGGATTCACAGAAGATAATTGTAGAGAGTTTTTTTTCTATTTTAAGAAATTATAAATAACTACATTTTCAGAAAAGCAGTTGCATTGAACTGAGGAATTCAAATTATTCATGCAAACATTACACGTAATATTTGCAGTTTCCATGAGAAGTCAGAGAAAACAGCTGGATACCAAACTCGTCTGTTTCCAAAATAGGGTCAGATTCATATCACCAAGAGGTTCAAGGATTTAAGTCTTGATTTTTCTATAAGTAAGCCTTGAAATTTGATACATAGGAATTGCTGGAATTCTTTTGTAACATTATTGCTTTTCTCAGTGGTGAAATCCACATTTTTTTACTACCGGTTCTGTAGGCGTGGCTTGGTGGTTGTGATGTGGCTTGGTGGGCATGGCTTGGTGGCTGTGGCAGGGGAAGGATACTGCAAAATCTCCATTCCCACCCCAGTCTGGTACCAGCCAGAGGTAGTATTTGCTGGTTCTCTGAACTGCTCAAAATTTCTGTTACTGGTTCTCTAGTACCTGACAGAACCTGCTGGATTTCACCGCAGGCTTTTCTACAAAAAATGTACACAACAGAGCTTTATGTCCTTAAATACTTGCTTCCGCTGTCTGCTGTCTAGCACTGTTTAAAGAAACCTGACAGCTTCCTTAATTAGTATATGCAATATATTAATATATTACTCCTTGTGTTTGAAAAGGAGTGGCTTATTAATGCACCTTACAGCTAGTCCTTGACTTACAACTATTTGTTTAGTAACCATTCAAAGTTACAAAGAAACTAAAAAAAAACCCCCACACATTACTTTTGCAGCATCCCCATGGTCACATGATAAAAATTCCAGTGCTTGACAACTGGCATGTATTTACAATGTTCATGTCATTGCCATTTGTGACAGTTGGCTTTTGATAAGCAAAGTCAGAGGGGGAAACTCTGTGGCGGTGTGATTCACTCAGCAACTGCAATTATTTGCTTAAGAACTATAGAAAAAAGGTTGTAAAATCAGGTACAACTCACTTAGCAAATACTTTGCTTAGCCATGTAAATTCTTATTCCAATTGTGGTCATAAGTCAAGGACTGCCTGAACTGCAATGACTGCACATCTATTTATATCAATTCCAACCCCTCTAGCAATATATGAAAAATAACAAAGCACAACCCATTGGGTATACAAATGCCTGTCTATCGTCTGTCTGCCTGTCTGTCTGTCTGTCTGTTTGTCTATGCTGGCCTAGAAATCATGACATTGTGAAAGCTGGTTGGGTGATTTTGGGACAATCAGTCCCAGCCTAAGCCACCCCACTGCTGTTATATAGAAAATATGAGGCAAGAATATTAAGTATGTTTGTCAAAATGTATAAAAGAACACACATACACACACGCACACAGAGAAAGAGAGAGAGATTATTGGATTTGATTTTTAACATTTGTCACCATCTGAAGGACTTGTTGATGGTATTTATGCAAGTGTCAGAAGCAAACAAGCAAACAAACAAACAAACCTGTGAGCTTTCTTTATAGTTAGAGTTGTGGTTTTAATGAGGATATATTTTCTTATTATTTCCATACTCACATGGCCCTGTCCTCACATTGTGTGCACATCCGTTTCCATTCCTAAATGCTCATTCTCATTTCATGCATTGTTATCTTTATAGCAGGAGGGAGATTATACAGTCTACTCAGGGAAAGGTCTTCCTTCTTATGGCTTTATCTCAAAACTAAAAACAGTTTACAAAAAAAAAAAAGGGGGGGGGGGAGGGAAAGTCAATTTTAATTAGTACTTTTGGCTTTAATGGAAAGTGATTACAGAATTGGCATTTCAGCTAATATTATAGAGATTTATGGTAGGGTATTGCTAATTAATTTTCAGTTGAATTGTTGTGGGCAGTGAATAACTGCAGTAAAATGCCAGATTTGCTGATATCAAGACTTCACTAGCACTTCAGGGCTTCTATATAAAAGGAAATGTAAATAGATGCTGGTATATTTTACATTGCTTCCCATAAATGGCACATTATTCCTTTTTTTAAACAATAGAAATGTTCCTGGGAACCAAACATTTTGTAGTTTTATAATTAGAACAATCTTTACATACATAACTCATTATACGTAAATTGTTTTCTTAACACACACACACACACACACACACACACACACACACACACACACACACACACACACACTTCCTGGAATATGATGATGGAATAAAATAACCAAGAGGAGAAAAAAAAAACTGCTCAGTTTTATAGATTTAACTTACAAATGAAATTTATGTACACATACAGTATAGTTCAGACAAGTATAGTACTTGTTCTAAAGCTATAAACTACTGGGAGATGGGACCACTTATACTGCTACTCAGAGTCGCTGGGAGTTTTTTTTTTTAATTTACATTTATATCCCGCCCTTCTCCGAAGACTCAGGGCGGCTTACACTATGTTAGCAATAGTCTTCATTCTATTTGTATATTTATATACAAAGTCAACTTATTGCCCCCAACAATCTGGGTCCTCATTTTACCTATCTTATAAAGGATGGAAGGCTGAGTCAACCTTGGGCCTGGTGGGACTAGAATTGGGTGGCATATAAATAAAATGCCAGTTTCAATATACTTTGCTTTGTTGCCATCCTGCCATAAAAACCAAGGGAGGGGAGGCATTTGGGGAAGTAAGGAATGGACACTGGAATGGACAGGAAAAGGGAGGTGGACGACAGGGTGACAGGAACTAGAGGTGTCAATCCAGAATAAACTGGCTGATCAAGGATGGAACCTGAGAGCAGAATGTAAAACTACACCAAAGAGGCACCAAAGTTCAAAGCTGTTCACAAAACATCAAACGCAAATGTTTTTGTGGACATAGGTCAAGGGAAAAGGGAAAATTGCAAACTTTGTGTGGGAATACTCAGATCCAGCTTGTCTTTAGTAAAAGAACCTTTCACTTCAAGAAGTGGAGTCAAGGGTCTTTCTTTCCTAAATGTCAAATCAGGACAAGCCTGATATAAAAACAATAACAACAACAACAACAGCAACGATACTTGCAGTTAATCACAGAATATTCATGTGGCTTAACATGTGTGACAAATATGTATGTATGACAGCTCAAGGGTCAGTAGCAATCTAGTGAAAATTATATTAGAAATAAATTGTCATATTGTGCTTGAATCATTCTATCAGTAAAAGGCAGACCATGTCTGATACGAAGCAAAAAATAATAATCCTTATTTGGGATGCTACTTTTAACAGTGTATCTTACCTACAGAAAGAAGTTTTTATAGAGAAGCTGTAGAACCTTACATTTGAAGGCTTACCAATGTGCTCACCAATATGTTCAAATATGATGCCATTCTAGCTATTTTAAAGCACTTTTTTCTCTTGCAAAAGAGGCTTCTGTTTTTCTACTTTATTCTAAATATGTTTGATCATATCTTTGTAATTTTTATTTATGGAGATTTATTTTATTTTATTATTGAATGTGGAGATACTATTCCTGATGCAGGTGTATCTGGGTTCTCATTTTTTCAATCACTCTGATGGCTCCCTGGCTGCTCAAATTTTGCAATCTATAAAAATTCCAATAGGATGAGTTTCACCCTTCACTAGGTTTATGTTCTTTTAGAATTTAACTAAAACGTAGGTGATTAAAAAGGATGAAGCCTGCAGAAAAGATGATCATAGAATAAAACAAGGGGTATTTATACACAAGTTTAACAAGCTCATTACTGAATATGTAATGGAACTATCACGATAATTAATCAAAATTCTACTTGGAAAGTAATTACAAAAACAAGTTATTTTCTATTAAATTAAATTAGAAAAATGGAAAAAAATGTGTTTATTGTTACGATAGTGATTCCCCCCACCTCCCCAATTTCAAACTAAAAAGGTGATTTGGACCACATTTTGCATCCATATATCATCGCTTAGCAGGAATTCATTAAAGCAACTACATCTCTTCTCCAAAAACTAAAATCCTATGGCATCTCAGGACCCCTCCACAATTGGATAACAACTTTCCTGACAAACAGACAACAAGTGGTCAAAATTAGCAATCCTCTATCAAATCCTGTTCCTGTCAAAAGTGGCGTTCCCCAAGGCAGCGTTCTTGGACCAACACTCTTCATATTATACATTAATGATCTCTGTGACCAAATAACAAGTAATTGTGTTCCCTTTGCTGACGATTTAATACCACCAATAATACAGCTACCCTTCAAAAAGACCTTGACTTTGTATCTGAATGGTCTAAAACTTGGCAACTCCAAATCTCAACCAGCAAATGCTCAGTCTTACATATTGGAAAAAAGAACCCAAACACCAAGTACATATTGATGGACATTACCTTACAGATGACCCCCACCCTGTTAAAGACTTTGGAGTTTTCATATCAAATGATCTAAGTGCCAAAGCCCACGCAAAAAAAGCTTTAAGAGTTGTAAACCTAATCTTATGTAGCTTCTTCTCCAAAAACACTACTCTACTAACCAGAGCATATAAAACATTTGCTAGACCAATTCTTGAATACAGCTCGACTGTCTGGAACCCATACCACATTTCTGACATCAATACAATTGAACATGTCCAGAAATATTTTACAAAAAGAGTTCTCCATTCCTCTGAATACAACAAAATACCTTATGCCACCAGACTTGAAATCCTGGGTTTAGAAAATTTAGAACTACACTGTCTTCGGCATGACTTGAGTTTAACTCATAGAATTATCTATTACAATGTCCTTCCTGGGTTTAGAAAATTTAGAACTACGCTGTCTTCGACATGACTTGAGTTTAACTCATAGAATTATCTATTACAATGTCCTTCCTGTCAAAGACTACTTCAGCTTCAATTGCAACAATACACGAGCACACAATAGATTTAAGCTTCATGTTAACCGCTCCAATCTTGATTGCAGAAAATATGACTTCAGTAACCGAGTTGTTAATGCTTGGAATACACTACCTGACTCTGTGGTCTCTTCCCAAAATCCCCAAATCTTGAACAAAAAACTGTCTACTATTGACCTCACCCCATTCCTAAGAGGTCTATAAGGGGCGTGCATAAGAGAACAAGACTGTCTACCATTCCTGTCCTATTTATATTCAATTAATTTAGTTATTACATACTCATACTTATATATATATATACTTATATATTGTATAGTTATTTCATGCTTACACGCATATATATTGTGTGATTAAATAAATAAATAAATAAATAAATAAATAAATAAATAAATAAATAAATAAATAAACCTTTCCTCAGAATTTTTTTTCCACCCCTGAAAGGAACCACATGATCATGTACTGCTTGGAATAGTTGCTTTAAGGAGTTGCTGATAGCTGTCCCATAATCACTCCTGTATTCTTTTCTCCCTTTGAATTTGAAATGCAGAATGCTTCAGCTCTATTAACTTCACCTTTAACTACTTCACTATTAACACATCCTGAGATGCCCAGTTTGATCTCTGAAGTGATTATTCTGTCAAATTAATGATGAAGCTTTGAATTCTTCACTTGTATGAAAGAGAGCCCATTTTTTGGGGGGTGGGGGTGAAACAAACATGCTCACAACCAATCCTATTCAAAATGTATTCAATTATGTGATCTTAAATTTAGGACAATGCTGTGTTCCAATCAGATGTTGCCCTTCATTTCTATTAAACCTCTGTTTATAGGATTCAACAATTTTTAGTAAGGTTTAATAAGTATCAATCTGAAACTGCATGCATTGTTTTATAATGTGCAAAGGCAGGTAATGGATTAATTCAATAAACCACTCTGCAGTTAATAAACAAATGGATTATATACAAATCAACTCACAGCTCTTAGTTGAGGCACAAATGACCAAACTCAAATTATCCTACTTCTGACAGATTATACAAAGACCTAACTCTCTGGAGAAAAAGCTAATTCTGGAAAAGGTGGAAGGAAAAAGATGATAACTAGTAGCAAGATAGATGGATTTTGTCACAATTAGATGACAATGACAAAGACCTGAGGAACCAGGTTAGAGACATGATGGAAAAATCTGTCTATGAGATTGCAAGTAATTTTCTTGGGAAGTGCAGGAAAAGGGCAAATGGCACAAAGAGCAAAATACCTTTCCCCCCTTAGGGTTTTGGGTTTTTTGCTCCAAGAATATCTCCATGCTTGCTGAATAGAACAAAAGAAAATCCTAGCTGGATGCAAGGCTGCCTGTGGGCGAATAACTTTTAACACTTGGTTGCTAAAAAGGCTTTGATCTTTCTGGCAATTAAAACATAAATGCCCAATGAAGAAGAGGCCCCATGACATGACGGGAAGGAGCAGAGTTGCTGATGGTCAATTGGTACCCCACAATTGGAGACATTACTGACCTCCCATGGATTTTCCATATGTATCAGAATGTTTGTGTAATTTCTCAAAATTGTGAAAAACACCATTCTTATGCTTGATCTGGCTGCAATCTGTTCCAGCAGTAGGCTGACCCTAAGAAGGAGGGGGAGGCTCCATTGACAAACATGTCTTCAATAAAGTATTAACAAGCCAACTTGGCATTGTGTCAAGGAAGGTGCAAGAAATATTGTTATACAACTTGCCCTGGCTCTTTTGTTTTCCCTTCCATAGAGATTCAGCTGCCATAATGTTGTCCTCCACATTTTAAGGTCAGTAAAAATGAAAACAGTCAACTTCAAACTGCTTTGAAGGGGTGGGGAATGAAAAAGCAATGGTGTTAAAACAGCCTCCGTCAGATGATAAAATGGAATGCTGAAGGAGATTCTTCAAAAGAAATACTTTGCTTTTAACTGCATCATGTTTCATTGCCTTTTTTTTTTTTTTGCTTCCACACATATATAGTATTTCTGTGCAGCTAGACAACATTTATCATTTGAGCGCGTGCTTATTTTAAAAGGTGATGAAACATGCTTTTCTTGATGATGAAAACGATTGGCAGCAGGAAGTAGTGGGAATAATGTTAATAGTTGCTAGCTTGGAAATTTTGTGTATCATTTAATTGCTTGGAAGCAAATGAAAGTAATTTTTATGAAAATTGCAGTAGTCACAATTTCAAATAGGCATAAATCAGTGAAGATACAGCTCTATTTAGTAAAAGCAACATAATTAAATCCTGTTGTTCACATACTGAGAAACCAGATTTTTAAGTAGCCAGTTGTATATTTTTGCAAAGAAAATATATGTACATCAATGATAGCACTAAAAAGAAAACCTAAAGTGGCTTATACTTACAGGCTACTTAATTATGATGCTTTCTTGAAATATGATATTTTACTTTAAGAAAATAATGCTTTCCCATTATAAAAAAATAAAGTGATGCATCAGTGAGTATACTGTATTCCTACAAAATTGGTTAAAGGCATGTTCAGTCACATAAGTAGAGCATTACAATAAATGATCCTTAATTTAATAGGACAGATATATTTAGCGACTGTATTCTCCAATATTGAATTAAACATGAATAACTTTAAATTTTGCATAATTGCCTGAGCATATGGATATAAATATGATTATGCTTAGAAACTCTAGTAAGGCACCAAAGTTCTTGAACCAAAAACTTGTTCTAGCAATCTGGCAATCTTTTTTCCATTGAAGGAATTAATAACATGGAATTAATACCATGGAAACTTTGCTTAAGAGAGACCTGCTGGTTTTATTTGTGATATTCTGAATAACTAAGAGTCCTCACTAGAGATTGTGACTATCTCTAGTGCCTTTTTGTTCATTAGATTGGGAGAAGATATAATTTTTTCCTTCTATTATAAATCCTCAGATCATAGTTTGGCCCATCAGTGAAACACATATATGAGTACGCATATCCCATCTTTCACAGTTACCCTGTAGTATGATGGGTGGCCAAAATTATAAAATTTATAAATAAATAAATAAATATCTCTCTTGTATGGGTATCAACATGTTCTCCCTATTCATGATTATTCTCCAAACCCTGCTCTGTAGTAAACTGGAAGTATTTGCACAAAATTATTTCTTCCCAACATTTTAAAAGAATTCTAAATTCTCAGTACAGTGGAATTAACACAAACAACATGTATTGGTGAGGCTCATCATATGCATGCTTTCAGGATCTTCCCCCAACTGATTATACGTTGTACAGTCATATGCAGAACTCCTTGGTTATGAACTAATATCAGTTCCTTTTCAAGAAACTGGAATGTAGCAAGAGGTGAATTTGGCCCATGGCAGCACCTATACTGTGACTTGGGCAAATTACAAAAATTTAGAATTAATTTTGTGCATCTTTCATAAGCTTAATAAGGTTTGGAGACATATTAAGTTCAATTGCTTTTCTGTGAAATGGGCACTTTAGATTTACTCAGTAGGACTGTTTAGCTAAGCAAGAAATAGTAAAAATACTTAATATGTTGAATCTTTCGAATTGCTTCTTACTGGTTAGCAGACAGGCTGCTAATATTGGATCAATCATAGTTTTGGAATTGTCTTCAGTGGCAGTTTATGTAGAAAATGCTGCAGTAGTTTAATTGTGATATGATGAAAACCTGAGCTGTTGTCAGCCTCCCCTGTCCAAAAATTTTCAGAACCCACTCATAGCTTGGCAAAGACCCTCTTAACCTCAGCTTCCACATGCTGCTGTAGAAAATCCACAAATCTAACAAGGGCCCCAACCATAGAACTGCTTCTTCACAGGGAATTATGACTCCATCCAGAATAAAAATTGGAATCAAAATCAAGTTAGATCTAAGGATCAGAGGTAGAAAATATTAAGACACCTTATGTTAAAGTTCAACTCCCAGCAGTCCAAGTCAACTTTGTAATTATTCTATAGATAGTCTGGATTTTCAAATGTTTAGTCTCCATCTACGACCAACCTCTGACACTTATTTTTCTCTGTCTTTTGTTTGTTTGTTTGTTAATCTGTTCTGCTTGATTTCCACCACCCCACCCCACCCCGAAATCTTGTGGGATGCAATCTGAAAGCTAGAGCAATTATATATAATTCCATATGAAGGAAGAAAATAAATGCAAAATTGTATCTTCGCTATCATTTAGGTGTACCCAGTTTTTTGTAAACAAGATCTATTAGGCCTACTAAAAAAGCTAGATGTTTCATTTGTGTGTATTGGGTGATAGCAGTAAGAACACAAAGTTTTGCATGTGTGACAGAAACGGGATATGTATTTGTGTCTGAGGAAAGACTGGTGCTTATTTAGGTTGAATATAAGGAAAAAGGTACATTGTAATATTTTGCCCAAAAAATTGAGGGTAGCTTTTCTAGAAACAGCAGTGATTACCAGCTTTAATCAAATACCTTTTCAATATTCACCTGGAATACAGATGGATCTAAACCAATTTCTTCCAAATCAAATTCTTCTCGAAACCTTTGTTTCATGACCTGTTTCTCCAGAATCCTAGCATATAATAAATAGTTGCTGGGAGCCACGCAGCACACATATTTTATTATTCTGTTGTGGTGGTTGTAAAACACTATAGTGAATACAGAGAAATATTGAATATAATGATTGACAGATGTAGCACCCAAATATAGAAATCTTTACAGTATGAACCACAACTGCAACATCTGAGGTCTTAAAGATATTGGAAGAAAAATCCTTAGTTTTCACAATTGTTCTACCCTCCTTGTTCTTGAGTTTCACACCCTATGCAGTTTGCACTGATATTCTAAGTTGTCTTGTCTTAACTTTTACATGAACATTTCAGCCCCAACAATCATATTCATTACATTTTGATTGTCACCATTATTCATTCCAATTATTCTTTCCCTTTGCACAAAATTCTCTTAATCTAACTTTCTCAAAATTGTCACAAATATGACCCTAGGAACTACTTTTGCTGCCAGTGCCATTATGTTCTATTCCAAAACAATAAAGTTAAAAGCACTTTTAAAAAGAAAAAGGACTATAGCCTGAAAAGCTGTGGTATATTTCCTATGACATTTTGAAAGCTTCATAATCTAATAAATATCTTTCTTTTCTCAAAATTCCATCTCTTTCTAGTGAAGAAAAATCAGTATATTTGAATGCTTCCCATTGTAGACAATGGTAATAAAGTTTTAGTATAAAGCTTGCTTCAGGTCCAAGAATTACCTCTGAAGGCAATCAGAATTTATCATTTATGGAGCTCAAGATAAGGTTCTCAAAGTGGAATGGATGACTCTATACACTTTTAGTAATATTCATCTTGTTCCTGGTTAGGAAAACCAGACTTAGCATGGAGTCCAGATTTCCCCCCCACAACCAACAAAAAAAAACCAAGCTCAGAGACCATCAAGAATTGAACTGATATTCCTTGTTTAGCAACTACAAGGCAACCACTTCATTAAGTGAATTGGTCACTAAGTGGAACAGCAACTGTGGTTATGATCTTACTTCAGTTTTCCTTTGTTTTAGGACCTACAAAAGTGATAACTGTAAAGAGTGGTTACAAAATGTACATACTTACTTCAAATGGCAGTGTCTGATCAGGCCAGCATATATGAATTGTGTCTCTGTTTCTGTTCTCCCTATGTATCTCATCCCTGTGTGTTTGTGGATGTGGCAGTATGATCACATTGGGTATATATGAGCTAAGATCTCTGTGTTTCTGCTCTCCCTATGTGTTACATCTCTATACATTTGTTCACGGAAAAGCATGGTATAGTCCAGTGATGGCTAACCGTTTTTCCCCCCCTTGGGTGCCAAAAGCGTGCATGTGTGTGCAACAGTGCATGCGTGACCACACCCATAATGCAATGCCCCCTGTGTTTCCCTGCCCCCTACACATGCAGTTTGACCCCCCCTTCCCTTACCGCCCGCGCTCCCTGCCATCTCCACATATGTGCGTGGACACCCACGCGCCCCCCCAGCCTATTTTTGGTCCCAGGAGGCTTCAGGGAGTACTGCTAGGCACAAAATGGGGCATGTGGGATGCACTGCATCCCCCCCGTGCATGTGTGCACGACCCCCCTGGCCCCCTGCACATGCGTTCAGGATCCCCCGCCCATTCCCCCCGCACATGCACTTGTGTCTCTGCAGACCAGTCAGCTGGTTGATGGGAGGCATGTATGCATGGCCTAGAAGTGGAGCTCTTGCTTCACAATCAGGAGGTTTTGAGTTCGATCCTAGGGAGAGTCCAGATGTAGGATCTCCTGCTTGGGCAGGAGGTTGGACTAGATGACCTGCAAGATCCCTTCCAATTAACAGTTACTCTGTTAATGTGTGGTGGAACTGACCTAGGGTGACAGCTTGCATGCCCTCAGAGATGCTCCGCGTGCAACCTGTGGCACCCTTGCCATAGGTTCGCCATCATGGGTATAGTCTATCTACGTCCATTCTTGTGATGAGGAAAGAGAAGGAGAAAGGTCAGGATTGGAAGGAACAACAGGTTGAGCCCTTGAGCAACTGCATTTCTCATAGGAATTCATTGGGAACTTCCTTTGGGATTTTTTCCAAAAAAACCCTCTCCCTAATCTGCTTTTAATGGTTTTTCATTCCTCATTATATTTGGTCCCCTTTTGTTCACTTTGCAGAACAGTTATGTTGCTGGTGGACAGAGAGGATTGACAGACTGAGTTCTGAGACCCTTTTACATAATTTTTTTCTAATATTCCTATGGTTTAACAACAGTAAAAATAGTCAAATTTCCCTGCAATGATTAAAGGCAGTAGTGTTAGAGAATAGTATTGATTCAACAACATGTACCCTCCCTGAAGAAAACAAGTAAATAATCCAGGACAGAACCACATAATACCTCTGGTTGGAAGTAAGCTATAAATCTGTCTGTTTATTGCTCAAAAGCGTCTGATTGTGTGAATCTTTTTTTAGTGTACTTTGCAATGCTAGGTAAAGAATTTGACTTACGGTGCAACTTCTCACACAACGTGGAAAAAAAGTCATTGTGCTAATCATGTAATTTATTGAGGAGATTCCCCAAAGTGGGGGTATATACTGTATATCCATACTTACTTGTAAAGCAAAGTGCATTAATGAATTTCAGTGAAGCTGAGCATTTTAATGAAAAATTATCTGAGTTTGCAGTTTCTTGCATAGAATAAGCCAATCTATCAAGCACTTGGAAGTAATCCATACAATATAAAAAATGTAATGGAAATCTTTAATGTAAGTATAAGAAAAGAGCCAAGAGCAATTTCAGAATAAAAGCAAAGTAGGGACAAAAGCATTTAACAATCTGAAACAAAAGGATGGAGCTCATTTGCTTTCATTAGACTAAAATTCAGATCCCTCTAAAGAGGTGAGGTAGGAAAGAAATCTATCCCTGAGCCTTCAACTAGGTGTTTAATTTTAATGAATAAAAGAAACGTGTTCATAGTTGTTTATAACAGTTTTGACATCTGATAATTATATTCTCATATCATTCCTACAAAGCATTTAACTTTTGGGAAGAAATTATTGCCAAACTTTAAAATTATGAATAGCACAGGTGTCTCAGATATTCATATTTACAAACATTTTGTCTCTGATCTGAGAATATGGTCTCGAATCTGGAGGACTCCAACTGTCTATGAGGGTATTGCAGGTGTATTCCAGGTGCAGGTACCAGTATATGTGAGACCGAATTTTCAGAACATAGTTAACTCTCATAAGAATTGAACGAGAAAGCGAAATCATATGAAATTTGGCAATACAGGTAGTTCTCAATTTATGACCACAATTGAGCCCAAACTTTCTGTTGCTAAGTGTGACATTGGTTAAGTGAGTTTTGCCACATTGTACAACCTTTCTTGCTATAGTTGTTAAGTGAATCATTGCAGCTGTTAAATTAGTAACATGGTTGTTAAGTGAATCTGGCTTCCTGTTGTGTCCCACTCCTCCGCTGACGGCCGGGTCAGGGAAATCCGAATCAGGCTTGCCTCTGCAGCTCTGCCCAAAGTCCTAGCAAAGTCCTCAGAGCAGGCAGGAGACCAGAAAGTGACTTCAGCAAGATAAGTTCGACTTTGCCTGACTCAGAGACTGCCAGAAAGCAGATCCTTTATATAGGCCATGGGGTGTGGCTCCATGACTCAGCACTCATTAAGGCCTGCCCCTCCCTACCTACTGTTGCCTCCGCCTATCCAGACTTCTGATGCGAGGTCACTCCAATCAGCAGCTGTTGAAATAAACTTTCCTCAGGCTCACATGCTGTGGAGGAGGGAGGGTCTAGCTGCTCCGTTTGCCTGGGCATGGAGCCAGGGCTGGGGCCGGGGGGTGCTCCCTCCTCTGCAGCCTGCTTGGGCATGGAGCCAGGGCTGGGACCGGGAGGTGCCCCCTCCTCTTCAGCTTGTCTGGGCATGGAGCCAGGACTGGGGCCGGGACGCATACATTCCTCCGTGTTCGGGAGCAGATAAAAAGGCCCCGGCTGCTGTGAGAGCGGGCAAGACACAACACTTCCCCATTGACTTTGCTGGTCAGAAGATTTCAAAAAGTGATTGGATGGTCTGGGACACTGCAACCGTCATAAATATGAGTTAGTTGCCTGGAGTCTGAATTTTGTTCACGTGACTATGGGGATGCTGTAATGGTTGTTATGTGTGAAAAATGGTCATAAGTCACATTTTTCAGTGCCATTGTAACTTTGAACGGTCACTAAATAAACTGTTGTAGGTCCAGGGCTACCTGTATCATAAGATTTTTGGCCATTTTAAGGGAAAAATGATATTAAAAAAATAAAAACTTTGTGTAACAGTGTTCACAGTTACTACACTGAAAAGTCCTCCCTTATCTGGTACATCATAGTTGTTTTGAAGATAATGTAAGATATACATATTTTCCGTATAAAGGAAAATTTGTGACTGATTTTTCAATGATGATGGTGATGATAATTATAACAATAATGATCATTGTATGTTTTTTAATCTCTTGAGGCAGTTTGGGTGAGGAGGAATGTTTTCAACAGGTCAGTGATGTAGGATGGGCTGAGAAAGAATAAGTAACCCAAAGTCACTCAATGAGTTTCTTAGGGCAGTGGTAAATTTGAATCAGAACCTAGTCCAACATACAAACATTATACCATCCTTCTTGTCCTCTTCCATTTCTTCATAATATCTCAAATTTCTTACTGTTAGTCAAATAATTCAATGTTCATTCACTGACATAATTATAAATTATAATATTTTAACTGAGATGGTACTGCAGTATGATATCTCTATTTGGGTAAGGTGTAAACTTCTTTTTCTTAAGAATAGGTGAAAATCCCCTTTTTTTCTTTCTTGTTTGGCTATTATGGATCTAATATTTTATTAGTTTTTGCTACCTACCTGATCCTTCAAAACTACAATAATCTATTTGGACATATATACCTGGGATTAGTAAACTCTAATCAATCTTTATTTCAAAAAGATGTAGAGGGAGAATGGGTTTATTAATTCTCAGAATCTATAGTCTAAAAAACCAGACTTTGTGAGTAAATCATCTACTGTCATGAATTTAATTTGGATTTCACAGTATTTCACTCTGGGAGATCCAGAGACTAATACTGAACTGAGCAATTCCTCTAATGGATTCCAAATCGTATCAGTGTCTTTGGTAACTGCAGTATTTCATTCTATTATCTGAGTTGCCTGTTAAGAAAGAAATTGTTATATTTGGCTTTGAACATATCAGAATTAGGAATGTTTCAATCAACACAAAATTATACTAGATTGTTTCATTAAAACTAGAAACAAGCATATAGGTAATTGGACAGAGCTATCAACATACCATAGTATTGTGTTCATATGTCCAATTGTGGAATAGATGAAAAAATGTTAAAAATCAATAAAATATATTTCATACTAGTAAGCCTTAAGTATTGTTTATATAAATATGTATCCTGATACATTGAAAATATACTATGTGTTTGCTTTCTTTAAAAAGTATTCGCTACTTTAATTATGCCCAGTTAAAGAAAGACAATATTTTTTTAAAATAAATATCTTGTTAAGGGGTATGAAATTAAAAAAAAAAGTGCAAATGCATTATGCCTGGGAAATTCAGCCAAATCAGATCCCTGGGAGTTTAAATGGCAAATGGAATAAGACTACTGTACTGCATTCATCCTTCTCCAATCTCTTCCTGCACTAACCCATTCCAACCTATGCCCATATTGCTGCTGCTGCAACATTTCTTTCTCTTGACATGTCATGGACCTTCCTTAGCTTTCCACCAGCCTTAGACTTGCTGCCTCTTGCTGTGAAATTTCAGCAAGAACCCACAGGCTCCAAATCTATCCAGTATGTTTGTGCATGAATAAAACATGCATATTTCCATCCATGCATTAGAACACCCAATAATGCCTTAATCAATCTATAGACTGATTTGTACATCCCTATTTTTTGCCTATATATATTTAATTATGCACATAGGCTGAGTAGTCGGATCAGTTAAAGACATAGCAAAAGGGAATTCAAAATAGGAATGAAAGTAGTTTTCTTCCTAAAGGCATCATACTCCAATTTCCATCCTTAATTTCCAAAAAAAATGACCCCAGCTTTTACTGTTCATTCCTTACAATTATATTTACTTCTCCTGTGATCCATTGGAGCTGTAGCTTCTCCCAACATTGTACAACTCAATTATAAAGAAAGGTAAAATTTTCCTTATCCAATGTGTTTGACTCTAGGGAGCTATATTCATCTCTGTTTCTTAGCCAAGAGAGCTAGCATTGTCTGAAGGTACTTCTGTGGTCATATGGCCAGCATGACTATATACTGAGGCATACAGAAAGCTCTTACCTTCCCACTGAAGTGGTGCCTATTTATCTATTTGCATTTGCATGCTTTCAAACTGCTAGATTTGTAGAAGCTGGGACCAGTAAAAGGAGTTCACCCCATCGTGCAGCACTCAGGTCTCAAATCTGGGCTGTCAACTTTCTACCTGACACATTCAGTTTCTTTAACCACTGAGTCATCACGTGCCCCCACCCAACCCAATTATAAATGACTTCAAACTACCTATACAGCAGCATTTGGAGGAAAAGTATGCTGTGTTTTCTTGTATTTAGTCAGATCCTACAGATGCTTAGAATATAAAACATTCTGAGTAAAAGTTTTAGAGATGTCATCTTTGCTAATATAATAACACAGGTGCATCCAGTGAAGCATTGGCAGGTTTCTCCATTTGCACTTAACCTTCCTTGCACAACAAACCACATTGTTGGCAGGAAGTTAGCATAGTAAATTTCCTGCAAATAAATGGATGCAAATCTCTGATATAGTCTAATAAAGAATAGATATGAGCACCATCAGGAGTCTTCATGATCTGCAAGTTATATGATTCATCACAGACCTGGAGGACCCTTAAAATCACAACAAGGGTCTACTGTATGCCCCATCATGAATGATACTATAATGCTATTTCTTAGTATTTGAAATTTAAAGTTACTTAGTTGTCTTGCACTCTGCCACTATTGGCCTTATGTCATGAGGATAGTTTAAAACTCAGTGGCAGACTTCCTTTTCTATCTCAATAAATGTGCCTTTATTAAAGAGTTCATCCTACAATTTATTCAAAGTGCCGATGGGTGAAAATATATTTCTACACCATACTGTATCAAATGGAATGCTTCCTCCTTGTAAATATGCACACATACACTTCTTGAAGTAAGAAGTAATGGAAAGTCCTGTTGTTTTCAAGCACTGTAGTTCAAATATAGAGCATATATTTTGTGGAAGATTCCCTGTTCAAATTCTAACATTTCCAAATAGGACTGAAAATTTTGGAGAACTGATTGGCAGAACAGAGTTACACCTTTCAGCTGTCACACAATAAGACTGCTTGCTTAATGCTAAATGTACCTGTAGGCTGTCTGTCACGGATGTAAGATCGAATTCTGTCATTATTATCACTTCATTTTACTTCGTA
The DNA here is from genome assembly GCF_028640845.1 of Ahaetulla prasina. Classification (NCBI taxonomy): domain Eukaryota; kingdom Metazoa; phylum Chordata; class Lepidosauria; order Squamata; family Colubridae; genus Ahaetulla; species Ahaetulla prasina. The sequence goes on from NC_080543.1 coordinate 50,674,438, forward strand.
TAGGAAATAATTGGCAATGTACAGATGGATATTTCAATAAAGAAGTACTAGTTTAGATATGCCAACTTTGATTGAAATTTATAGCCACATTAATATAACTTCACTTTATTTAAAGAAATGTATCGATTTTGTTAGTTCCTAAAAGGGTCTTGGAAAGGGTGGAAATTGAAAGGATAGTTATTTTTTTTCTTGCAGATCAATCAGTGTGAATTTCATGGATGGTATAAAGTAGACAAATTTACATGGCTCAGCAGATTATTCTGGCCCTGCTTTAAGCCTGCAGCAACCACTTAGTAATAGTTACCTACTTTCCAGAGAAAGCTAGTAAAAAAAATGAATAATCCAGGACAGCGTTTTTTTTTTGGCATTAGACCTACACATTTTGGCTGTTTTAATTTCTGCTAATTATACAGTCTGGTGCACAGTGCAGGCAAGTATTTTTATTGAGACCTCTACTGTAACAGTTCTTTATTAAATCATATGCAATTATCCTGGGAACTAAGGCTTAAGCTTGGCCACTGGCTAAATTATTCATTTTCATATAGACTTTGTGCTTTCCATTATGAAGAGAAATAGCTGATTAATTTTTAGAAATACATTGAATTGGATCCCAAATCCAACCCAATGTACTTCATTGGACAGAAACATCAATACTCCTGCTGAAAGTATTCCTATTAGAGAGAAGACTATTTGGCTATGTTTTTTTTAAAAAAAAAATCTGATTCAAGAATTTTGAAAGGAAAATAAGATATGCTGTTTTTATAACTGCTCTTGGTAAAAGATTTGTTGAGGGAGAATATACAGTACAGCCTTTGGGACTCAGTTATTCCCATAATGAAAGTATTTTTCAAACAAGAAATATTGAAATGTATACACTGAGAAAAACAAAGACATTTAAGCAAAAAATATACGTTTTCTTAAAAAGTGATCTAAAAATGAACTCTAGAAATGAAAGGAGTTCTTCCCTAAAGCCCAATTCTTCTACCGAAGTCCCACATGGTTTTACCATACTCTGATTTCTCAGAAAATCTCCTTTTTGTATAAAAGTTGTTTTTGTGTGTGTGTGTGTGTATGTGCTGAAAAAAGGCTAGTCAGGAATCAAGCAAAGAAAAGCAAGTAGCAAGTAGCAATAATTCCTTTCTTCCTTTATTCCACTGAAGGAGTAAACAATTTGTTGTATATGGAAAGAGAATAGATTTGTATTCCTCTGTGCACAGAAGGACAGTTATCATATTTCTGGTACAGAAAAAAGGCAGAAGTTTAGGGAAAGTGATTTAAGGAAGCAGTTCTATGTAGCCTTGCCAGTCTGGATGGATATGTCTTCCTGTGCAATACACTATTGTCCTTTGTTAAAGTCTGTGCCATAGGCACCAATTTAAGATAAACCAGGAACTAGAAGATAATGGAGTAGTATTTAGAACCAAAGAATATTAAAAAATTCTAATCCCCATTAACTTTCAATGGTTTTGCTAATAGCAAGGAAACCTGGTTGCAGTTCAGCTATGTAAGATCCATAGCCATAAATAAATTAATGTAAACAAATCACATACTGACTGCATCACAATAAAATGTTGTGCTAATGACAGGAGTTGCTTTTTAGCGTGTACCAAAGATGGTAGCTTAACACTTTAAAAATCACATGCTTACACAAACAGACATATACAAACATGTAGTTATAGTGCTACTAATGTGAATAACATTTTATTAATGGGAAAAAACCTAAGGAACAGTTTCAGATTTAATGTAGGCGTAGTATAGGAAGAGATGAATCATTGAAACAACATAGGAAATAATAGATGGCTAAACTTTTAATGTAACTACACTTGGCTGAGAAATTAGAATACTGTATTATTACCTTTTTTAAAAAAAAAAGAGGACGTTTATTTAGCAGATTGCTTTTTGCTCTTTCAAAAACAGAGACTCTACATTTTCTAAATGTTTGTGTTCTTTTTAGAGCAACTACTTTAAAGTGCCTTATCATCCAGTTCAAATCCAATCCACTTGGGAAAGAACAACTGTGATGAATAAAGAAACAGAAAAAGCATATATTTTCATTAAACTAGAAATAAGGAGAATATCAGCTTTTTCCAGTATAAAGTTTCCTCTTGAAATAATTTCTAGAGTGTAGAATGAATGGCTATGAGCAAGCTCAAATGATTAGCATTACAAGAAGCAATTTGTGAAAAGGCAACTTTTTGATATTGAGGTTTACTCCATTTCCAGTAATCTCCAAAAATAATGGGATTTAAGAACATTACTTATTATTTCACTGCAAAGTTATTCCTCTCAGTCATAATGAGCCATAATTATCATAGCTCACTTTTGAGGGTCAATTCTAACGTTCAAGGCATGGCAGAATAGATATCTAATATTCATTGAAGTATTCCAAGATTACTCTTTATGCAAATTTCTTTTAAAATGTATGTATTTAAAAAGGTTAATTAATATGCTAATTTTACTAGGTTATTCTGCACCTGTTTTTTTCTCTAGCTTTCATTTCATATCTGAAATGTCATTCAGGAAATGGAAAGCATTACTGATGTGATAAAGGCAGACTACAAATCCCATGATGAAATGTATTCAGTTAAGATGGCAGCACCTGCTTCTCAAGAAGGCTTTTCATATGGAAGATGGATAACGCAAGTAGTCATAAAAACAAAACTAGAAAAAGCTAAGATCTCTTTGCAGAAGCCACTAGATTCATATAAATATTCCTCTAATCACTATTAATCCGAAATGCTTGCCATTATTGTCTCTTGTGTATCAACAGAAGCAGACACCAAGGATTCCCTGCTTCCAATTTACCACAGCCGTATAAATAACAGCAACACTAGACTGCTGGAATTACTTCTCTGAAATCAGCACCTGGACAGCAGACTAACAGGCAGATAGCTTACTAGATCATTGTAATATATGTTTTTATATTTCTGTTTACACTGTTCACAAATAATAGGAACAGTTCTTTCTGTTGCTTGTTTTTCTTTCCACATATTGCATGGGCAACATGTATAAGGGGATGGAATTTTGATCAGTTGCCATCTTGAAGTTTTTAAACAGCCCTCAAGATGTTTCTGCAGATAATTTTATCAGAAATTTTCACACAGTGCCAACTTGAATTTTAAAAAAATGCTCAGATATATTTCAAAGTTCAAGAGTTTGAAACTCCAGAAGTAAACTAAATGACTAGTTTTACAATATCAGTTAGACCCAATATGTTTCAAACTTCGGGATAAAGTTGGGGACATTCAGTGATGATTGTTAGTGTTTCTGAATTTGGTTTGGTTGCTTGGATCTCCTTCTAAAATGTGTATTGCTATATATACAACAATGTGAAATCACAGCTGCTAGTTCTTTAGCTGGTGTGGCCTTCATATGCATTGAATTCTTCCAAAGAACCTAGGATTTCACAATGTTTTGGCATAGTATATTCGTGGATCTAAGCAGTGTGGCTTTTTGTAACTGACAGATAAAATTTTGTCAATATTTTTATGAGCTGCCTAAGATTTTTTGTGATGATACCCAGTGTGCTGTTAATCATTAGAATTGCCATGGTTGATTTATTATTATTTTTTGATTATGATGATATTGGGGTATACAATAAAATCTCTCTCTACATATATAAAAGTCTGTATGTATGAATGTATAGAGCATAATTCTGGAACGCCTCAAGCAATTTCAATGAAACTTGGTACACAGATGACTTACCCTCTGGAAACAAATACTGGGGGAGGAGATAAGACACCCCTGGTGTGTGTTTGTGTGTGTGTCTGTGTGTGTGTGTTCCAGCATCACTCTGGAACACCTGGGCCATTAAGGAGAGCGAGTGCTGTGTCTTAGGGTGGCAATTGTTTGTGATGTCAGTTCCTTCACAGCTTCTTCTGGAAAAAGAGAGTCAGAGCAGCATCCTAGAGTGGCAATTGTTTGTTATATTAGCTTCCTCTGGAAAGCCAGTGAGGTTTGCCTGGGGAAATACCTGATGTTCCCTTCTCTAGGCAAAAGGTGCTCCCTGGTGGATTTAGGGTAAAGTGCCAGGATCATAGACAGGGCGGGAAAGAGGAGTGCATGAGAGGGGGAAGGGAGAGGGCAGGGATGATGGGTATGGGAATAGAGGGAAGAAAGGCCCCTTTCAATGGCCCCTCTCAATGGTTCCCTGGTGTGTGTGTGTGTGTGTGTATGTATGTATGTTCCAGCATAACTCTGGAACACCTCGAGCAATTTCAGGATTGGGATAAAGAAATACCCGGGCAATGCCGGGTTATCAGCTAGTTGTAAATAAATAAATGAATTGATACTTTTCAAATAAATATTTGCTACAATTCCATTTAATATTTACATATCAATTTGGTTTTATAATATTTTTAGCTCAGAGGAACCAAATCTGCTTTTGTTAAATTAGGGAATTATATGTGATCTCCAAATATATAAATTTACCCTTTATTTGATTTTCCTCTAAACATTTTAATTTTGGCATACTATATTCTACTATATAAATGCTTATTTTTGTGGCAGAAAAAAAGCTTATGAATTCCAATAATATAAAATTTGACTTCTTAGGGGAAAAAAAATCCTGTAGTGCTGTTTTCTGAAACTTTTCCCAAGTTTTCCTTCAAGATACTTCAAGATACTTCAAGACTGCAATTTCCAGATTTCTCAGCAATATGTCAGAATTTCTTAATGCATTTACCATAATCTTCCAAGATTCTAGCCTTAGAATAATGCCTTGGTTTGTGGTGGTTGTTCAATAAACAGCTGATTTTGCCTATATTATAAATTTATCCAAACTGATTTGAAGATACACCCACCCAACCAAAAAACCCCAGGATGATTATATGAATACTGAAAACTGGGGGGAAATATTTTCACCACAAAAACTTGGTTTCACTCCTATTGATTTGAAGATTGGCAAATAAGATTAGATATTCTGTCCAATATGTTTATGCTCTCTGTATTAGAGATGACATCAATACTACTTTCATATTTAAGTTTTGTTTTGGAGTCATCATTTTTTTTTTGGTATGCAGCAAAAAGACATTTTCAAAGATATTAATGTTCCAAACTATATTCCTTCCCCCCAGCGAAATCTCCATGGTATCTGTGTATCACAAAGTGATATTTAAAAGAATTAGTTGCTCCAAAGTGATATTTAAAAGAATTAGAAAAGAAAGTGAATTAAGTTTAATTGTTAAATGCATTAAGAACCTGTGTATTAATTAAGTGATTGCTGATGCCTTCCTTGCCATGAGTTGCACTTTCCCCTGCTCTTATATTTTGCTGACTACAGGCTGTACTATGCTTTCAAGCTCAGCAGTGGCACCATGTACACTTAGAGCAGCCAGCCAGGAAAAGCAGCCAACTCATTTTGTCGATGTTAAAGACTAGGGCTCCTTACCAATTATGTTAAAAGTCAAACCTGCAATTGCTTCTTGGCTGTCCAGCAAGCCAAGAAAAGTGGTTTCTGTGGTTGAGTTTTTAATTAAAGGTTTGGAACATCATACCTGAGATCCTAAAGGTCTGCAAATCAGTTCAGGACTTATTTCTTCAGGGACAGGAAGAGCTGCATAAGCAGAAAATGTTAGGAAAGATGTATCTGGCTGGGAAAGTCATAGTGGCTGGTTTTGTAAAGTGGCTTTGCATTAGACTTTGAGATTAGTTTGTTGCCAGTTTGGTCCAGCTATTTTTATATCATCTTGCTAAGATTCTTTCTCTTGCTGTCTCTGGATGTTAGAGAAAGGGTGGAAAAGTTTCTGATGGTAACGTGTAGGACTTTATTTTTATTTATTTATTTTATTTGTCATAACAGCATACATAAGCATAAGCATGAAGTATCTATACAACATATAAGTATATATATGAGTATAAGCATGTAATAACTATATAAATTGTATATAATGAAAGGAAACAGTAGGACAGGAACGGTAGGCACGTTTGTGCTCTTATGCATGCCCCTTACAGACCTCTTAGAAAAGGGGTGAGGTCAATAGTAGACTTAAACATACCTTGGGGGCAGGAGAGTTGCAGAACCTTAAGTGGTGGCACTGGTGCGAGATTCAGATTGGGCATCTTTATAATAATTACTTGTTTAGTTTACACTACAAAAAATAAAAATGTTTGGACATAGCAGGTCACAATGCCTGATTACATTTACAAATTTACAAATTAGTGAGTTACAGGCCTCAAGATTCTAGTCATAAAAATATCTAAAACCAAGTATTTTTCTTTTCTTTTCCAATAAAGAAATCCAAATCTTAACTTATAAGATTTGAAGACAGGTGATACAAAAATCACCTGCAAAAGTGATAATACTCAGTAGGACTTTACTATTGGACGTAGGCGCTCTCTTTCTTTCTCCCCCTCCCTCATCTTTATTGGGGCCAGCTATCTGAAATGTGAAGAATCTTTCTTGTTCCATCTAGCCGTCATTCTTTCCTTTGACATTTTCTGCAAGGCAATTAAATGTAAGTGATGACTGACAAGTTAAACTGGCAGGAATAGATTATCTGCTTTGGAAGATGCATTTACACAATCAATATGAATTCATTTGAGAAATGGAAGCAATTTAGGGAAATATCCACTCTTCATTTTGGTTTTGTCTATTTACCGAAAAATCATATAGAAAACAATCATGGAAATACCAGGTAGAAGTAAACATCTGTACTAAACAGTTTGCCAGACAAAAAAGAATTGTACAGTTTTTTTTTAATCAAATAGGTTTTTTCTTTTCTTTCAAGCTCAGTAATTTTCCGATTTATTGCAAACTGATTTGAGGAGACATTTAAAGAAATGTTTTTCTAAGTAAAATCCTGTTATAAATGCATAGTGTGGTCAGGTTGACTTATTAAAATCTTCTAAAAATTGTCTTCAGGGACTTTATAGAAAAATGAATCAAGCTAATTTGTTGATGCTTTTATAAAGCCTTTTAGATTCACACTTGAGACCTTATAATAACAACAAGATTAACAGTAGCTCTTTATAAAAGCATTTAGTACAGATTCACTTGGAGGCTGAGAATTCCCAAAAGATCATAAAAATCTGACCAGCTACTCCTTGCTGAGAATATATTTATCAGTTACTTTAAAACAATAATAACAAAACTCCAATGTGCATTTTCATCAACCTTTAAGATTTTAATTTTTCAATTTTTGGACTTCACAATAGACACTACTCTTTTCAAATAATGTCATAGACCTCAATTTCTTTTAATTTTTTCTTTGTCCCTTTTTACAAGATTCTTCAAAACATTACCAAGCTTCTTTTGTAAATCCGATATAGAAAAAATATCAATATCACGCTCTTGGTTTATTGGTTATATATTCCTTTTAATCATTGCCATTAGCTAGTTACTTTTGTAGGTATAGTGTAACATCTTTTTTTCCCTATCATTCATGTACGCTATCATTTATAAATCCACTTTCAACTCAGTCTCAAGCTTGTCAAGTAGAACTTGTTTCTCGCCCATAATGCCTTTTAGATACAGTCTATCCATAGACCTTCTTTTTTCTGCTGGCACTTTCTTATTTATAGTAATTGTTATCTTTACTTTCCCCTAGTTCACTCTGGTGTCCAATTTTTAAAAATCTTAATCATATAGTTATTTTAAAGAATTCAGAACAAAAGCATTTTCCCCACATGATAATTTCTAATAATTAATTCAAAAATCTTATTTCAAATTCATCTGGAGCCTTAGTTTGTAACTTTCTAAAATCAAAATTTTAATTACTGTTCTACTGTTTATTCCAACATGTATGCATATTCATGTTGTCATATTCAAATGGGACACAGTGGCTCAATGGCTAAGAAACTCAGCTTGTCGATTGAAAGATCAGCAGTTCAGCGGTTCAAATCCCTGGTGCCGCGCAACGGGCTGAGCTCCCAAGACTTGTCCCAGCTTCTGCCAACCTAGCAGTTCGAAAGCACGCAAAAAATGCAAGTAGAAAAATAGGGACCACCTTTGGTGGGAAGGTAACAGCGTTCTGTGCGCTTTTGGCATTGAGTTATGCTGGCCACATGATCACGGAGACGTCTTCGGACAGCGCTTGCTCTTTGTCTTTGAAACAGAGATGAGCACTGCCCCCTAGAGTCAGAAACGATTAGCACATATGTGCGAGGGGAACCTTTACCTTTACCTATGCATATTCTTAAATTTCTAGTTAGAGCTTCTTTTGCTAAGGATTGAAGGAAATTCACCAAGTGCTATTGACCTTGTCAACCAAAGGTTCCTAATAGCTAAAAAGTTGAAAAGTTAATAATTTGTGATTTTTTTAAAAATAAAATAAAATATGCTTAGTGTCTTTTCAAAGGAACTAACTGTGATTATAGCAAGATGGCTATTTCCTTGCTTTCCAGAGCTCTAAACCTGCTGGAGACAGCTATTTTGTGCACTCCTTGCAACTACAATATATGGAGCACTTGTGAATGATCTCAGGTTCTCTCCTTGTCCAGAGAGGAATTATTATAGACCCAGTCTACTTGCTGGCTCTTCATTCCACCATGTGCATCAGCTCCATTTTTTGGAACTGTTTTCAGTCTGCCATTTCTTCTGGAAGTCTTTTTATTTGCAGTGTTATATAACCATATCAAGTAAATGGATAACATAAGATATATAAGTAAATTGAATATCAATCCATCATTAAAAGAATTGTATAAAACGCATTTGAAAATTATTTTTTTTTTTTACATTTATATCCCGCCCTTCTCCGAAGACTCAGGGCGGCTTACATTGTGTAAGGCAATATTCAGAGTAATTCTGAATCATACAATGTCGCAATGTCAGCTGGCGGCCCCCAGGGGAAGGTCCTTCTCTGTGGGGGCTCCCACCCTCTGGAACGAACTTCCCCCGGGTTTACGCCAAATACCTGACCTTCGGACATTCCGTCGCGAACTGAAGACACATCTTTTTATTCGCGCGGGGCTGGCTTAAATTGATTTTAACAAATTTTTAAATTCTTAGAAATTAATTTTAAATGGTTTTTTTTAGCTTATTATATATTTTACTTCTCAGGCCAATTTTAAAATAAGTTTTTTAACTGCATTTTAAATTTGTATATTGTACCGTCTGTTTTATTCTTGCCTGTACACCGCCCTGAGTCCTTCGGGAGAAGGGCGGTATAGAAATCAAATAAATAAATAAATAAATAAATAATACACATAACATCACCTGCTTCATTATTGAAGACTATTTACATCACTATGCTGCAGCAGTTAGAGAGTAATGTACATTGATCTATGTTTATAACCTTAAAGAACCTCCTGTCAGGTCTATATAAAATATAAATAAAGACAAAGGCAATTTTTTAAAAAATCTCTGAGGTTATCATCTTAGTATAGGAAAAGTAGAAGAATTTTCCTTTGAAAGAAAATACATTGGAATTTACTTCATAACACCGTGCTATTTTTCAGACTGAAACACTGTCCATGTTTCAGAATGATTTGAAAGATTTTGTATGATGTCTCTAATTAAGGCAGCCATATAATTTTTCATATCATATTATAACTGGTGATCTGAGGTTGCTGATCTCCTCTCAGGCAAGAGTTCATTAGTCTTTGAAGAACACTCAGAAGCTACAGGTGGTCAGTCTGGACAGTGTTGGATATGTTTCCACTGTTAAGAGATGCCTAGAGTGCCACTGGAGGAAAACAAAGGATGATTCCAAGCTGATACAACTTATAGCTGCCTTAGTGCCTGTCTTGTGGAGGTAAGAGTGGCAAAAAAGCATAATTTTTCTGCTCTTATTGTGTCCATAGAATGTTGCCTGATGGCCCTGTTCCAGTTCACTCAGTCCTTCCTGGGACACCTAGGATTACCTTGGGTAATCATCTTCAGGGCCATAAAGAGGAATTTGTTCAACTCCTAACAGACAAAGTCACTTGGATTCATTCCCAGTTGGAACCCCATGCATGATGCAGGTCCATATTGAGATACCTTGGGTCTTACCCAGTTATCTGGAAACAGTTTGAACCTGTTGCACCTGATGAAGTGGACAGCATGTCATGGTATACCTTGTAAGATATTTTATCAACATTTACACACAGCATTAAAAATATTCAATTTTTAAAAATGAGATAAGTCTGTGTGTGTACTTGTTCTGGACTTTTCTATAACTGCCTTTTATTTTCAGATTTTCACTAGTTCCCATATTATCATCTTTACTTGTCCTTTTATTTTCTTCCCTTAGTAATATTTGCAGTTCTACTTTTAACACCTCATTCTTAAGGAACTTCCACCAATCTTGAACTCCTTTTCTTTTTACCTCGTCCTGCCATGAAGTCCTATTTAGTCCATTAAAAGTTACAAAACTTTATTTTTTGTAGTCCTAGATATGTGTTTTGCTTGATTGCCTTAAAATCAAGAATTTTAGAATTATATACATTATATTCTCAAATAGTTAATGTTTTGTGCATACATGAAGCTAGATTTACAAATTATTACATTTTTATATTTCAGTCAGAGATATAAGTAACTGATAAGAGTTGCTTCAAATTGTGACTTTAAGTATATTTAGCAAATAGCAGCCTATGATTTATATAGACTTGGCTCATGGAAATTTTTCATACTCAAAATAAAATAAAAACTATTTGGATAAGGTAATGAATTTAGGATGTGTCAATTGTGGAGCACTACATTTCAATCATTAAAGTATTTGAGGCTGATAACAATGTGTGCTTAAATAAATCAAACCACAACAAAAACATTATAGGTTAGCATATTGTGTAAAATAAGATTAAAAACAATGGTTCACAGCTTAGGGTGATATATGAATTTAGCTAATTGTGACATAATCAACAAACTATAGTTAATCAATCCTTGACTTAGAGATGCTATGGACATTTTTTTTTTTTGACAAGAGCCAACTTTTTATTTACTTATCTATTGGCCTTAAAGAACTATGGCAGTGTGGATAAGTAAAGTAGCAATATCATAGAGGGTATAAGTGATATTTCAATATTTTAGAACATCATGGTGTTTGACCTACAAATTAGTTTGTCAAGACTCCCAGAAATTTGTGTGACAAAACAAAGACCAATTAAAATAATTATATTACAAATCCTGTTTGATATCCAGATCCGCAGGTACTGTAATATCCTCAGTGTTGGCTGCTGCCATGCATTGTCTGGGAGTAACCAGGCTACTGTGTAATGTGCCCAGGTACTTCCTCACACAAAAGGTCCTTGAAATAGCTGCAATGGCTGCCAATCTACTGTTGGGCCAGGTTTAAAGATTTGGCATAAGGTTTTAATCAATTTGGGACCAGCATATGAGGGAGAAACATTTTCTTCATATAGACCTGTCACTTCAGTGAGATCATCAATGAATCCCTCAAGCTGGAGCCACAGGATATTCATTTGGCAATAATGAGGGACAGGACTTTCCATCAGAGCAACTGTTCTGTGGAGTATCATTTCCCTTGAGATAAAGTATGCTGAAGCCACCATTCAATATTTGGAAAACATTTATTTGTGTTTGGTATTTCATAATAATACTGTTCCAATATACACATGCCTAGGGGTTTACATAATGCCACAATGGAGATGGAAGTCATGTAGCATAAAAGCATTTAAACCAATTAACAATAATTGTTAAAAAGAATGAATCTCTGTCTGCCTGTTTTCACTTTTGATATCAACCTGAAAGGATAAAAACTTATACATTTCTCAGCCACTGGATTGTAAGAAGGCAATTTATAATTCCAGCACATTTATGTACAAGACCCTGAAATTGCTGGTTTAAGAGGTAGAACTATTACATTTCCAGAGACATAAAAACAAAGGTGGAACAAATAGGCTGGGTAGTCAATTATACACAATAATACTGTTACCTATCCAAAGCAATACCTAATCACCAGTTAGTTCTAATGGTCCTGTACTAACTGATTAACTACCTAACTTACTATATATATTTTCACTTCTTAAAATATATTTAATTTAATAAATAAAGGAGTATTGGGACAATTACAGTCTGTCTCTGGACATTCTTTTAATAACAAATTTCTTTATCCTTCTCATCTTTTCTATTACCTTTTATTGGTATTTTATGATTATATTATTTTGTAGAGAGCTTCTGCACCAGAGACAAATTCCTTATGTGTCCATTCACACTTGGCCAATAAAGTATTCTGTTCTGTTCTGTTAATTCAATAGTCATTCATACATTTTTATTTTTGATAGTTTGTCACATTTGGGAAAAAGCTTTCTTTGCCAAGAAACAAAAGGGAAAAAAAATAAAACAAATTCTCCTCTAAATCTGACATATAAGTCAAGGTTTTATTATTTCTACCAGAAAATTCAAAATTCTGCAGGGAAGTCATGCATATTTCAGACATGACAAGCCACAAGTTCAAAAGGTAAAAGCAATTAAATAGGTTAGAAGGGAGGACAAGTGTGAAAAGCATGTATAAAATGGTCATTACAGAAAAAAGAAAGCAAATTTCAATTTGGTATCACTTAACCAGACAGTTTATATTTACAGTTTGGAACTACAAAACAATGAAACAGAATAATTAAATCTGCCTATGCACTCAGAACCAACTATTTTAATTTTTTACAAGTTGGTTTTGGTCATGCCATAGCAAATACTGTTATCAGGGCATATAGGATAGCACTGGATCAGGACCAGATAATTTGTGGCCCATATGGTCCATGTGGTTCTCCACATTTCTTTTTTTCCAGAGCCCTTTCCTCAATGTATCATTTATTACAAAGGATTGCTGCTAAAATAAGTGACCAACTGAAAGGGTGGAATTCTAGAAATGAATAATGTATGATTTTTTTTAAAAAAAGCATTTTTCCTCCTGGATACACAATTTTTCCCCTTTCTCCTGGCTTAATGTACTTTGTATCAATTGCACATATATTACGAACAGCATATTGTACAGTTTAATCAAATACTGTCATAGTTCATATTCAAATATCCCTTACCAGTAGACAGAAAAGCAAGGCAGATAGTATTATCAAGCCAAACAAGTCACATAGAAATTGCTTCATTGTTCAGAGTGACACTTAAACTCACCTCACTTCTCTTTAGTCCATGCAAGCATGGTTAATGCTAGATGTCTTGATTACAAAGTTATGAGATTGCCAAACTTCAGGTTAGCTGCAGATCTTTCCCAAGCATTCAAGAGCTCTTCACTTAATATTCTATTTGTTTATGGACTCTTGCTGCTTTTCTCAAACACTGGGTTCATTGGTATATTGCAGACTATACTATGGCCCTGGAATTTAGATGTGAAGGCTACAGCCTACTATTACAAAGTTTTTGATTATAGCTCTTCAACTTCCAAAGTGATAGATTCACTCATTTCTTTTCCTTCTCATCCAAGAAGGATGTAACTAGCCACTCCTGAGATACATACATACATACATACATACATACATACATACATACATACATATATATTGTCACACAGTATATATAAGCATAAGCATGAAGTTAATATACAATATATAAGAATATATATAAGTATGAGTATGTAATAACTATATTAATTGGATATAACGAAAGGAAACAATAGGACAGAAATGGTAGGCACGCTTGTGCTCTTATGCATGCCCCTTACAGACTTCTTAGAAATGGGGTGAGGTCAGTGGTGGGATTCAGCCAGTTCGCACCACTTCGAGAGAACCGGTTGTTAACTTTCTGAGCAGTTTGGCAAACTGGTTGTTGGAAGAAATCATTAGAGCACAGAACCGGTTGTTAAATTACTTGAATCCCACCACTGAGTGAGGTCAACTGTAGATAGTTTTTGGTTGAAGCTTTAGGGATTTTGGGAAGAGTCAGGTAGTTTATTCCAAGCATTAACAACTCGGTTACTGAAGTCATATTTTCTGCAATCAAGATTGGAGCAGTTAACGTTAAGCTTAAATCTTTTGTGTGCTTGTGTATTATTGCAATTGAAGCTGAAGTAGTCTTTGACAGGAAGGACATTGCAATAGATAATTTTGTGAGTTAAATTCAGATCATGTCAAAGGCGGCGGAGTTCTAAGTGTTCTAAACCCAGGATTTCAAGTCTGGTGGCATAAGGTATTTGTTGTATTCAGAGGAGTGGAGAACTCTTCTTGTAAAATATTTCTGGACACGTTCAATTGTATTAATGTCAGAAATGTGGTATGGGTTCCAGACAGTCGACCTGTATTCAAGAATTGGTCTAGCAAATGTTTTATATGCTCTGGTTAATAATGTAGTGTTTTTGGAGAAGAAGCTATGCAAGATTAGGTTTATAACTCTTAAAGCCTTTTTTGCGATGTAGTTGCAGTGAGCTTTGGCACTTAGTAATTTGATACAAAAACTCCAAGGTCTTTAACAGGGTGGAGGTCATCTGTAAGGTAATGCACATCGAGCTTGTACTTAGTGTTTAGGTTCTTTTTTTCAATATGTAATACTGAGCATATGCTGGTTGAGATTTGAAGTTGCCAAGTTTTAGACCATTCAGATACAAAGTCAAGGTCTTTTTGAAGAGTAGTAGTATTGTTGGTGGCGTTAGATAGTTTGACGTCGTCAGCAAAAAGAACACAGTCACTTGTAATTTAGTCACAGAGATCATTAATGTATAATATGAAGAGTGTTGGTCCAAGAACGCTGCTTTGGGGAATGCCACTTTTGACAGGAACAGGATTTGATAGAGCATTGCCAATTTTGACCACTTGTTGTCTGTTTGACAGGAAAGCTGTTATCCAATTGTGGTGGGGTCCTGAAATGCTGTAAGATTTTAGTTTTAGGAGAAGTTTATCATGTACTACTGAGTCAAAAGCTTTACAGAAGTCTATGTAGATCGCCTACACTAACTTAACTTAACTAACTTAATGTTCTGCACTAACTTAATGTGCTATTTAGAGCTCAATAAAATAAAACACTTGATCTATGAGGAATAAAATATAGGACCCCAAACTAATAATCAAAGCTCAATGCTGTATTTATTGTTAAAAATAGGAGGCATTCCCTTTAGAGAATAGTGGGAGAAACTCCTCCTGACAAAAGGAAACATTCTTATTTATGCATTTTAGAAAGGAGGAGAAAATGACAGTCATAGAGATGCAGAAATAATAAATGATTTTAGCATAGATATAGATTATAATTAACCAAACTCAAGTTGCTTCACCACCTTTCTACTGTTACTATCTTTCAAAAAAGAATTATTATCAGAATTATTATCAGAAATATCAGTTACCTTGCCATAGAAACTTTAATAAAACCAAGGCATTTTATGATTGCCTTTTTATGTGCCAAATAGCTGAATACCCGTGCTTCACTATGAAACTATGTGATAGGGGTTGATAAATTGACACTTATAGCTTGAAATTTAATGAGTAGTTGCAGTTGTCCTCTCCTCTCCCCTTCTCTCCCTCAGCATTGCCCCACAGAAACATCTCCTATCCTATCCCCTTCTCTCCCTCAGGCTTGCCCCACAGAAGCCTCCCCTATCCTATCCCCTTCTCTTCCTCAGCCTTGCCCCACAGAAGCCTCCCCTATCCTAGCCCCTTCTCTCCCTCAGCCTTGCCCCACAAAATCCTCCCTATCCTATCCCCTCCTATCCTTCAGTCTTGCCCCACAGAATCCACCCCTATCCTATCCCCTTCTCTCCCTCAGGCTTTCTAGCCCCTCTCTCCTTCAGGCTTGCCCCATAGAAGCCTGTCCTATGCTATCCCATTCTCTCCAGAGTTATTTTCAAGTTGGGAGGGGGAATCAAAGGTTTAACTAATTAGCATCAAAGCCTGTTATAATAATGTAGGAAATACTAATGCTCTGATGGTTATTTTGAAAAATCCTTTCTTAGTGAGCACCTAGAAGCCAAGAGGAACTTTTTTAAAATCTAGTTTTAATTTGTAGGTAAGGCCACCATTCCAAATTTAATCTTTGCCTTTTCAAGTCTTGAACTGATTTTATTTCTCCTTTTTCGTCAAGTAGTTCTGCGTATTCTACCATTTTGCTCAAATCTGTGGTATTTGGGTGTAATATTGCTTCCACTGTAGATAACCAAATTGGGACTTTTGTATAGTAGTTCTTTTTGATTTTTTCCCAGACTTGTAGGAAGCATTTCTCAATATGTGTCTTTGAAAATATGTGTGATATTTATTTATTTATAAGCTATGCCAGCCTATCTGAAGGTCTTGGCCTTAGTATGCATTTGTTTTGTAACTGGATCCAATCTTTGAGCCATGTTAAGGCTACAGCCTGATAGTAGAGTTCCCAATTTGGGAGACCAAAGCTGCCCCTATTTCTACTATCCTGCAATAATTTAAATTTGATGCATGGTTCTTTTCCCTGACCAAATGAATTTCAATGTGATTTTATTTAATTGTTCGGGAAAAAAAATCTAATTTAATCGGTACAGTTTGAAAAAGATATAATAGTTTGGGTAGTATATTCACCTTTATAGTTGAGATTCTGCCAATTAATGATATTTGTAATTTAGACCAGTTTAAATTAAAACTAGATTTTAAAAAGATCAGGAACAATATGGCATATATAAGGAACAATTGGACATAGACAAAGTAATATTAGGACCTGAAAAGAAACGATTACAAAAATTTACTAATTTACTATTTACAGCCCTATCAAGCTGCAAGTTTAATGTGGATAAAAGAATGGATAAACATAGGAAATACTAGAATTCTTACTTTGGAAGGTCATGATTTATTGCTGGATTGGCATGGATTTTTGTGGTATGGAGAAGCGAAAATACAAGGCTACTTCTGAAGACACTTTATAAGAGAGGCTTTATTACTAAATTGGGAAAGAATCAAGAAAGACCATTATTTAAAAACTCCACTTTGGGTATCAATGATTGAGGCATTCTCATATTCATTAATATTTAGAAAGGAACAAATCGTTAGATATAATGAACTGTTAAATGAAAAGGGTGAATTAAAAACAATTCAGGATCTAGAAACACAAGGTATAAAATTGAATTGGTTTTCATATTTGCAAATACATTCTAGACATGATAAAAATGCTAAAATAGAAAGTTTCTATAATAACTTGACCAACCTAGATAAAATTTTAACAGGTACAGATGATAATTTAATTAGAAAGCTATATCATTATTTATTAGAGATTAAGTTAGAAGAAGAACAAGTGAAAGAGACTATGATTGCTTGGGGGGAAAACTTAGAAATATGGCAGAAATTGTGGACCCAAAATTATAACATGACAATGTCTACTGCATATAAAGAAAATTTGTATAAGATGTTTTACAGGTGGCACCTACCCCCAGCAAGAATAGCCAGGATGTTCAAGAATAAAAACAGAAAATGTTGGAAATGTCAACAGATACCTGGAACCTACTATCACATGTGGTGGACTTGCATGGAAGCTAAAAGATATTGGACTAAAATACATACATGGTTGGAGAAAATGATAAAGAAACGTATATATTTTAAACCAGAAGTCTTTTTATTGGAAATTATACCTGAAACCTATAGTAGAGAACTGAGGTATCTGATTGTGAATATAATAACAGCAACTAGAATTGTATTTGCAAGAAATTGGAAAAATGAGAAATTGCTATTGCAGGAAATCAAATTTCCTGACGAGCTGCAAAAGAGGATCCCCTCTCCATCATAACCTGGAATATAGTGGGTTGAACTGTTCCATCAAAAGACCAACTTTTTTTTGACTATATAGCACAATTTGACATTCTCTTCGTACAGGAAACCTGGGCTGCCATAGAGATACAGTTAGATGGGTACTGGGTTAACTCTATCCCAGCTGTCCCAAGTAAGGTGGGAGGGGGGAGAGCTAAAGGGTCATTAGTAAATATGTTTGCTAATTTATTGTTTATTAACAATACATTAATAAATACATTGCGACATTAGTAAATACATCCTTGCAATTTAAATGTGTATCACTACCACCTCTGCAGCTATGGGTTGTGACTACCCTACTCTTATTTAATCAGGTGGAGATCTTGCTTTTTAATATCTACATTCACCCACTCAATAAGAAGAATTTGATTGAAAAGATTTGGGACGGCATAGAAGATTTTATTTTGGGCTGCTTAGATAAATACCCAACAGCGGCAATAATTATTGTGGGGGGACTTAAACGCTAGAATGGGCCCAAACGATTGTGCACTATTTAAACAATTTAAGATACATTATGATGAGAATGAACCAGGAGAACCTTTGCATCCCAGGCAATTTAGAGACACTAAGGCAAATTGGGCAGGACTGTGTGTAAGACAGATGACAGTACGCTTGGACCTTTGTATCCTGAACGGCTCCACTTGGGATGACTACCCAGCAGACTACACTTATTGGGGAGCAGGAAGAAAATCCACAGTTGATTACTGGATAATATCATACGACCTCCTGAAGTTTGTGCAGAAGACGGAGGTAGACTCACTTCTGGAAAGTGACCACGATGCACTTATCTTTACTCAATCTACTTACCCAGGTTAGAGAGCCAAAATAACCAGGTAAAAATTAAATGGACTGAGGAAAATGCAAAGGAAGATACTAAATAGATGTCAGGCCCTGAAACCATAGAATTGTATTCATCTTTACTAAGTAATGAGTTTGAAGGACCATACTTAGAGAAGTTTGAAATTTTAATCTCAAATTTGAAATCGGTTCTTACTAATAGAACACTAGCTCACTCCAAAAAGCCAATTTTAAAGAACAGAAAATGGTTCGATAGAGATTGTGTCCATTTAAAAAGGATATATAATAATGAGTATAGAAGAGGTAAAAATGACCTTTCTGAGGATTACACTCACTTATTAAAGCAGTTGAAGGCACAATATAAGACCCTTCTAAAAGAAAAGAAAAGTGCAGCTTTGAAGGAGTCTTGGCAGAGATTAATTGTTTCAGTCAAGACAAAAAATACATCCCTTTTTTGGTACATCACCAGAGGTTTGGGAAAATCCCCTTTATCCCCAAGCAATCAGGTACCAATTCAGGCCTGGGAAGAATATTTTAGAGATTTATATACAGACCCCGACTGTGTAACCAAGGAGATCCAAATTAGATTAGACCAAACTGCTTATTGGCCCCCTGTTACAGCAGAAGAGATAGCCCGATTGATCGGAGCCCTTAAGGCTAATAAGGCACCAGGTGCTGATAATGTCCTCCCAGACGTAATAAAAAATAACACCAATTGGTGGACATCACTTTTAGCATTGTTGTTTACATATATAGACAAAACAGGCCATATGCCAAGAGATTGGGGATTAGCAATTATTATACCAATCTATAAAAAGGGTAATAGAAATGATCCTGGTAATTATAGACCCATTAGTTTGCTGTGTGTTATTAGTAAATTGTATGCTAAACACCTAAACTATAAATTCCAGGATTGGCTAATCTCAGGGGGGATAATCAACGATGAACAAGCCAGTTTTAGGGAAGGAAGATCTACGGTGGATCATATTCTGATACACCACCATTTAGTGCAAAAATATATGCACAAAAAAAAATCTTCTCTCTACGGGGCCTTCCTTGATTTTAAGCAGGCCTTTGATTCATTATCCAGGAATACCTTATGGGAGAAACTAAAATGCACTGCAATTGATAAACGCCTCCTCTTTCTCATACAAAAATTGTATGCCAATTCCACCTTGAAAGTGAGGTGTAATCCTCAAAGGATTTTAACTGGCCCAGTCAGGGTTCAAAAAGGGGTACAGCAGGGCTGCATCCTGTCCCCCTCCCTTTTTAACTTTTATATTAACCCCCTAATCGATTTTTTACAGAACCCTGATCTACACCCTCCTAATATAGCACAATGCAAAATCCCGATTCTTCTGTGTGCTGACAATGCTGCTATTATATCACAAACTCCCATAGGATTGAAGAGAGCAATTAGGGTAACACTTGGCTTCTGCAGACAGAATAAGTTGGTCCTTAATTTTGATAAATCAAAAATTCTAGTTTTTGCTAAAAGATCAAGACAATACTCTTAGAAAATTGAAGGGCACAGATTGGAACAGGTTAGGACATTTAGATATCTGGGGATAGTCTTCCACTCGCAATGGACATGGAAGACACACCTGGAGCAGACATTGCAAGCAGCCAATAGGTCCTCAAATGCAATTAAACACTTCCTTTATACGAGCGGAGGTCAATTAGTATCTGCTGCCTTAAAACTTTTTGAGGCCAAAACATTGGCGCAGATTCTTTATGGAGCACAGACAGGAATCCTTGTAAAGAAAAACTTGCTAGAAACTATACAAAGCAAATTCCTGCGAGCCATCTTAGCTGCACCCAAAGGAACTCCAAATGCCTATTTAAGAATTGAGACAGGTATGCCCCAAATTCAGGTAAGAGCCTGGAAGATGATGATCATCTATTGGCTAAAGATTTATTTCTTTCCAGAGGGACTGTCCCCACTAGTGCTGATAGACAACTCCCCCTCCCCCTGGAAACAGGCGATAGATCACAAGCTGGGCTCTTAAGGGCTTTCAGCAATATTCTTAATGTCCCTAGGCTTTGACAAAGCAAAGCAAGTGGTAATTGAAAGAATGAAGGACATGGAGTTCCAAGAAGAACTAAACAGGTTGTCTCTCCATAGTAGGAACAAAATCAAACAGGATGTGTGGGAATCAGCAGGATATCTAAATGTTCTGATCTCCCCAAAACAAAGAATAGCTTTCTTCAGAGCCAGATTTCTCCCCTCAGCACTTCTCCAGGGTAGGTATAAGAAAATACCAATAGCAGAACGGGTATGTATATGTGGTAAAGGAGAAGTCGAAGATATCTCACATGTCTTATTGTACTGTGAGTTATACAGAGTATGTAGGTCAATACATATTCTCCCCTTACTAGCAAGATTGCCAGGGAGGACAGAGGACTTTTATGTAGACTTTCTCCTCCAAGACGCAAATCTGACTACTACAAGTGCAGTGGCAAAATTTTGTATTGCTGCAATGTCCATAAGAAAAAAATTGGTTACCGAATTATAGATGTCGCCAACTTTTTGGAGATATATATAACAGTTATGGGAAAAATACATTTTTTATTATTTATTATTATTATTATTTATTGGATTTTTATACCGCCCTTCTCTCGAAGGACTCAGGGCGGTTTACAGCCAAGATAAAAACAACAATAATATACAAATAAAATAATGAATTAAAAAACTTATTAGACATATGGCCGGATTAAAACATTAAAATAATAAAACCCCATAAAATTTATAAAATTATATCAAATATTAAAATATTAAAACTATTAAAATCCTGTGCCAGTCCTGCGCGAATAAACAGATAGGTCTTCAGCTCATGGCGAAAGGTCCGAAGGTCCGGCAGTTGATGAAGTCCAGGGGGAAGTTCGTTCCAAAGGGTGGGAGCCCCCACAGAGAAGGTCCTTCCCCTGGGGGACGCCAGCTTGGCGGATGGCACCCTGAGGAGTCCCTCTCTGTGCGAGCGTATGGGTCGGTGGGAGGCATTTGGTAACAGCAGGCGGTCCCATAAGTACCCTGGCCCTAAGCCATGGAGCGCTTTAAAGGTAGTCACCAAAACCTTGAAGTGCACCCGAAAGACCACAGGTAGCCAGTGCAGTCTGCGCAGGAGTGGTGTTACATGGGAGCCACGTGCGGCTCCCTCTATCACCTGCGCAGCTGCATTCTGAACTAACTGGAGCCTCCGGGTGCTCTTCAAGGGGAGCCCCATGTAGAGAGCATTGCAGTAATTCAAGCAAGAGGTAACCAGAGCATGAGTGACCGTGCATAGGGCATCCCGGTCAAGGAAGGGGCGCAACTGGCGAACCAGGCGAATCTGATAAAAAGCTCTCCTGGAGACGGTCGTCAGGTGATCTTCAAAAGGCAACCACCCATCCAGGAGAACGCCCAAGTTGCCGTGGCTGCAGCTGACTGTACTGGGGTGCCGGCATCCACAGCCACTCTGTCTTGGAGGGATTGAGCTTGAGCCTGTTTCTCCCCATCCAGACCCATACGGCTTCCAGACACCGGGACAGCACTTTGATAGCTTAGTTGGGGTGACCTGGGGTGGAGAAGTACAGCTGTGTGTCGTCAGCGTACAGTTGGTACCTCACCCCAAAGCCGTTGATGATCTCACCCAGCAGCTGCATTCTGAACTAACTGGAGCCTCCGGGTGCTCTTCAAGGGGAGCCCCATGTAGAGAGCATTGCAGTAATCCAAGCAAGAGGTAACCAGAGCATGAGTGACCGTGCATAGGGCATCCCGGTCAAGGAAGGGGCGCAACTGGCGAACCAGGCGAACCTGATAAAAAGCTCTCCTGGAGACGGTCGTCAGGTGATCTTCAAAAGGCAACCGCCCATCCAGGAGAACACCCAAGTTGCCGTGGCTGCAGCTGACTGTACCGGGGTGCCGGCATCCACAGCCACTCCATCTTGGAGGGATTGAGCTTGAGCCTGTTTCTCCCCATCCAGACCCGTACGGCTTCCAGACACCGGGACAGCACTTTGATAGCTTAGCTGGGGTGACCTGGGATGGAGAAGTACAGCTGCGTGTCGTCAGCATACAGTTGGTACCTCACCCCAAAGCCATTGATGATCTCACCCAGCGGCTTCATATAGATATTGAACAGGAGAGGCGAGAGAATCGACCCCTGCGGCACCCCACACATGAGGGGCCTCGCGGTCGATCTCTGCCCCCCTGCCAACACCGTCTGCGACCGGTCAGAGAGATAGGAGGAGAACCACCGATAAACGGTGCCTCCCACTCCCAAACTCCCTAACCGGTGCAGCAGGATACCATGGTCGATGGTATCAAAAGCCGCTGAGAGATCTAATAGGACCAGGGCAGAGGAATAACCCCTGTCCCTGGCCCTCCAGAGATCATCAACCAACGCGACCAAAGCCGTCTCCGTACTGTATCCAGGCCGAAAGCCGGACTGGAACGGGTCTAGATAGACAGATTCATCCAGGTATTGGGGTAATTGATGTGCCAATTACTCACATACCTGATGGTTCTACATGCATGTAAATTAGGAAGGGACCCTATTGATTGAGATCATGTATTTTAATCTTAGGAACAGTACTAGATGCGATTGATGTCAGTAGTATTTTAATTTTAAGTTACATAACAGATTACTGGTTTTTATCATAGATTTTATTTGATATGTATTATTTTATTCTTGAATTTTTAATTGTATATTTACTGAATGTTTTTTTATTTGTTCTGGCCTATGGCTGTAATAAACTAACTTACTTACTTACTGCCATTGCAGGATGAAATTATAAAAAAAATTATGGACTGTGCAGAAATGACTAAATTGACGTTTGAAATTAGAGAACAGGAAGACAAGCAATTTTATAAAGTATGGGACTTATTTTATCAATGGTTAGAAGGGAAATTATGATAAAGAAAGGCGCAGTTTTTAATAGGTTAAAAATTATTGAACGATATGTCTCAAAATGATGGACAAAATAGGGTAATAAGATAAAATATTGTTCCAGAAGGAACATTAAAGATGGATTAACCAAAATATTTGATTATAATTGGATGATAAAATGGATGATTAAACAAACTAATGATAGGTAATTGTATGCACAAAAATGTAATACACACACCGGCACATTGTATTTGAAATTTGAATGGAAAATGCTTTTATGTTTGTATGTTTTTTAAAAAAAAAATAAAAAATTTTCTATAAAAAATACTATCTTTTATTAAGATATAGAATGGAAGAAGAAATGGTAAAAGAAATGATGATCAGTTGGCAAAAAATCTTAGATATAATATAAAATTAGAAAAGTGGGACAAATTATGAGAAAGAAATTATAAATTTACAATGGTGGTAGCTTATAAAGAAAATTTGTACAAAATGTTCTATAGATGGCATTTGGCACCAGCGAGATTGGCCAAAATGTTTTTAAATTTATCACCCAAATGTTGGAGATGTGGCCATAAATTAGGAATATACTACCACATGTGGTGAATGTTTCCTAAAATATATACAAAAAAATTATGGACTGTGCAGAAATGAGTAAATTGACATTTTTAATTAGAGAACAGGAAGACAAGCAATTTTATAAAGTATGGGACTTATTTTACCAATGGTTAGAAGGGAAATTACGATAAAGAAAGGCGCAGTTTTTAATAGGTTAAAAATTATTGAACGATATGTCTCAAAATGATGGACAAAATAGGATAATAAGATAAAATATTGTTCCAGAAGGAACATTAAAGATTGATTAACCAAAATATTTGATTATAATTGGATGATAAAATGGATGATTAAACAAATTAATGATAGGTAATTGTTGTATGCACAAAAATGTAATACACACACCGGCACATTGTATTTGAAATTTGAATGGAAAATGCTTTTATGTTTGCATGTTTTTTTAAAAAAATAAAAAACTTTCTATAAAAAAATACTATCTTTTATTAAGATGTAGAATGGAAGAAGAAATGGTAAAAGAAACGATGATCAGTTGGCAAAAAATCTTGGATATAATATAAAATTAGAAAAGTGGGACAAATTATGAGAAAGAAATTATAAATTTACAATGGTGGTAGCTTATAAAGAAAATTTGTACAAAATGTTCTATAGATGGCATTTGGCACCAGCGAGATTGGCCAAAATGTTTTCAAATTTATCACCCAAATGTTGGAGATGTGGCCATAAATTAGGAATATACTACCACATGTGGTGAATGTGTCCTAAAATATATATAAAAAAATTGGTATAAGATTAAGAGGTGGTTGGAGGAAATTACATTACAAAAGATAGAATTTAAACCGGAGCTCTTTCTATTAGGAATAATAGACCCCAAAATAGAGAAATCTTCACAATACCAAATACTACACATACTAATGGCAACAATGGTAGAATGGTGCAATGGTGGAAACAAAATAACAAACCACCAGAGGAAATAGTGATTAGGAAAATTTTACAATGTGCAGAAATGGATAAAATGACAATGAAAATTAAGGGAAGAGAAGATTTAGACCATTATAGAGTGTGGAACAAATTGTACAAATGGTTAGAAAAAAGAAATCTAAATAAGAATTGGGAAATTTAAGTTAATATCACTGAAATAAAGAACTATATGTTATTAATTATTATTAATCTTATAGTATTGATTGTGTAAATAAATATAATGTAAATGTATGTATTTAGTAGAAGAATTGAACAAAAATAGACAATTTGCATGTCGATACAGAAGGCTGTAAAAAGAGCATATAATGTATTGTTAAACTTCTCATGGTTTTTTACTCTGTTATTGTCCTTGTTCTTTGTTTTTCTGTTTTTAAAAGTAAAAAGCTTAATAAAAACTATTTTTAAAAAAGAAGAAGCAAAGGAGAACATACGTGGCATATTTCAAGTTTGTAGGCTTTACAGTTCTGGAAATTTTGTGATTACGGCGTGGGTGGTTTTCACTTTTATATATATAGATTACATTTTTTCTCTGTTTCTATTTTGCCAACACACTCCCACTCCTCTAATTTGTTTTACAAAGCCTAAAAAAGATTAGCCAATATTTGGCAATGTTGGTTTTTTTAAATCACACCCTTGTATAAACTTTAATAGCAGTTTTATTTGCAGGACCAAATAAAAGAAAGATCCTTTCTTTCACAAAGGATCTTTGTAGAGAATCCGTGGGATCACATATATAAGTGTCCACTACTAGCTGGGATAAAGGAAAAAAAAGATGAAATATGCTTTTTGACATCCCAGTGGAATGGCCTTTTGCCATGCATCTTGATGAATGAAACGGGCTTGAATTCTGATCTCAAAATGCATATTTCATCATTCTCCCTACACTTCAAATGGACACCTAAGATATATTGCTATTTCTGTCCTTGAAGCTTGGTTGGCTGAGCTCTAGTCCCTATATTCTTGAATTTGTAAGGATTTATTGTGCCTGTATATTTTAGATAATATTTTATCTAACCCAGAATTTCTAATGTCCAATCCAGGATTGGCAGTAGGCTAACAAGTTTTCTATCATTCTGTTTGCAGCTATGTGCAAGGAAGGATGTACAAAATAGTATTCACATTCTATACTTTGTAAAAATATAGAACTTTACTACTGAGAATGCTAATTTGCTAATCTATTAATTATCTAATTTACTAATAGCAGTCTGGGAGTGGCAGTTACCAAAATTTTGTTTAAAATATCTGGCATCTTGATTTAAATGGTAATTTGATAAACAATGCTAATAAATATTGTTTGTTGATGTTGTTATTTAAAAGAAAAAGACAAAAAAAAAACACCTCCTCCTCCCTTTTCAATAGGTGAAATCAGAATTAGAAAAACAGGAACAAGTAGAAAATATCCCTTATAAACACACACATTTGCTGATTTTGCTGTGCTGCACATCATTATAAGTGAAAATCCTGAATGTGAATTTGGGACTGGCACTGCTGACAGATGGTGGGCAGTGGGCAGCCTGATTTGATATTTTTAATACCATGGTTAAATGAGAATGATCTTTACATAACTGTAGTTTTGCAAAAATAACCAAGTAATCAAAGGAATTAATGCATGATTAAGTTAGGTTAAACTTTTTTTAAGGGGAGGGGAGAGATTATATTGAAAATTGCTGGAAATATATAGAGAATTAGGATTACCAGTAATTAATTCACATTTTCTCCTCACAAACACATATTCCTTACTAGTATTTCAAGAAAACAAAATCATTCATCTCCTTTAGGCAGCATTATGCAGAGTGATACACTTATTACAATGGTTTTCAAACTTTTCATGCTTATATGTGAAATATGGTACGGAAGAGGCAGAAAACTCTTAGCTCCCAAACAATTTTTGTAATGTCTGCTCAGGGCTCCGCAAGGTTCCAAGTGAGAAATTATAGATGGAGCAGGGAATATTTTTATGAGGCCAGTTCTACTGCTCCATTTCTCTCATCTCTCGTTTTGATGCTTTAGGAGCTATGCACATTGTTGATGGGATTACACTGAGGATGAAAATATTTGTTTTGAGAGACAACACTCTCTTTAAGAAGGCATCTGGATGCTATCTTAACTTTAATAGCCTTCAGTTCTGGGATAGTCTCTGATTTATCATATGTTCACCGTCTATCTTATTTTACCTCACAGAAGCCCAATGAAGTGAAATGGAAAGACTAGTTGGCTCACAGATCATGTTAAGCCATAACATTTTATTTGTCATTTACACAGTGGTTTCAGTCATGTGATTTGGAAGGCATGGTATATAGCTTAGTGTGATTTGTAAATTCAGCCAGCTGAGGCTCATTCAGCAAGCTACTGGAGCACACCACATTTAAGCTGTTTGATATATGATCTATTGTATCTTCCACAAACCTCCTTATATGCTTTATTTCTAAGGAATAGTCTGAAACAAGGCTTTTGCAGAAGTCCAATATTATTCCATACCAGTTCTCTGATCATGTCTTTTCTTTTTATTCGTACTTTGCTTTCCAGGTCCTTTTTAGTTGCTGTTGCTACCATATTTTTTATTATTTTATT
Organism: Ahaetulla prasina; assembly: GCF_028640845.1. NCBI lineage: Eukaryota > Metazoa > Chordata > Lepidosauria > Squamata > Colubridae > Ahaetulla > Ahaetulla prasina. The sequence continues at coordinate 50,701,803 of NC_080543.1, forward strand.
TATTTATTTTTCAAGCATATATAAGATAACAGGTAGAAGTATAAACATAATTTGAATACATGAGAAGAGTAAGAGTAAAAAGGAATATTAGGACAGGGACGGTAGGCACACTGGTGCACTTATGCACACCCCTTACAGACCTCTGTAAAATCGATATGTATAAGATCACCGTAATCGTGGTAATTGTCTGTAGTACGACTGGGAAATATTGGGTATGTGTTGTTGCTGTTTACAAGGACTGAGCCAAAGAACGTGTTAAAGAGATTGTCTTTAACGGTTTTGTCAATACAGTCTAGTTGTTTGGTCTTTTTAGGGGTGGGATGGATCTTGAATCTTTAAGTTTGTGTTTACAAAACATTATGCTAGAAAGTATTGCTAACCTATTAGAAAGCATTATTTAATTATATGGATCTTGGGGTTTTTCAGTTCATTGTTTGAATTGAAAGGTTTCTAATGGCATTGGAAAACTTACTTGATTTGCTTTTTAAGACATTGCATATATTAGAAGTTTTGGTCCAATTCCAAGCTGTTACACAGTAAGGATGCAGAACAATTACTTGAAGTAGAGGTAGAGTTTTGTTTAAAAAGCTGGGCAGCAAAATGGATGGACAGCAGACTTAGTTATGCAAAGGCCCTCCTACCCATAATTTCCACCTGTTTCTCAAGCAGAAGCTAAATGAAAAAATGGTTGTTTACTTAAGACTATTTTGTTTGGACAAAAGAAATATGTGTAAGTGGAAATAAGAATGTAGAGTTGCAAATAGAAAACTGTAGAGATTCTAGGCTGATTCCTCTTTTAACTCTGCCCCCAAGTCCTGCCTTTCCTTTCCTAAAGTAACTTCCCCACTCTTTGATTTAATGATTCTAATTAATAACATATCCACACATTCCCAAACTAGTTTGTTAAAATAAACTTTCAATGTTTTTATATCATTTTTGCTGGTATCTAATTTCTATCTAGTTTCTTGGTGGCCATATATAGTAGCCTGATAACATTCCCCACTATCCAGTCAGAGCTGAAGAAGCTTTTTGGAATAGAAACAAAACATCTTCAAAATGAAAAAACACTTTTGGGACAACCATAACCTGGATGACTGAGACATTTAGTCTAATAACTGACAATTATAAAACTGAAAGTATCAAGACAGCTGTAAGATTTTAGGAAAAAATTAATCAGGTGTGGCCCACATCTTCTCTTGGGTTGAGAACAAATGGTAATAAGTGATTTCTATCTAAGCAAGATATCTTTCCTTGTTAATATTTATTTAGTCATGGAAACTAAATTTAATATAAGAATCCAAATTCTTCCCCTTCTTTCATTATTTCTATAAGATTGCTATTTTCCCTTTCTAATCTAAAACAATTCAAGAGTACAGGCTGGAAATGGAGATGAATTGAAGTTGTGACTCTAAATCCTAATTATTATGGTTAGACAACTTTAATTTCAGGCTGACTATGTTATCAAGTTGTTAGAAAAAATGCTGAAAAGACATCTCTGTTGAGGAGACTTATATTTATTGTTGAAAATAGATGGTCAATATTAGCCTGAACATTAACTAATAGCACCAATAATGCCATTTGTTCATACAATATTATAGTTAGTAGCAAGCATACAAGCACAATAATTGGTTTTCACAAAAATCAATTTCCATTTATAGTGCACCTGCAGCAGTTGAAAAAAAATGCTTTTAGATAAGCTTGTTTATTCAAGTAACATGAAGTTGGATAAATAAGATAGTGTTCAATAGAGTGCCTTTGTGTGTATGTAAATAAATCATTGCAGTATAGGGAATCAGATTTCCTAAGAATAAAAAACTGGTTGAAAATAATTACTTCTTAAAGTACTATTGATGTTGCTTTGTGAATGAACACAATTCTTAATCAAATAATTGATTTACAATAATACTTTTTGCACTGTATTTTATTCTCAGTTAATTGTTCTCAACCCTCTTTACAATACATACTAAATATTGGAATATATGCAGTGGTGGGATTCAGCCAGTTTGCACCACTTCGGGAGAACCAGTTGTTAACTTTCTGAGCAGTTTGGCGAACTGGTTGTTGGAAGAAATCATTAGGGCAGAGAACCGATTGTTAAATTACTTGAATTCCACTACTGAATATATGCCAATATTAGATACTTTTTTATTTCACAAAAATAATTCTAGCCTATGAGAAATGGTCCCTTACGTCAGTCTTTAACTACTGCAATATTCTTTCTCACTTTTGCTGCAATATATCGTCACCATTATTCCTCTTAAAACCACCTTTCATTGATCATTAAAAAAATAAACCAGAGGCTCAACTGTTGGTTCAGACTTACTTGATATGATTTGTCTCTTCTACCTTATTTTGATTTACAAATCAGTTCTATAACAAGGATTTCTATAACATACAGTATATGGTAGCTGAAGGTTCATGCACTTTCAGTTCCTGCAATATTATCTTAAACATGGATGTTTAGGTACAGTACATCCTAAACATGGATGTTTAGGTACAGTACCGTATATACTCGAGTATAAGCCGATCCGAATATAAGCCGAGGCACCTAATTTTACCACAAAAACTGGGAAAAACTATTGACTCGAGTATAAGCCGAGGGTGGGAAATGAGGCAGCTACTGGTCAATGTAAAAAATAAAGATAGAGCCAAGTAAAATAACATGAATATTTATTTGAACGAAAAACAATAAAAGTGCAAAAGGGGGAAGGAGGATTCCCAGCTTTAGAAAATTTAGAACTACGCCGCCTTTGGTATGACCTGAGCATAGCTCATAAAATTATCTGCTACAATGTACTTCCTATCAATGACTACTTCAGCTTCAACCACAACAATACACGAGAACACAATAGATTCAAACTTAAAGTGAACCTCTCAATCTAGATTGCAGAAAATGTGACTTCAGTAACAGAGTTGTTAATGCCTGGAATGTGCTACCTGACTCTGGTCTCTTCCCAAAATCCCCAAAGCCTTAACCAAAGACTATCTAGTATTGACCTCACCGCATTCCTAAGAGGACTGTAAGGCGTGCATAAGAGCACCAGCGTGCCTACCGTCCCTGTCCTAATGTTCCCTTTAGTTGTATTCCTTTTATGTATTCAATTCATGCTTATATTTATATAATTATTTAATATGTATTTGACAAAATAAAATGAATGAATGAATGAATAGAATAGAATAGAATAGAATTTTTATTGGCTAAGTGTGATTGGACACACAAGGAATGAATGAATGAATGAATGAGTGAGTGAGTTACTTCAACAACATTGTCTCACAGAAATTGACAATACAACTGCAAGCATGAAAATGAGTCCTCCTTTAGCTTCCAAGGGACCAGGGTGCCTCTGAAGGTCAGTGCTCTAAGCACTAAGAACCCAGCACAAATCTAAGCCTGTATGCACACCAATAGTGAAAATACCCTGCACAGTGTCTCTTGGCAGAAGGTTAATTTTCATAGGCGTTGGGGTGGCTCTTTTTTTTTTTGGCAGGGCAATAAGGATCTCTAATATCATTAAACCCAAGTGTGAGGAAAAGACAGCAGCTAAAATGTTAAGGCCAGTTGTGTGACCTTCTCCAATACAGTTGGCCTGGCTGTTTGCCAAAACTTAAAACACCCTCCATCCCCCTCCTGCTAAAGCTTCTTTCTTAAAACAATTGTGGTCTTTGCCTTTCATGTCGTTCAACCTTTCACCTGCCAGGTTCCTAGCCCTTCACCCTTGACCCACTGCTGTGTTTGCTTAGCATTGTGCCAATCGACTTTAGAAGTCTGTGTGTGTGTGTGTGTGTGTGTGTGTATGTGTGTGTGTGTGTGTGTGTGAGAGAGAGAGAGGGAGGGAGGAGGTTGGCTTGCTTATTCAACCCTTCCGGCTAGCCATCCAGCCCTTCCCAGGAGGCGAGGAGTTTTGGGCGGCGACCTTTTTGCTAAGCGGCAGCTGCTGCCCCAACACCACCAGTTGGGGCGGGGCAGGTGAGCTGCAGTAACTCCCGCCAGGCTATGCATTGGCGGGAAGCCCTGGCGGTGCAGTCCTTCTCGGCTGAGGAGGAGGGAGTGCAAAGGGAAGGAGGATTCCCAGCTTTAAACAAAGGAAATCCCGGAATGCCAGCCGAAGGCGGTGCTCGCGTTCCTCCTCCCTTGCTCAAAAGCCCCAATAACCTTCACCAGCAAGGCAGACCCCCACGGGAAGGAAGGGGCAGGCTGACTCACGAGCATCTGGCTGAAGAGCAGCTGCTCCAGGTCGCCCAGCACGGTGAAGCACGGAGGAGAAGAAAGAATGAAAGAAGGGAGGCGGCCCTCCTTTCTCTCTCTCTCTTGTACTAATTGAATATTACCATTTTGTGCTGGTCTTGCTATCTTAACTGGGAACTCAACTCAGTTCTCAGCTTTTAAATATAATTGTTCTTAGATATATAACTGGGAAATGCTTTAAGTGTCCTTATACCGTATTTGAAGGAATAGATATTGATGCCAGTTGAAGACAATAACTTACATATTGGTCTGTGTTGTGCTTCTTGGATGGGTAGATCCAGCAGTGAGCAAGGGCCCACCAGTGGAAAGACTACAAATACACTTCGTTTTTGTATCAGTTCCTTTCTCTCTCTCTCGTACTAATTGAATATTACCATTTTGTGCTGGTCTTGCTATCTTAACTGGGAACTCAACTCAGTTCTCAGCTTTTTAAATATAATTGTTCTTAGATATATAACTGGGAAATGCTTTAAGTGTCCTTATACCGTATTTGAAGGAATAGATATTGGATGCCAGTTGAAGACAATAACTTACATATTGGTCTGTGTTGTGCTTCTTGGATGGGGTAGATCCAGCAGTGAGCAAGGGCCCACCAGTGGAAAGACTACAAATACACTTCGTTTTTGTATCAGTTCCTTTCTCTCTCTCTTCTTCAATTTTTAACAGCATGCTTCAGAACAGATGATAGACAGGAAAGATTTCCATCTTCTTATTCAATAGCAAATCACAATAATAATTTGGTCATCAATCATTTCTTACAATTGCTGTAGTTTCCTTCATCTAAGTCTTGCGTGATTGGTCTCATTCGAGACAATGACGAATCCGCATATAGACGAGAGGTCGAACGACTAGCCTTGTGGTGCAACCAAAACAATCTGGAACTGAACACACTCAAAACCGTAGAAATGGTGGTAGACTTTAGGAAAAACCCTTCCATACTTCCACCTCTCACAATACTTGACAACACAGTATCAACAGTAGAAACCTTCAAATTTCTGGGTTCTATCATATCGCAAGATCTCAAATGGACAGCTAACATCAAAAACATCATTAAAAAAGGACAACAAAGAATGTTCTTTCTGCGCCAACTCAGTAAGCTCAAACTGCCCAAGGAGCTGCTGATCCAATTCTACAGAGGAATTATTGAGTCTGTCATTTGCACCTCTATAACTGTCTGGTTCGGTTCTGCAACCCAACAAGAAAAACACAGACTTCAGAGGATAATTAGAACTGCAGAAAAAATAATTGCTACCAACTTGCCTTCCATTGAGGACCTGTATACTGCACGAATCAAGAAGAGGGCCGTGAAAATATTTGCAGATCCCTCGCATCCTGGACATAAACTGTTTCAACTCCTACCCTCAAAACGACGCTATAGAGCACTGCACACCAGAACAACTAGACACAAGAACAGTTTTTCCCGAAGGCCATCACTCTGCTAAACAAATAATTCCCTCAACACTGTCAGACTATTTACTGAATCTGCACTACTATTAATCGTTTCATAGTTCCCATCACCAATCTCTTTCCACTTATGACTGTATGACTATAACTTGTTGCTGGCAATCCTTATGCTTTTAGATAAGCTTGTTTATTCAAGTAACATGAAGTTGGATAAATAAGATAGTGTTCAATAGAGTGCCTTTGTGTGTATGTAAATAAATCATTGCAGTATAGGGAATCAGATTTCCTAAGAATAAAAAACTGGTTGAAAATAATTACTTCTTAAAGTACTATTGATGTTGCTTTGTGAATGAACACAATTCTTAATCAAATAATTGATTTACAATAATACTTTTTGCACTGTATTTTATTCTCAGTTAATTGTTCTCAACCCTCTTTACAATACATACTAAATATTGGAATATATGCAGTGGTGGGATTCAGCCAGTTTGCACCACTTCGGGAGAACCAGTTGTTAACTTTCTGAGCAGTTTGGCGAACTGGTTGTTGGAAGAAATCATTAGGGCAGAGAACCGATTGTTAAATTACTTGAATTCCACTACTGAATATATGCCAATATTAGATACTTTTTTATTTCACAAAAATAATTCTAGCCTATGAGAAATGGTCCCTTACGTCAGTCTTTAACTACTGCAATATTCTTTCTCACTTTTGCTGCAATATATCGTCACCATTATTCCTCTTAAAACCACCTTTCATTGATCATTAAAAAAATAAACCAGAGGCTCAACTGTTGGTTCAGACTTACTTGATATGATTTGTCTCTTCTACCTTATTTTGATTTACAAATCAGTTCTATAACAAGGATTTCTATAACATACAGTATATGGTAGCTGAAGGTTCATGCACTTTCAGTTCCTGCAATATTATCTTAAACATGGATGTTTAGGTACAGTACATCCTAAACATGGATGTTTAGGTACAGTATATAGAAATTCAAGCTGTTTTAAACAGTGATTTTATTTGATGAAATTTAAACTGAAACATGCTAATCAAGATAAATCTCCAATTTTTAAAGTAGGAATCTGGATAAAAGCAAATTTCTTCATTTTAGCCACATAAATGTTTACGTGGCTAAAATGAAGAAATCCCCACACCCCAATGACTCAATGAGATTTACTACCTCTTTTAAACTTGTTGTCTAGCAGAGCTTTTGGAATGGCAAAGTTGATATTACTTTTGGTTTCAGTGTCTTAAGTCTCACTTTTGTTAACATGGTCAACAGCCTTTGCTCTCTCTTGTACTAATTGAATATTACCATTTTGTGCTGGTCTTGCTATCTTAACTGGGAACTCAACTCAGTTCTCAGCTTTTTAAATATAATTGTTCTTAGATGCATAACTGGGAAATGTTTTAAGTGTCCTTATACCGTATTTGAAGGAATAGATATTGGATGCCAATTGAAGACAATAACTTACATATTGGTCTGTGTTGTGCTTCTTGGATGGGGTAGATCCAGCAGTGAGCAAGGGCCCACCAGTGGAAAGACTACAAATACACTTCGTTTTTGTATCAGTTCCTTTCTCTTCTGCATTGTATTTCATTCTGCTATCCTGTTTTTTTCTGCCATTCCTAAATAATTAAGCATATAGCTTGCAAGGCACACTCCTGCCAGTAATGATGTTCTTCCCAAAAGTAGAATTTCCTTCAAAGCAAACTTACTTTGAATTGTTCTGAGAACCCTGTTTTATTGTTGAATGGCCCATTCAAAATGCTACTTTTCTTTTTTTCTTGTACAGTCCACTTTAACTGGAAAATAAGAATATACAATGAAAATTATTGTGATTTGGAATGTGAAGACAAAATTTTACATTGCCAAGTGTACAAGGTAATGAAATTAAATTGACATTTTTAGTAAGGTAAACAGTTTTGGTAGCCTTTCCAAAATTGTCTGCGCAAATTTCTCTCATTTCAAGCTCACATCAGCTTCAATTAAAATGGTAGGAGTTATAGTCTGACAGGATTGAAACATTTAGATTCAGTTATGCTATCTTCTTCAATTTTTAACAGAATGCTTCAGAACAGATGATAGACAGGAAAGATTTCCATCTTCTTATTCAATAGCAAATCACAATAATAATTTGGTCATCAATCATTTCTTACAATTGCTGTAGTTTCCTTCATCTAAGTCTTGCGTGATTGGTCTCATTCGAGACAATGACGAATCCGCATATAGACGAGAGGTCGAACGACTAGCCTTGTGGTGCAACCAAAACAATCTGGAACTGAACACACTCAAAACCGTAGAAATGGTGGTAGACTTTAGGAAAAACCCTTCCATACTTCCACCTCTCACAATACTTGACAACACAGTATCAACAGTAGAAACCTTCAAATTTCTGGGTTCTATCATATCGCAAGATCTCAAATGGACAGCTAACATCAAAAACATCATTAAAAAAGGACAACAAAGAATGTTCTTTCTGCGCCAACTCAGTAAGCTCAAACTGCCCAAGGAGCTGCTGATCCAATTCTACAGAGGAATTATTGAGTCTGTCATTTGCACCTCTATAACTGTCTGGTTCGGTTCTGCAACCCAACAAGAAAAACACAGACTTCAGAGGATAATTAGAACTGCAGAAAAAATAATTGCTACCAACTTGCCTTCCATTGAGGACCTGTATACTGCACGAATCAAGAAGAGGGCCGTGAAAATATTTGCAGATCCCTCGCATCCTGGACATAAACTGTTTCAACTCCTACCCTCAAAACGACGCTATAGAGCACAGCACATCAGAACAACTAGACACAAGAACAGTTTTTTCCCGAAGGCCATCACTCTGCTAAACAAATAATTCCCTCAACACTGTCAGACTATTTACTGAATCTGCACTACTATTAATTATTTCATAGTTCCCATCACCAATCTCTTTCCACTTATGACTGTATGACTATAGCTTGTTGCTGGCAATCCTTATGATTTATATTGATATATTGATCATCAATTGTGTTGTAAATGTTGTACCTTGATGAACGTATCTTTTCTTTTATGTACACTGAGAGCATATGCACCAAGACAAATTCCTTGTGTGTCCAATCATACTTGGCCAATAAAATTCTATTCTATTCTATTCTATTCTATTCTATTCTATTCTATTCTATTCTATTCTATTCTATTTACCAAGATGTTAATTAAATGTTTTAAATGCTCAAGCTAATAACCAATGATCTTAAGGCAAACTATAATTCCCCCTGCCCCAAAGAGGTGGGGGAGGTTATTTATGAAAAGTCAAGTCTTGATTCATTTAAAGCTACTTTCTGGCATCAAACCATTAATAAATTGTTAATCAGCACTAGAAAAGAATGATAAATTACGAGACTTCTCTGGCATAAATGCAAACTAATAAAGTGTTACAGGGCTTTTCTAACACATATTTATGGAAGATGATCACTCAGCATTTTACTACTAGGTAGCAATCATCCAAATGCAGTATGATAATAAGAATTTGGAAATGCAAACCATGCACACATTTTATAATAAAGGTTCACAAACACAAGACTCCAAATGGCTCTGGTCAAAATTATTTGTATTTGGCTCACAGTAGGTCTAGTCTAGGAATTAAGCAGAATGAGATTAAACTCAGGTGGAGATGCTGAAGGCAAAATGCAGAGGCCACTGCAGCATCTCTGCAGGGTGCCAGAAATGCTATTCTTCTTTAGATGCACTATAGGATGCAATCACATTTCTAATGTTAAAACATCCAAAAGGCTGCAGGTAGTTTCTTTATCTATGGAAAAGGAAGAGATACCATTTTCTTCTGCTTTGATTCATCAGACAAATACCTTCAGCTTGATTGTATAGAGATTTTTCTTCCAAATTTTGTGACAGACTAGACCAATTTGTTATCTTTATAGAAACTGTGATGGTGGTAAATTTTGGAAATTATTTCTCATCATTCTGGGGACATCAAATTCAGGAAGTTGGACCAGGCTGGTCTTGACTATGATAAAAAGCTTACTGTTAGATGATTGCTCACCTCTCATTTATAATTCAACTTACATTTGCCATGGTAACACAGCGCCAAAATCTACTGTTCATTGGCTTTGTAGAGCAAAGCTTCTGTTCAAACTATAACTGAAACTTAGACTGCTATTCTAATATATGTTACCAAGCCTAATACTAACCTATTCCATTGATTGACATATAAATCCCTAATACTCCATAAAACATGATCACTTCATTCTGAAGAAAAGACTTATAGAACAATCTACAGCATCTCCTCACTCTTTACTGGGATCTTGATCTACTTCTTGCAGAAAAGTCTTATGTTATTAATTGCCTTCATTTGTTCTTAAATAGACCACTCTGTCCTCAGAATTAGCTCTATTAACAAAATATTGTGGTAGACAAATAGTATTCAGAACCATTGTGGTGCAGTGGTTAGAATACAGTATTGACTGATTGACTCAGCCTTCCATCTTCTGAGGTAGGTAAATTGAGGAGCCAGATTGTTGGAGGCAATATGCTGACTGTAAACTGCTTAGAGAGGGCTGTAAAGCACTATGAATCAGTATATAAGTCTAAGTGTTATTGCTATTGCTAGTAATCTTATCAGCCCCTAGTATTTAAAGTCTGCTTTCTTGTAGTCAGGGTATGGGCATTCCAAGATGTAGAAGAATTCCTCCTTCCACATGCAGAAAGAATGATCTGTGAATAGAGAGATATTTAGCCTCAGAATTTGACAAGAGGATGCAACTGGTTTCGGCAGCTGGAAATTCCAGGAACAGAGGCAAAATGGGGGCATTACAGGACAGCAACAAAGACAGTTTTGGCACCAAAAGATTAAGAATTTCCTGTTTTCCAAAACTTTCACATATTTTTAAAACATATCCACCAAAGAATGCCTTCCAGCCTTTTATGGTAATGGTTGTGTACATGAATGAATTATCTTGAAACACTGTAATTATAACTGTGAGAACTGCTTATAAAACCTCCTTCCTTTATGAAAACTAGTTTTGGAACATATTACTCCATAAAGGAATGAAGAATACACATTTAATACAAGGAAGGGAAATGTATTTGTTTTGCTGTAATAAGATATTCATACTTTGATGCACTTAATTGAAATACAAGTACCTTGAACTTTTCCAGAGAGTCATCCCTGGCGTGTAACTAATTGATATTTGATGCCCAGTATGAACCAGTTTAATTGAACTTCATATCTTTTAAAAGAAAGGAGCATTTAATAGGAGAATTGTGTCTTTTGTGAAGCATGTGCAAAAAAAACAACCACCATGCAGACTAGAACATGATATACTGCAGTTGTGGCTTAGTTTGCTTCTGCAGCATGTTCACTTAACTATACTCAGCAGAAATTCAATGCATATGGCTGTTGGCCATTTTTATGGATTTATGGAATTTGGCAGTTGTGCAGCATAATTCCAGTTTCATAAATATAAAATTCTGTCTTTTCTATTTGGTGATTTACTTCATGCTGTGATAAAGTAAATTGCATTTACTTTCTCTAAGTACTTAAACAGGAGAGATACTTTAAAAAGATAATTCAGCTTCAAATCCTGTTGTTTCTGATGGTGTTGAAATGCAACTACTGAGGCATTGACTTCAGCACATAAGGAATTTTTCATAAAACTGGGAAATTGTCAAGGCTCCCAGCAGATGATTTCAGTATATGTCTATTCTTAGAATCTTTATCCACCAAATACAGTAAACCTGATTTAAAAGTAAAATGAAACAGGCTGTATGTGGTACTTTCTCCAAGACTTTGTAACTAAAGGACAGTTGTAAAACACTGAGATTAACAAATACAGTATTTTCATAAGTGGCCTATTTCTGTAATCAATGTTATCTGAAATCCAAGCTTTGATACAAAATTTCTCTTTCCTATCATGAAAGAAAAGCACTGAGCTATTGTGAGTAATCTTTTATAAACTAGAATAGTAAAATCACAAGTTGGAAGAAACCATTTTGCCCAGGGGTGTCAAACTGGCAGTCCGTGGGCCGGATGTGTCATGCAAGGCCATGCCCACCCCAGCTCCTCAAAGGGAAAAAATGTTGTGAAACATCACGTGATGGCAATGTGATGCCATGAGTTTGACACCCATGATTTATCCCATCAAGCGCTAGAACTTTCTATTTCTAAATCTAACATGTCCAAAATAGGAATTCAGTTTAAAGCACTCCCAGATTCCCAGAAAGATGGGAATCTAACCAAATATCCCCATCTTCAAAAAAGGAGACCCCAGCTTAGTCGAAAACTACAGACCGATCTCCCTTTGCTGCGTCACCTGCAAAGTCATGGAATCTATCATCAATCAATCCATTACCTCACACTTGGAAACTAACAACCTACTCTCCAACAAACAATTTGGTTTCAGGAAAAAGTTATCATGTAACTTACAACTTCTCCACTGCAAAAACATATGGACTTCAAATCTAGATCAAGGCAAATCAATAGATGCAATCTACATAGACTTCTGCAAAGCTTTTGACTCAGTAGTACACGATAAACTTCTCCTTAAACTAACATCCTATGGCATCTCAGGACCCCTCCACAAATGGATATCTGCTTTTCTGTCTAACAGACAACAAGTGGTCAAAATTGGCAATGCTTTATCAAATCCTGTTCCTGTCAAGAGTGGCGTTCCTCAAGGCAGCGTCCTTGGACCAACACTCTTTATTCTATACATTAATGATCTTTGTGACCATATCTCAAGTAATTGTGTTCTCTTTGCTGACGATGTCAAACTATTTAACACCACAGACAACACTTCTATCATTCAAAACGACCTTGACCATCTAACCGCTTGGTCTAAAATTGGCAGCTCAAATTTCAACCAGCAAATGCTCAGTCTTACATATAGGAAAAAGAACTCTAAAACTAAGTACATACTAGATGGACATTACCTTACAGACGACCCCATCCCGTTAAAGACCTTGGAGTTTTCATGTCAAATGATCTAAGTGCCAAAGCCCACTGCAACTACATAGCAAAAAAGCTCTAAGAGTTGTAAACCTAATTTTGTAGCTTCTTTTCCAAAACACCACACTACTAACCAGAGCATATAAAACATTTGCTAGACCAATTCTAGAATACAGCTCACCTGTTTGGAACCCTCACCACATCTCTGACATCAATACAATTGAACGTGTCCAGAAATATTTTACAAGAAGAGTTCTCCATTCCTCTGAAAACAACAAAATACCTTATCCCACCAGACTTGAAATCCTAGGCTTAGAAAACTTGGAACTCCGTCGCCTTCGACAAGACCTAAGTTTAACTCACAGAATCATCTATTGTAATGTCCTTCCTGTCAAAGACTACTTCAGCTTTAATTGCAATAATACAAGGGCAACCAATAGATTTAAACTTAATGTAAACCGCTTTAATCTAGATTGCAGAAAATATGACTTCTGCAACAGAATCATCAGTGCTTGGAATACTTTACCTGACTCTGTGGTCTCTTCCCATAATCCTAATAGCTTTAACCAAAAACTTTCTACTATTGACCTCACCCCATTCCTAAGAGGACCATAAGGGGCGTGCATAAGCGCACAAACGTGCCTACCATTCCTGTCCTATTGTTTTTCTTTTCTTCTTCCTATATATGTTTATATGTGTATATACTATATAATCTTTTTGTATGATGTTGTGACAAAAATAAATAAATAAAATAAAATAAAATAAATAAATAGTGAGCACAATGAAGAAAGCCCATCTCCTGTCTGAATAGTAGGATCCGTGGTAGTAGGATATGAGCTGCGGTGGCACAGTGGTTAGAATGCAATACTGCAGGCTACTTCTACTGATCACTGGCTGCCAGCAGTTTGGCAGATCAAATCTCACCAGGCTTAGGATTGACTCAGGCTTCCATCCTTCTGAGGTCAGTAAAATGAGGACTCAGATTGTTGGGGTCAAGATGCTGACTCTGTAAACCGTTTAGAGAGGGCTGTGAAGCACTATGAAGCAGTATATAAGTCTAAGTGCTATTGATATTGCTATCCATTACACTAATCTTGCTATTAGGACATTTTTCCACCCAACATTCAGTTGGAATCTGCTTTCCTATAACTTAAGTACACTTTTGTTTAGAAGATATCATTTTCTCTTGGTTGTATAGGCCACAGCAGTATCATTTCTACTTGTTCATCCAATTATTATAATTGAGGTACTCTCTACAACACTGCCAAGTTTTCTTCACTTGTAGAAATGAAAAAATTGACATTTGTAACACACAGCACATCTTCCTGTTTCATTGCTTCTGATACTACAACAACATACCTTTTAGTTGCCCTATTCCAGACATAGGAATCAATCTACTAGATTTCTGTTATATTTATTAAATTATATTTGCCTTTGTACACCAAATAGTGCTTTAAAAAAAAAAAAAAGCAACTGGCCTTTCTCGGCTTTTTTTTTCTTTGAAAACATTTCACTTCTCATCAAAGAAGCTTGACTAATTTGTGGGGAATGGAAGGATTTGTATTCTTTGCAGTCATCCTGTTGTCAGCACTTTGTTGATTGTTGGGGCTACTTGGGGGTTTATCTGTATCTTCAGAGTCACCTGAATCAGAGTGCAAATGGGTATGGAACTTTCCTGGGATTGGCATTGTAAACAGGAGATAGATAGTGTTGGATCCCTCTCCCTCTGTTAAGGGAGGGCTGTTGAATTTTAATATAACCTCTTTGACTTCTTTTTTGACTATAGGCGTCAAAGAGGCTATCTATATTAAAATTCAACAGAATTTTGATAGTTACCCTTTGGATAAGATTCCATTTAAAGGGCTTTGAGGCCTGAACCTTTTTTAGTACTTTTCAGCATTAATCTCCCTTGGGCATAGGGCTATAATTCATAAAGATATAGAAAGCAAACCTTAGTTTCCCACTCATAAATGAAGACCAACCAATTGGTTTCCCAGACCATGGAAACCTACTAGCAAGCAGAAATTGTACTCTTCAGCTATGACAGTATAATTATCAAGTTGCATAGACAGGATTATACCAATGTGTGGTCCCTACTGGCTGAAGGAAAGACATTAGCATAATTTTATTTGCTGAATTTGGACAATTCCTCTTCTTTTGCCTTCAAACATTTGGGATCAACTTTTCATATTTGATGTTACAAAGACTTAAATATAGACATCTGATTTATTCATAAATATAATAGCTTCTCTGAAATAGCATTTCATCAATTCCAAATCCTGCAGCTACCTGCAAACAAGAATTGGGTAAAAATGCATAAACTCGTTTAGCTACATGCGGAAGGATACACTAAGTCTAAATTATAACTCACTTATTGCCCCTGATCCATGTGATCTGAAGTTTTTAATATTTTTCTCTCTCTAAATTAGTAATACTTTCCTTTATGTTTGCACTATTTTCAGCTTTTAAGTATGAGGTGCTAGGATTGATAGAACCACAATAGGGGACACATGCTTGAGTCTTTGGAATAGGAGTCATAGGATCAGATACTATTAGCTCCATGGAACCTGAATTTTTTTCAGCTTCAGCATCTTGTCCAATATTTTGATCATTCAATAAATCACTCTTCTTCGTATTCACATCCTCAATTTTTTTCACTTTTAAACATTCACCAGCGAAATCATATTCCAGCGTATCATCTAGATTATCCTCTCCAAGGCGAGAATGTCTCTCCTTATTTGTGGAGATCTGAAATTGAATAAAAGTTGTATATCCTAAATATATAAACCTCAGAATACACATTTAGACAAACGTAGATTTTTTTTTTAAAGGGCTACAGGTAGTTCTCAAATTAAGACAACTGAGCCCAGAATTTTTATTATAAGCCATTGTGATCGTATGTTGAGTCTCCCCCTATCTTGACTTGATTTTATGACCATTTTTACCATGGCTTTTACCATGGTTGTTAAGTGAGTGACCATTGTTGTTAAACGCAATGCATAAATCCAAATCCAATTCATCCAATGGGCATTTTTGCTGGTTTTTGCCAGATTATAAAACATGATCACATAACTATGGGATGCTGCAACTGGTTATAAATACGAGTCAGTTGCCATCTGAATGAAATGCAATCATACCACTACAAAGGTAATGCAGCAGTCATAACTTCGAGGATGGGACAAAGTTTTTTTGAGTCTGTTGTAAGTTTAAACCATTGTTAAGTAACTGTTCATAAGCTGAGGACTACCTGTATTGGCCATTTCCCCATTATTTAATTCATATTAATAAAAATACCAAATGTGTTGCTTTTGCTTCCTTGTAGAAAAAACCCCAGAAGCCTGGTGAATCTAAAGAGACATTTAGATTTGAGGGGATCTGAAGTAATCATAGAGAAGGCTTCTTATTATCTGCCCATATAAATTAATGGAAAGCAGGCATTTTAAAAATATACAGTGAATTACTATACAACAGAACTTTAAAGACACTTATGTTTTTAAAATCTAAGATCTTATAAAAAGCAAGAATATTTAACTAATGAGTAGGACTTAAATCATTCAATTTCCAGAACCAAAACAACATCAAAATAAATGTTGTCCAAACAGAAGGCAAACCTACATTGAAAGTTTAGCTGAAATCAGACCTGAAATAACCAGCATATCAATGATTGATACCAGGCTAATTTTATCTAGATATTAATCTAATCTAAAAGCCATAATTGGTCAACATTTCAAGTTAACATGAATCACAAAGTTGTAAATTTTCTTGTTTCCCTGGGATTAAACATTTGAATCAAGTCAGAGCAAATTTGGTTTAGCAGTTATAGTGCTAGACTAGATATGCAGAGTTCTAATCTTTTTTTAGGCACAGAAATAATCTGGGTAACTTTAAACCAGTCACTTTTTTCAGCCTAACTCTCTTCAAAAAGTAGTTTTTGTAGGGAGCATAGGTGGAAGCATTTATGTTTGCTTAAGTTATACAAAGAGTAGGATATAAATATAATAAATAAAATGACATGCTATTAATAATATTCAAGCTTGAACATACAAAATAAAACTGTTTTAAGTATTTTTAACATATGGAAGACAAAACATTCTTGAAAGTCAAAGGTTTTCATAAGTGTCCAAGATTGCCTCTTCCATAAATTAGTAGCAAAATAATGTTTTCTAACTGCATTCTTATACTGTAAAGTGTTCCAGGAGAATGTAATTTTAAAAGTATCAAAAACGAATGAGATATTTAGAAAGATCAGCAAGGATCAATTTCTTCATTCAATTCTATGCTTAGGTCATCTACCAGGCACATGAAAACCGAATTCACATACCACACCATGACACAGTTTTTTTTTTAACAAGCCACAAGTTTTGAGTTTAAATAAGCTAAAACTATATATCATCCATACCACATTCTAGTTTGCCAGCAAAATGTATGAAGTCATCAACACTCAAAACTTTATATCTGACAATTGTGTAAACATTTTTAAACAGCAAAACTTAGATTTATTCTCGCTTTCTTTAAAGTTACACAAAGGATGTGTAACTTTGCTTCCCTTGCTTCTCCTGGGGCAGTTTTTGCAAACTCTGCCTGGTGAATTTTCTAGATTTCTTGAATCTTCACTTTGAATCTTCTTACTGCTTTTCAACTGCCTGCATCCTTTTTATAAGCATTTTATTGCTACAAAATTACTAGAAGTAATTGTTCGATAGCATTGTCTCTTAACAGTTTTTCAGAACTATATCCTTTTCCTGTATTGTCTATATTTCCCACAATTATCAGACTATTAGTTTAAGGATGTGAGATCAAACAAAGCTACTGTATGCTAGTGAATTTTTCATACCTTTCCTTTACCAAGCTAATATGAACAAGCTAAGCTATTTGTTCCATACACTAAGGTATGCTTCCTTCTACACTGTTCTTTATGGAAAACACTACAGTTTTCAGCAGCAGGGTTAATGATATAAGGGAAATATTAACATATTTCAAAAGTGCAGAATTTATTATTTGTTTTAGATTTTATTTCAGTATATAGAAAACTGTCAGAAGCCATAAAACTAGACTTTATTGCAAACCTGATATTGAATTTTGAGATGATTAAAACTGGGAAATCAGCTTGGCAGACTCCCAAGCTTAAATCTGGAAAGTTAAGAATTTTCCATGCCTGTATTTTCATAAATCATAGTTTAACATATCTAGGATTTAACCATTCTAATGGTTTATTTAATTAATCTTAGTTCAATGATATGCTGCTATAAATGGACACAATTGCTGTGACTGCCTATCTGTTCTACAATTAAAGAAACCTATCAATCTTGGTTCAAAATAATCCTAAGAAAGCATTCTTACCTCTTCATCTGAAACTAAATAATCAGAATCCTCCATTTCTGCCATGGTGTAAATAAAACTCTGGGAAAGAAATACAAATTAAGTTGAAAAAATAAATTTCAATTCAAAATATAAATATAACATTCAGACATCTATTTTTCCATTCACATTTGGTAAAACTGTTGTAAGGTGGTATAAGAAAGATCCCTTCCCCTGATGTAAGGTGGTATAAGAAAGATCTGAAATTAAAGTAGAATCTAGGAGGCAGAATTACAAAATTATACAAAGTTAAAGCTTATTTACTGATAAAAATATATCTTCCTAGTTTTACTTAGACTATTAGACCATATGACTACCGAAGTACAGTTGTCCACTTAGCACCAATATAAATTTACTGCTCTAGGGCTTTACTGCTCTCTTTTACCAAGAGAAATGAAACCAAATAAACCCTAGTAAATCATACTTTAGCCACCTCCCCAAGAAGTATAATTTCCTACTGGCTTGTAGCTATTTTACATGTTTAATTCTTGCAGGTGAATCAAATGAAACAATCACCTACCAGTCATTCATCCCATTGAAACTCATAAATGATTAAAAACAACTGAGTTCCCTTAAGCAAGGCCATGTTTTGTGTTAGCCATGGCTTTAATGAATAAATTGCAGTTCAAAATAGTTACTCAAACCTTTCATTAGAGTAGTTCTAATTCAACAAGACTATTGGTTTGTTAAAATATAATGATTTAAAAGACCCACATGGTCTTTTGGTACTTCTTGCAATATTTATAAGGAGGGAAATATTTCTCTCCTTATATAATATAATAATTAAAAAATAAAATAAAAAAATTATTTCAAGTGTTAACATTCTAATTTTTTTAACTTCCAATGTGCAGATTGTTAATGTAAGATATTATGTTCTGTTTAACCAGATGGGCTTTCTTTTAATCTGCAGGAAAAACATATTATATACCTAAATGCCCTAGACTTGGTATATACACATTGTTAGCCTTATTTAAAGACTATGGGGAAGCATTCATTACAATATTCAGAGAAGATTGTGGTAGCAAATGATTTAAACCCCCCTTCACTTAAAAACATTCTACCCATAAACAGGTTAAAGGTGTTGCTTTCATCCCCCCTATGGCCCAAATGGTGAGACATAAATATCACATATAGACACAGATATTTTCTCAAGTCTTTCCTTGATAATAGCACATTGAAAGATGGGGGAAAAGTCTGTTTGAAGAACTTTGGGTCACCTCAAAATGGGAATGGAAAAAAGTAGGCACCCCCCATGAGTGCGCCCAGCCCCATTCTTGGTAAATAGCACTGTGTCCTGAGGTAAAACAGAAGGGGGAGGGATGAGAAGGATATTGACAGAACAAGTGACTAAAATAAGCAGCTGATGAAAATGAATTTAGCAGGCAAGAAGGAAGAGCTGTACTTTTGGAGAAAGGCAAAACTTGACAAAAAGTGGAGGGGAGTACTCCAGATTTATGGAAAGGTAAGAGGTAAATTGTTTTCTATGGGAAATTGTGATAAAACAGGAAACAAGTGCAGGACTAGAATTTGGAAGCATAACCTTTCTAGATAGGATGATTATGTTAATTGCTCTTAAAAGACTCTATGGAAATAAGATTGTTCCAAGCCACCATTGAATCAAGGGCTGATATATAATCTATTTACTCAAAACTAAAAGGAACACGTAAAGACAGAATTTTGTAATATTTCTAATACAGGTCTTGCTTCTTAAAATAAGTAGTTTCTCTAAGCTTCCAAGCTTTTTTTTAAAGCATTAAAACATTTAAACTCATCATATAGCTAGATAGAGATAAAAGTAGGAAAATGTCTTGACAGTTTGTGAATTATAGCAATCTTGCATGGTAATCCAGAATTATGCCTAGGTCAAGAACATATGACAACGCCGCAGTAGTCCAGGGTTAGTTTTTCAGAATCCAGCTCTGCATGATTCACAGACATAATTGACTTATTTAATACATCATAACAAATAAATTGAATTTTGCAAGTTCAATGAAGCTTTAATATTGTGTGATCTTGCAGATTATCTGAAACATGATACTTTATAGCTGTATGAGTCAATTAGGAAGAATACTGGGAGATATACTGTATTGAACAGCCGTGCTCCAAGCCATAGTTTCTGAATCTCAGCAATTTTAAGCTGTATGATCTTCAATTCCCAAAATTCCCCAGCCAAAATGCTGAAGCCCCCATACATTAAAGCTGCTAAGGTTGAGTAATACTGCTTTAAGCTAAGCAGTAGTAGAGACTTAGAAATTCAGGAGAAATTTCTGTCAAGGAATAGAATATTTTCAAGAAAAAGGAGAGAAATAATTGCTTTCATTTTTTTTCTTCTGTACTTCAAACTATGGGAAAGAGGATATTGACCTAGAACAGTAGAACAACAATCTATATCCCCCTTTTGCCGTTCTTATATATAAAATTACAATTCTATATTTCCATTACTAATTTGGCCAGGCAACATTAGAGTTACTGTCCAGCATATCTGGGGGCTACAAAGTTGTTAAAAATAAATGAGTTGGGTCTTTGGTCTAAACCAAATTTTAGTCAAAGGTTAGCCTTTTTTGATATGCGCCCAGTTGGTCTTTGAGGGATAGTTGGGACCACATTTTAAATAAATAAATGATGCCAAAACCGTTAAAAAAGGAAGATGAAGTTAGAACAAAACTATATTGAAATCCAAAGCACATTTTCCTACAATTAAACCTGAACAAATTGCTATGCATATTGTTAACTATTTCCATTTTCTATTATATTACAGATTATACAACTTGTGGTGGTGTCTGTATACTGCACCAAAACTTTGTGGGAACATCATGATACTATGAACCATCAGGCTATACACCCTTAGTGTAATTCTTCTAGCCACTTCTTATGTTGTCACTTACCTGTAAAACTGTAGACTCATGATGGAGATGAATTTATATTTGGGTCATGTGCTTGTAGAAGTTTTGCTTTGCTTTTTTTTTTCTTTTTAAGGCTGCTCTACTCTATCCTCTCTGTGTCATAAGAGGAGCTGTTTTTGGAAAATAGAGTACAAATGTAGTACTTTGTTTCCAGATTGTTAATCATACAATGAGTGCCAAAGAGCCAGCAGTTTCCTTTTAATTACTTGGTTGGATTCTTGCTTTATCTTGAAAGCACCATCCTGGGTATTCAGACATGGCAATGAGGTTGATGAAGATTTCAGTCTCCAAATGGTTTGATTAATTCTGTTGATTTGCTATAGCTGCTCATTATCTCAATCTACCCATGGAACTATAAAGAACAAGCTAGCATTTAATTTTTTCCCCCAAAGTATTTTTGGAAAGATTGTTAATATGAATTTGAGATAGAAAATGTATCTGAACTGTGCAAATTATAGTCATATGTTGAAAAATTTGGTTCGTTGCTTCAATCCCATTTAGTGTTGCTTATATTTTTGTTGCTCTTTGTTGTATAAATCAGGGGTGTCAAATTCACATCATCATGTCATCGTCACGTGATATATCGTGACTTTCACTAAACCAGGTGTGGGTGTGGCCAGCATGTGATGCGTCAGGGCTACGGGTCATGAGTTTAACACCCCTGATATAAATTTTATTAAGCTTTATGAGCTTTCGCACTGTCCCCAGTGCTATCTTGCATTCAAATCAGTGGTGGGTTGCCTCCAGTTCAGACCGGTTCTATAGAACCAGTAGTAAAACTGTTGGGAGGCTCCGCCCACTGACCCAAACATTATCAAAACTCTTCTGTGCATGTGCAGAAGAATGCATGTGCACATGAGTGGAGCGAGTGCATGGGCGCGGGCACGATGCGAACCAGTAGTAAAGGTAAGTAGAACCCACCCAATTCAAATCCATACATGAAATTCAATGAACATGTATATATGGACATGGGAAGAAAGAACTGCCTGAGAACTTGTGGCACGTACATCAGATTCATTATACTGTAATTCACTTAGATGCTGACACAGCTATTTTGCCATTCTCCTCTTGGAGCAGTAGGAAATCAAGATCTTTCAAATCTGGCTGCTCAACCAGTGTGCCTTACTGCACACATGGAACAGTGTGCATGTGTTTCTGCTCGTACAGCTTTAATGTAAGTGTCATGACTGGTGATTTCTTCTGCTAAAATTCCAGGTCCATCCAACATTGTCCTGTAGGCATCGGAAGAATTTTTTTATTTTTTTCTTGTTCCAAACATCATTGACTGATTGATTATTTTTCACATGTTTGAACTGGCATCCCTCAAAAAATAACATTATTTTTATTCCTCCTTGAAAGTATTGGTCAACCATTCAACTATTCAAGCTATCAGCCAACAGATGCTTTGAGATCTCGATTGCCATCTAGGCATCATCTAGAACTGTGCAGCCAAGATGCAGCCAGTGGATATGTCCTGCTAAGAGCTAGCATTAGAAAAAGAATGTCAGGCCTGGAAGCCATCTTTTGCATTGGGCCTTCAGGTGTGCCACATTTATTGCTCTGGGAAACTGGGAGGCAGGATTGTATGGAGAATGGGTGATATGTAGTCATAACAACATTTCTTTCTCAGAGAGTCAAGGAAATCTTGCCCTGCACCTGGAGGGGTGTGACTGGGACACATCTCCACTTGGGTTGGTGCTTTGATTGGACTATGTGATGCACACGTGGGTGCTGGGCAGGGACTTGGACTTTCTTTTGGGTGGGGAAAACCTGGAAGCTTTCAGATTTGGGTTTTCCCAGATGTGCTAATATGACATCTCTAATAAAATGGAACTCTGAGGAACTTCAAGCCTCGGAGTTTTCTTTCATTGGGGGTGTTACTTGGAACCTTGACAAAGAGGATTTGCTGTAAACTAACAGAATCTACTTCATATTCATCTAAACTATGAATCCCTACAGCCAACTCCTGCTGGAAGTAACAGACTGTAATTTTCTATCAAGCAGACTGCCAAGTTCCTTTCAGTTACACTTTCAATTATAGCATACATGACCTGCCCACTTTCCTGGCTTTTACTTTCAGGGTTTATCACTGGGCTAGTGAATCAATCAAACCTTTTTTAAGAAAAGCCATCACAGAACTGGATTTCCTTTGCAGGCAGGAAATGAACTAAAAGATGGGTGAAGGGATCAGGAAGCAGAATAAAAGGTTTGTATCACAAGCAAGTGGCTGAATAACTGGAACCAAAAGATTCCTGGCATGGAACATTGCTGGCATGGAACAGGCCAACTCCTCAATCTACTTCAGTCCACCATATATTCCTAAACACAGCATATATATCAGGATATTGTGGGGGGGGGAACCAACACTTAAAAATACAGAATCTGTCCACAGGACATCTCAGCCTGAGGGAGAAGGTTTAATAATAGGTGGAAGCATGCAAACGTGCTTGTGAAATAGTTAGTAGGCCATTTTTGTGCTAGGCAAAATAGATGATTTAGCCTTAGAAGGAATAAATAATTCTAGATAAGAATAATTAGATCAAACAATTAATTTTAAGAGTTAGATTTTTATGTAAAATTTCCAGTCTGCAAGTATTACAGAAATAGGGGTTCATATAGAATCCACCCTGTAATAATACTGTATTGTTGTTCTTAGGAATATGCCATTCTTACATACAATCACATCTAAACCCCCCTCCCCACCCCACAAAAAAACCCCACCCCAGGCTTGGCCAAGACACTAGTGAAAGTTATCAGAGATCTGCTCTAGACAAAGAAGAAACACTGTCAGGACCAACTTCTTTCTTTGCTTTATTAATTTTATAGGAAAAAATGTTGATGGGCAGAGTCTGACCCATGTTTTTTGCTAAGTGAATTTGGTACTTGCCCTTGTTTTCAATGGCTGGTTGGTACATTGACAAAGATGCTTCTGCTTTTACCAGAGAGAGAGCGAAAACCAACCACTAGTATACCTTTTGTTCAATAGTACATTCAAACCAATGGTGGGTTTCAAATTTTTTTACTACTGGTTCTATGGATGTGACTTGATGGGTGTGGTGTGGCTTGGTGGGTGTGGCAGGGGAAGGATACTGCAAAATCCCCATTTCCTCCCGATCAGCTGGGACTTGTGAGGCAGAGAATAGATGGGGGCGAGGCCAGTCAGAATTTTTACTACCGGTTCTCCAAACTACTCAAAATTTCCGCTACCGGTTCTCCAGAACTGGTCAGAACCTGCTGAAACCCACCTCTGATTCAAACGGAAGAAATATATATTTTGCTGCTCTTGTGAAAGTATTTACTATAGGTAGTCCTCAACTTATGACCACAATTGAGGCCAACATGTCTGTTGTCAAGTGAGACATTTGTTAAGTGAGTTTTACCCATTTTATGCCCTTTCTTGCCACAGTTGTTAAGTGAATCATTGCAGTTGTTAAATTAGTGATATGGTTGTTAAGTGAACCTGGCTTCCCCATTGATTTTGAAGGCCACCAAAAGGGAATCACATGAACGTGGGCACTACAACCATCATAACAGTCAGTTGCCAAGCTTCTGAATTTTGATCACGTGACTGTGGGGATGCTGCAACAGTCATAAATGTGAAAAACGGTCATAAGTCACTTTTTCCAGGACTATTGTAACTTTGAACAATCAGTAAACTGTTGTAAGTCGAGGACTATCTATACTATATATAATGCAGATGTCTCCAACCTTGGCAACTTTAAGACTTGTGGACTTCAACTCCCAGAATTCCTCAGCCAGCAAAGCTGGCTGAGGGACTCTGGGAGTTGAAGTCCACAAGTCTTAAGTTGTCACGGTTGGAGAGCCCTGATATAACGTAATGGATTAAATGCCCATTTAAAATAATAGAATATAATCCCCAGCAGTATTGGCTGCCTCTGTTCATTATGCAAGCCATAATGTGGAGTTTGGGGATTTTGGCTTAACCTAATGTGTGAATCCAGCCATGGAGTGAGTCTTATACAGCAGGCAATAGTTTAAACAACCATGTCTTAAAGCAATGTAGGAATCCGATTTCTCACAATTTATTCAGCCAGTTACCAATTACACGGCGGTTTACTGTGACTTGCTTTTGATCTGCAACAGTAAAACTGACCTTTGTAACAAAATGTTGTAATATATGTGATCATTTATACTCTAAAAATGTAATGCAGTATGTTGCCTTATAGTTCACCTGGGTCACTAATCTGACAAGATTCATTATTTGACTCTGTGCCATTTGTGATTCAATGGGATAAAAAGAAAGAGGTGCTTGTTCTAAATTACCTCACATTATATAGAGCACTGCACACCAGAACAACTAGACACAAGAACAGTTTTTTCCCGAAGGCCATCACTCTGCTAAACAAATAATTCCATCAACACTGTCAAACTATTTACTGAATCTGCACTACTATTAATCTTCTCATAGTTCCCATCACCAATCTCTTTCCATTTATGACTGTATGACTATAACTTGTTGCTGGCAATCCTTATGATTTATATTGATATATTGACCATCAATTGTGTTGTAAATGTTGTACCTTGATGAACGTATCTTTTCTTTTATGTACGCTGAGAGCATATGCACCAAGACAAATTCCTTGTGTGTCCAATCACACTTGGCCAATAAAATTCTATTCTATTCTATTCTATTCATTAAGGGTGGGGGGTGCACGTGCTATATGTCTTTATTTACTCATTGCTATGGGAAAGGCACTCTGTGCATGCCCATTAATTACTTTTTAAGCATCCACACCAAATACCAAATTTGCAAAAATATCTGGATTAAGATAGAGGTTGTCAGACTGAAATATGCATGCAGATAAAAGAACGGGAGTTTAACAACCCAGAAGAATAAAACTACATACTGTATGTTTTCTCAAAACAAAGCCCCACTTGGGGGTGGGGTGGGGCAGAATACACTACTTGACTCTGTGGTCTCTTCTCAAAGTCCCCAAAGCTTTAACCAAAAGCTGTCTACTATTGACCTCACCCCTTTTCTAAGAGGTCTATAAGGGGCGTGCATAAGAGCACGTTCCTGTCCTACTGTTTCCTTTCATTATATACAATTTATGTAGTTATTGCATGCTTATACTCATATATATATACTTATATGTTGTACAGATACTTCATGCTTATGCTTATGTATGCTGTTATGACAAATAAATAAATTACAAATATAGAGTGAGAGCCCTCAAGGAAACCTGAGCACTGGGAAAGATCGATGATGACGGCTTGGCTTTCCTTGGCCAGATGAATTTTGGCAACCGCTTTTAATAGCCCCTGCAACAACCAGCTCGGGAATGGGGGGGACTTGCTGAATCCGCTATTTTCGAATGCCCCCACCTCCCCCCTCTGAAAGCTCCACTGCTTCAATTCAGACTAGAGATCAATAAAATGGGGACGGCTTTCCCCCAGCCGAGGCTCCCGGTTGGCAAAAGGCCTATATAACCAGCAGAGAGCAGCTAAAGCTTTCCCACTCCCCGGCTTCCAGCATTAGTAGACAGGGCAAAGCCGAGCTGCGGGCTCCGCAGTAAGCCTCTTCGTCCCAACGGACAAGTCGGGCTGGGGGGCTGGAGTTGACCAGCGAAGGCGTTGCGTTTCTTGGAGCAGGAGATGAGTGGAAGGGTCACAGCCAGACCGGAGGCGGGGTCTCGGGAAGCCTTGGCTGCTGCAGCTGCCGCGGCTTAGTGCTTTTACTACGCCCCCAGCGCAGAGACCCTTCGGTGACTTGTTCCCTGGGAGGTGTCGGCACTGCTGCTGCTGCAGGCTGTCTTCTGCTATTCCTGAGGCTTGGTGAGACGTTCCCTGAGCCGCTCGCTGCTATGCTCCCTTTCCAGGGTCGAGCTCCCATCCCGCTGCTGGTGGTGGTGGTCGCCTGGTTGCTGTGGGCGCAGAGCTGCTTCTCCCAGCGCCTCTTGAGTGGTGAGTAAAGGGAAGACGCATCCAATTTATTCCAGTTTGGGATAAAAAGTTCATCCGTGGATTCAGCTGCTTCAGGACGTCCCGTTTTAATCTGTAGAGCTGTTCTTTATTATCCTCCGCTTGTTTCCTGCTGCAGCTGACCAAGAGCTGTTAGCGGTCCTTTGAACAATGGCTAAAAGTTTCGAAAGAGAAAATTCTCCGACACTTCTCCTAATCCCACGTTCATTGTAATTATTTAATGATAAGGTAGGTGCATTATAAGGATATCTAGAAGTAATCGGTGTCTAGTTTTGTACGCCCCAGGAGATGAGCAATGCCCATTGAAACAGAGTTTAGATGACATTATGTGGGAGAATTAAACGCTTAGATTTAGACATGAACACTGCTGGGAGGCTACATCTGCATCCTTCAGTCTTCTGATGTTTACAAGCATGTTTGCCTCCTCACTCCATCTCCTCCCACTTACTTTGAAATATTTTTGCTTTATCTGGCTTTTTCTGCTAATAATGGTATGTCCATTAAATATCACAATATGTTGCCCTCACAGCGCAAATACTCAAAATTATGTAACAGTTATGATGGAATGACTCTCTTTAATGATACAACTAATAGTAATTTTGATATAATGAAAATGTATTTTCCAAATGTTTGGCTTATGTTCCAAGTAATTATTCTAATCTGTAGTTAGTCTTTTTGTTCCCAAAGCATCCACCAAACTTTAATTTCAATTAATGTCAAGAAAAGTATTCATCCTTCCTCCACCAAGGCTATATATTCTGCAATCATTTCCCATCCTACTCTGCCCCCAGGGTACAAAAGAGTAAATTGTAGGAAGCATCCTTTGGATACATCTAAGGTTCAAATATGATTATAGCCTCTGATTGATAGTGTGGTTGAGAAAGCTCAGGTTTTGAGAACAGCTCAGTGTCTCTATAAACAGAAGTATAAGCCTTTCTTTTTTACATTATGAATACCTAAAGGGAAATATACCAATGATTGAGCAAATGAAGATGTTTTTCTATCCTGAAATATTCTCATATGTCCAAACCACATAATATTTGAAGCAGACTGTATCACTTATCAGAAGTTGTCTTACAACTATTTGCTACATATTACTAGTTACTTGTATGAAAATGGTTCACTAAAATAGAAAATGGGCAACCAATTTCAAGTTAGTCATTTTGGAATATATATTTAGAGAATAATAGCACTGGGGGTTGGCTTGGCTTACCTAAATATCTATTTCCTTGTAAACTAATGTCTAACAACATCATAGACTGTGTATTTGTTTATAAGAAGATATATCCATATTTTCTAAGGATATTCATTAAACCTTTAAAAACAAAACAAAAAACACCTCACTTTTTTCACAAGAATCTCACATTACACGTTTGACTTACATTTTTTTTGTTATGCAATAAAGTTCAATCTACTGTCTCCATTAATGTTATAACTGGCTAGTTCTGGATACAGAATTGTTACAAAGCAGAGCAGGCATTTTTCTGATACCAATATCAGGAGAATATTTGTAGCTGCGGGTTGAAATGAAGAGTCCTGATGATGTTACCTAGTTTGGATAATGAAACATTTGCAAGAAAAGAGCACCAAGGATCCTACATTTTTCTGAGACATTACATAATGGATTTTCTCATCCATGTCATGCCACTGCAAATAAGTATAATGGGGAAGCTCTTGGGAGGGCCAAGAATTCACAATGGAGATACTAATCTTGATGTGACTATGTGCTGCATTCAACTTGAAAAAAAGTTTAAATTGAGTATAGTTGTATGTAAACTTGCATAGTACATAGAAATAAGTAATCTCTGTCCCTCCAGTTGTTCCTTGTTGTCCCAGAAGATTGGGTTGGGACAAATTCAATATCAGGAAGGTCACAAGTATTCTATTCATGGTATATAGAAACAAATTAGTGACATACAAAAGATTAGGTTAGACAGGACAAATATGGTGCACTATGTGGAAGTACTTTGTGTCACAGAAGCAACATGCTCCAATCTGTGAATGCCATTTGTCTTTTGATGTGGATTTTGCGAAAAAACATGACAATTTTAAACATGGTAATGGCACCCATCAGCAGAAATAGATCTAATCTAATCTAATATCCAAAGGAGACACATTTTACTTTTCTATGGATACTTGTTAGCAGGGAGGCAGTTCTTATACACGAGGGCAAATTAGACAGCCCTTTAACAGCTGGTCCCATACATGAGAACCAGCTGTCTTTTTAAAGGGCTGACAATTTTTAACATACCCTGCTGTTGATTTACCCTAATTATGGTCCCTCGTCTTTCCTTACTGAAAGTACATAATGAAAGCTGTTTACCATTAATAAGTACCCATGTGATCCTCTTGACTATAGAAAATGCATAGCATACCTTTCTATTGTGAATTTTATGACTGCAAATGTTCTGTGTTAGTTAGACCCCAGTGAAAGGCCTGGCTGATCCAGATGATGAATGAAGACTGCCTGGTTCTTCTGGCAGACTGAATAGTCATTACTAACTATAATGTTGCCAAATTTTCCCCATTAGTTATGAGGTTGCAGCAGCAAATATTATCCAATAAGGCGGAACCATTTTATACCTACAATTTTTAACCATCCTGTGTATCATTTTGTTATTCATGAATTATGATAGCTCTATGTTTCTTACTTCATAAATGGATGCCACCATTGAGAAAGCTGTGGTATGGATTCTTTGTGGATGGAGCGCTTTCAGAGATGGGATATTCAGCAGGCCCTTCCCAAATGAGCAGATTCATTCTGGTAATCTCATAGTGAAAGTGGTATGCAGTTATACACATCTTTGTCAGAGGAAAGTACTCCTTGAAAGATTTGTTCAGCCTTGTTAAAGGTGAATACAATTTCTTTGACATCAGCCTTTATTTCACATAAAATATACAGATATTTGAAATATAAGATATTTCCTTTTCCTATATTGAGAATACCTGTAGACTTATATTTGAACAGATGGTGAGAAGCACATTACATGGCTTCCAGTTCTAAGCAGTATGCGTTAATAGGCCTGTGCAAATTAGATCCAATCCATTTAAAATTGTTGATTCAATTTTGAAAAATTAAGTGAATTCAAAAAGCCATTATCACATTGTCCAACTGAGGTGATTGGATTAAGATGGTTAATTCATTTGGGGGGGAAAAAGGGGGGGGGGCTATGCTAATACCCTTTAAGTCACCCAGTTAATCGATAAAGATCTGATTTGATTTGATAATTGAATTAGAAAGTCAATTTATCTTCAAATCAATTGTACTGGCCCCATTTTTGGATTTAGTTCTCATGACGTTACAGGTAAAAGAAAAGTTAAAAAACAGGATACAAGAAAAACACTAGAAAAAAAAGTCTACCTTTACACATTTTAATGGATTCTCTTAAGTATGATACTCAGCTGATATATAACAAACCCTTATCCCTTTCAACTACTGATGTGATGGAATGTTTCTGTAAGAACTAGCATTTCTGATCAATCTACTTGTTATTTACTGTTGCCTTTTAATCTTCTGAATGAGAAGAGATGGCATTTCAATCTAGACAGAAGTGTTGGTTGTGTCATGAGCAGGAAAGAAATCAGTGATCATGGTCACAGTGGAAAGGAAATACATTCACTTATGGAAAAGTTGTCCCCAGATATCTCACAATAGCTTGAACTTAAATTGAAACAGTAAAAAGAATTTTCCCGGTGACATTTCTGCCAGAAAAGAATTGTTTCTGTGGAGGATTAATAGGTAATCATAATTCATATTCCAAATCCTCTTTTGTATATGCAGATTGTTAAGGCATCACATGTCCCTAATTTAAGGATTTTGAAATATTCCACAGAAATGAGACACTAGACAATGGTGGCATTAGTAGATTTATTGTTGTATGGATCCATTAGTCTATATGCCTACCTGTAGTTAATGCTGGTCCAATAAATGTGAAAGAGAAGAAATAGATCTTTTTTGGAGTGCAGGAGGTACAATCATGTAGTCTTGATTCTGTAAAAGCATTTCAAGAGACACAGATAAATCAGTACTATGGGAAGCTGATACATTGTCTGGACAAATATATGGCAATATCCTTTGGGAGAATAAGATGATTTCAAGATTTGGAACAAGATATTGCTGATGTTTGCTGACATCCATCTGTAGTCATTGCCATCTGATTTAGTTAAATGGAGTACTAAACTGATGTCTGGATTAGTAAATAACTAGATGAATGCCAACGAAATTCAATCAGTTAAGATGAAAATTCATTCTGCTTTTACCTTGTGGATCCAAAATGATCTACATAGCATTCAGATTTGTTAGATATGCTTGCTTTTGAAACATATTGGAAACTCTGTTGTGCTGCTCATGGGATAGATCTAGGAAATGACAGGTTGTCATTTATAAAAATATTAATTCTCTCTCATTAATGTTTAGCTTTATTTGTGGTTTGGGATTGGGTACTTTATGTATCTTGTTTATCATATATTAAAACCACTGGTTGCCAGTCCTTACATTTTAGAAATACTAAAAAAATGCCAAGGCAAACAGCATAAACTGAGATGCATTTTTATCTATGATTCCGATTTTAAGTTAAAAAGTTAAAATTATATGAAACACAAACACAAAGAGACAGACAGCATGGGGATGAGGTCCTCTTACTCTGTCAGCCACCTCCTTTGGAATACTTTATCACCAGAGTTCTCACCTCTGGTGATAAAGTATTCCACATGGACAGGGCCACAGTGGAAAAGGCTCTTCTTGACCCTTCCTGCCAGAATTCCTTAGCAGATGGGATTTGTAGTAGGTCTCTTCCATTGGCATGAGTTGGTTAGCTAGTTCCATTGGAAAGAGATGGCTCCTCAGATATCTTTGGTCTTAGCAATTACATATCACATTTCTGTCCTATCTACTGGTATATTGTAAATATTGTTTTTCTATTAGCAATCTAAATGAATTCTTCTTCTTTGATAGTTGTCTAAAGACTTCAATAGTGTTATATTAGTAATCAGAGGTAGCAGAAATTACATCAAATGTTTTTAATAAGTTACGTTTCCATAAAAGGCATAGCCCCTTAAGCAAATGATAGCTTCTAATATTAATAGTTTGTAAATTCAGGGACAAAGTATGCTATTTAGGCCTATTTTATACAAAAGTGTTCTTTTTGGAAGAATCATCAGGGGATGGAACTCTAGATTCCTTATGCTTTAAAAGAAATTAAATCTATACACATTTAAAATGAAAAAAATAGATCTATAACCATTATTTGAAGGAAGAAGCAAGCAATATTACCCTGTATTCACTTTTACTAGATAAGCGATTTATGTATACATTAGTCTGTTGTGAATTTAACATATTGTTTTCTCATGTCATCTTGACTTCTCTGTTTTGATGGAGTGCTTTACTTATATACTATAAATTTATAAGCAGGTCAGAAGTTACTTTGTAGAGGAAGAAATACAACCACAGCTGGGTCTACAGCTGCCCTTCTACATCTCTAACGATTTTTGGAGCTTTTTTAAAACAAAGGACTGAAATAGAAGAGCTGCTTTTACCTTCATTTAGCAAATGAAGCCAGATTTGGTTTGAAATCTGGCAAAACATTTGTAATTAATATTTTTCTTTTCCTGAGCTAGCCAATTTTTTCCCTAGGCTTTTCTATGGGAATTTAAAAACAACAACAACCTCAAGAGTCTGGAAAATCAATGAAATGATGCATTCCTATTTCAACTCTACTTTGCCCTAGAACAGGGATCTCCATCCTTGGCAACTTTAAGCCTCGAGGTCTTCAACTCCCAGAATTCCCCAGCTTTGCTGGCTGGGGAATTCTGGGAGTTGAAGTCCTCCAGGCTTAAAGTTGCCAAGGTTGGAGACCCGTGCCCTAGAAGACAGTAGAGTACAACAGGGTGTCAAGAAAAGATTTTTTCTTCTGAAAGATGGCCTTTATGTTTGAATATATAGCAATATCACGTAGACTTATATACCACTCCATAAGGCTTTATACCAGTTTCAGCATATTGCCTCCAACAATCTGGGTCCTCCTTTTACTAACTGAAGGATGGAAGGGTGAATTAAGCTGAACTGGTCAGGATCAAACTCTAGATTCCTTATGCTTTAAAAGAAATTAAATCTATACACATTTAAAATGAAAAAAAAATAGATCTATAACCATTATTTGAAGGAAGAAGCAAGCAATATTACCCTGTATTCACTTTTACTAGATAAGCGATTTATGTATACATTAGTCTGTTGTGAATTTAACATATTGTTTTCTCATGTCATCTTGACTTCTCTGTTTTGATGGAGTGCTTTACTTATATACTATAAATTTATAAGCAGGTCAGAAGTTACTTTGTAGAGGAAGAAATACAACCACAGCTGGGTCTACAGCTGCCCTTCTACATCTCTAACGATTATTGGAGCTTTTTTAAAACAAAGGACTGAAATAGAAGAGCTGCTATTACCTTCATTTAGCAAATGAAGCCAGATTTGGTTTGAAATCTGGCAAAACATTTGTAATTAATATTTTTCTTTTCCTGAGCTAGCCGATTTTTCCCCTAGGTTTTTCTATGGGAATTTAAAAACAACAACAACCTCAAGAGTCTGGAAAATCAATGAAATGATGCATTCCTATTTCAACTCTACTTTGCCCTAGAACAGGGATCTCCATCCTTGGCAACTTTAAGCCTCAAGGACTTCAACTCCCAGAATTCCCCAGCTTTGCTGGCTGGGGAATTCTGGGAGTTGAAGTTCTCCAGGCTTAAAGTTGCCAAGGTTAGAGACCCGTGCCCTAGAAGACAGTAGAATACAACAGGGTGTCAAGAAAAGATTTTTTCTTCTGAAAGATGGTCTTTATGTTTGAATATATAGCAATATCATGTAGACTAATATACCACTCCATAGGGCTTTATACCAGTTTCAGCATATTGCCTCCAACAATCTGGGTCCTCCTTTTACTAACTGAAGGATGGAAGGGTGAATTAAGCTGAACTGGTCAGGATCAAACTCCTGACTGTGGGCAGAGTTAACCTGATAAAAGAGAATATTTATAGCTGAGGGTCCTTGTTGCTCTCTGAGCTTGCTTGTTTTCTTGCAGACCTTTCGTTACCCAAACTAGGTAACATCATCACTAGCACTGATGACGTTACCTAGTTTGGGTAATGAAAAATCTGCAAGAAAACAAGCAAGCTCAGAGAGAGTTAGCCTGCAATACTGCATTCTAACCATTGTGTCATCATGGATCATATATATGCCTTAACTTTGTATATATATATAAATTTAACTGGACTTTGCAAATGTTTTTATACACACATATTTCTGTGCATATATGTAATTTTTCTCTATAGGAAGAAAAATGATTGGCAGGTGTTTTCCTGGAAAAAGAAAGTGTGAGGGCACAGTAGCAAGGTAGTTGTCCAGCGGAGGAGGACATAGTAGCATGTAGTCACAACTCTTGCCAAACTTTCACAGCCAGGATTTTCTTATTTATGAGTACAGGAGAGGAGTAGATTAAGGGTTCAGTTTAGAGGTGCACTCAATCTTTTCTGAGTGGTTACTTTCCCCTCTTTCCCGTTTTTTAAGTACAATCAAACCCTGAAGGCAAATTGCTTTGCATTATCAAACACAATGGGCAATTCTATCATTTATTCAGTTTTACCTCTAAAATGAACTTCAAAAAAGATACTTTGAGTTTTCAGAATTTTTATCATGAGTTCCATACACTAGTCCTGATCTTTATTACTTAGTCTACCTTTTACTGTTCAGACTCTTTCATAACATGAAGTTTACTGAACTTTACAAGTTGTTCTATTTAATCTCATCTACTCCTAAGTGCCTTATGCCTATTTTCTACATTGCAGAGACATTCTGAATCATGATTTGAAATAATACTTTGTAAGCAGGGTATAGATCAGGTGTGAAATCTAAAACTTTTCCTTACTGGTTTTGTAGGCGTGGCTTAATTGGTGGGCGTCGCTTGGTGGTCAGGTGACGGGGTGGATGTGGCCAATAACAATAAATAATAAAAATAAAAAGGACACAAAACAATAAGAGGTATTAAAAACCAACTTTCACACTTTACACACACACCACACAACACACCACAACTGACTCACACACAATGTAAAAACAGCTGCACTTCACCCCAAATGGCCCCTGCAACAAGCAGGAACCTCACATAGCAACAAAAAGCTCAAAAACCAACTTTCACACTTTACACACACACACACCCACACACCACAACACAACTGACACACACACACAAACACACACAATGCCACATACAGCTTTATGAGATTTTATGTGTTTGTATAGTTAGAGTGAAATACTACAGAAACACACCAAATCTCAGAAAGCTGCACAAATATTTTATTTTATTATTTTATTTTATTTATATTTTTAGATGAAAGCAGCTAAATTTAAAACTTCCTTATCTTTAAATTGCTATGTCTAAAAAAAAGTAAAACTCCTAAAAAAAACCAATTAACTATTTTTTTTTTAGTTTTCCCCGCCCAAAAAACCCCCAGTTACTTACCCAGTTCAAGGGACAAGGCAGGCAGATTGAATTGCTCACCATGAGATGGAGTGCAGGCAGACAGATTGAGTTGCTAGCTGATGCAGTTGATTGCAGCAGCCGAAGCAAGGCAGGAGCGTGCCTGAAAGAAGCAGCATGTTGCCAACTAGGCAAGTGGGGACACGGGTGATTGGGTGGGCATGGCCGGGGGGGGCAGTTCCCCAAACTACCCACCCCCATCACTGCCGGATCCCCTGAACTGGGAGCATTTCACCCCTGGTATAAATTCATATAATTATCACTAATTATTGTGTATGCTCTATGCTTATTGTTTAAAACACAATAGGTTAAAATATCTTCAGCTGGCAGAAGTGTTGAACTTTAAAAAGTTGTGATGACAAAGTCAGGAACATTTGCTGAATGGTATATGACCCACACTGTTGTTTCTATGACATCACATAGCACAAAATGATGATAATACAGTTTTCCAAAAATGCAATTACTTTAAGTAACTGCTGGGCAAGAGAGAAGAGAGTTAATCTTATTAGTTGCCACTTAACAACCAATATATTAATCAAAGCCATTATTCCTTAAGGACTGTTGTTTGCTGTCAGTTTATTTTTGTTTTTCATTTTGTTTTTATTGGAGATTCTTTCTGCAGTGTCAATGTACATGACTGCATTTACATACTGAAGTAGAAGAGTGGAATATTGAAATCTATTCAGTAATGAAACAGACATAAAATGAAGACAATTGATATTCAACAACTGTACTAAAGAATGGCACAATCCAGGGCAGAATTTCAATAAAGCTAATAATGTTCAACTAATAACTACACTTCTACATTATACAAGCAGAAAATAAAAGATATATATATCAATCTATATCCCAGGGAATTTAGAATATAGTAATAGTTATCTTCCTTTCCTGTCTGGAAACTAAGCAATGCAATAATGCCTCTCTTCATATTATTTTAGCTTTGTGAGTTTTACTTTTCCATGAATGACTACTATGAGACCAGACATTGTGACACTGATATCACAGAAATTTCTAGAGAAGATAATAAGGACAGTGATATATAGGCCCCTGGAAAACAATGTGATAATTATCAGAAAGCAGCATAGTTTTATTATGAACAAATGTTGCCAGACTATCTCATTTTTTGATCAGGTATCTTCCTGAATAGATGTTGTAACTTTAATATATTTTGACTTCAGCCAAATATTTGACAGAGTACCCTACGGCATGATGATTAGCTAGCTAGTTGAATGTGGGCTGGATGGCATGACAATTAAGTGGATATATAGCTGTCTTGAAGATTAGGCTCAAAGAGTGCTCTTTAATAATCCTGCATCAATCAATCAACCTTTATTACGGTCAAAGAGCAGCATAAATTGTCCATCATATTGGAGAGAGATTTAGAGGGATGCCACAAGGGTAAGATCTAGGTATTTTATTCTTCAATATTTTAATTAATACTTTAGTTATGAGTTAGTGAGAATGGCCACTATATTTGCAGATGCCACAAAACTGAATGAGGTAGTTAATACCTAGAAGATAGAAATAACATTCTAAGTATTTTGATTAAGAGAAATAGACTGAAACTCACAATTAAATTCTGGCATCAATAGCTACTTCCAATGTGTATCACACATACACACACACACACACACACACACAAACTACAGTGTAACATTGTGAAATTCCAGTAAGGCTACACATGCTTAGTTGACATCTTCCATCATCATCACCACCACCACCACCACTATCATCATTTACTTTATTCATACAATTGTGATATCTGGCGTGTTGTGTTCCAAGTGATAATCCGTCTGTATTCGAAAGTCCCTCAAGATCTTCACCTTCTCATTTTCTATAACTTTTTCCACTTTATGTTCCCATAACCTTTTGGATACAGGTAAGTTGTATTTTTTACATAATGACCAGTGGGTTAATTTAGCAACTCGGTCGTATCTAACTTTGTAATCAGGTTGTGCGATTTTGCCGCATTCACATATTAAATGTGAAACAGTTTCGACTTTGTTGTTGCAAAGTCAACAGTTTGGATTGTCAATGGATTTTTGTATCTTTGCTTTCATGGCATTAGTTTGTAGTGCTTGTTCTTAAGCAGTGAGTATTAAACCTTCCGTTTCTTTCTTGTTGATTTCCATCTTAAACCATGTAAACATTTTCCTTCAATGTTTTTCAAGTGCTGTCCATACAAAGTTTTGGTTTTCCATCTATTTAATCTGTCATCCAGCTGTTTTTCCTTATATTGTGCCTTTGTTTCTGCTGTTTTTATAATGTTCTCCGTTTTCACAGCCTGCAGCAATTTTTCTGTACTTTGGTTCACTTCGTTTTTCTTCTTCTACAGTTTGATGGATTTGCAGTAGTCCTCTGCCCCCTTTTTTTCTTGGCAGGTACAACCTGTTGATGTCCCTTCATGGATGTAAAGCATGGTACATATTCGTGGTACATTAACATTAAATATGAAACTCAGTCAACTGAACATTCAAAAATGCATCACAAATACCATTGACTGGTGCTAATGGTTGGTACAGGTTGCTGCCAGCCTCCTAGGTATCAACCAAGTACCTTCTTAAGATGTACGATGTTCCAAGTAGCACAGTTTTTTGCAGTTCCGCTGGTGTTATTGCAGGATGCTGCAGTTTGTTGATGTATCTTATAAAATTCTTGGACATGGTACCAAGAGCCCCGATGATAATAGGTATCACTGTTACATGTTTTATCCATAGCCATGTAGTTTCGATGGCCAGGTTGCAATATTTCAATCTGTCTGTATTTGAAAGTCCCACAAGATCTTCACCTTCTCATTTTCTATAACTTTTTCCACTTTATGGAAATAACAACAACAACAACAACAATTATTATTATTATTATTATTATTATTATTATTATTATTATTATTATTATTATTATTATTATTATTATTATTGAATATTTTTCAAAAAAGAGGCCTTGCAGCTGTGCTAAATGAATGGTGCAGGTAGCCATCTGAGCTATGCTTAAAATAATTAATTAAAGATGTAGTCTAATGGTCTTCGGGAAGATTTTCAATTTGAAATTAAAATTGAAACATGCTTATAATAAGCCAGTAAGGAATTGTTTTTCTTTTTTACAATCTTGAGTATTGTCTGACCATGTACTCCATTGAATTTTATCAGACTTACATTTCTCCTGTCTCTGTTCAAGATGATAGGTAAACAACCACCACCACCTTTCAGCTGATTTTATTGCATGGTATATTACATCCACATTTTTTTAAAAGGTTCAGTTGAAAGTCAGACATTTTCCCAAGACCACACAGTAACTTATTACTAGGATATAGCTCAGTGTATCTGTATACATGTCATACATTAAATACTGTCTGTTGCTGTCAAATTTTAATTTGTTACTTTTCTGAGGGATAAGCTTATATAGCTCAAATCCTTAAGGCAAAACAAGATTGGTGGTGTTGAATATGTTTATAAAATTATATTATACCATTTGCAAAATGAGGGTTGCCAAACAAAGCAATGCTTGGCAATACTTCATGTCTTTTATGTGCTGTCTGAATCCCTTGAGAAGCTAAACAGTGTAATCTGAGTAGCACTCTTAAATCTTTGGCTAGAGTTGCATGATGCATTGAACCATAGATTAGGTAACCACATAACAACCAATTATGTGAACCCAGTCAGTATAATTAGCTTATGGTTAGTGCATTGTGCAAGTCTCAGAAATTAGGTAATCCCATAAATCACATATTTTGGTCTATTGTTCAGCATTCAGATATACTATATTTCAATATCATTTTAGATATTGCAGATAAAATTGATGAGTAAGACTAGGTTTGGAAAATAAATATTTTTCAGCCTCTGTTTTCAAAATTGTACTGCTTCTGTCAACTGAAAATATCTGTTCCTTTGTGATTTCTCAAAGTAGTATTTGGTGTCCACCTCAGAGAAAGTAATGCACATCTACACTCAGATAGCCCAATGGGCAGGAGGCTACCATAGATCTCTGCAAGACACTGGTATTGTCAATTTGCGATGAGCAGACTGTTGGCGTATTCTTGAGAGATATCTTCACATTGGTTGCCAGCATAATTTAAAATAATTAATTAAAGATGTAGTCTAATGGTCTTGGAAGATTTTCAATTTGAAATTAAAATTGAAACATGCTTATAATAAGCCAGTAAGGAATTGTTTTTCTTTTTACAATCTTGAGTATTGTCTGACCATGTACTCCATTGAATTTTATCAGACTTACATTTCTCCTGTCTCTGTTCAAGATGATAGGTAAACAACCACCACCACTATCATCATTTACTTTATTCATACAATTGTGATATCTGGCGTGTTGTGTTCCAAGTGATAATCCGTCTGTATTCGAAAGTCCTCAAGATCTTCACCTTCTCATTTTCTATAACTTTTCCACTTTATGGAAATAACAACAACAATTATTATTATTGAATATTTTTCAAAAAAGAGGCCTTGCAGCTGTGCTAAATGCATGGTGCAGGTAGCCATCTGAGCTATGCTTAAAATAATTAATTAAAGATGTAGTCTAATGGTCTTCGGGAAGATTTTCAATTTGAAATTAAAATTGAAACATGCTTATAATAAGCCAGTAAGGAATTGTTTTTCTTTTTTACAATCTTGAGTGCTGTCTGACCATGTACTCCATTGGATTTTATCAGACTTACATTCCCCCTGCCTCTGTTCAAGATGATAGGTAAAAAACCACCACCACCTTTCAGCTGATTTTATTGCATGGTATATTACATCCACATTTTTTTAAAAGGTTCAGTTGAAAGTCAGACATTTTCCCAAGACCACACAGTAACTTTTTACTAGGATATAGCTCAGTGTATCTGTATACATGTCATACATTAAATACTTTCTGTTGCTGTCAAATTTTAATTTGTTACTTTTCTGAGGGATAAGCTTATATAGCTCAAATCCTTAAGGCAAAACAAGATTGGTGGTGTTGAATATGTTTATAAAATTATATTATACCATTTGCAAAATGAGGGTTGCCAAACAAAGCAATGCTTGGCAATACTTCATGTCTTTTATGTGCTGTCTGAATCCCTTGAGAAGCTAAACAGTGTAATCTGAGTAGCACTCTTAAATCTTTGGCTAGAGTTGCATGATGCATTGAACCATAGATTAGGTAACCACATAACAACCAATTATGTGAACCCAGTCAGTATAATTAGCTTATGGTTAGTGCATTGTGCAAGTCTCAGAAATTAGGTAATCCCATAAATCACATATTTTGGTCTATTGTTCAGCATTCAGATATACTATATTTCAATATCATTTTAGATATTGCAGATAAAATTGATGAGTAAGACTAGGTTTGGAAAATAAATATTTTTCAGCCTCTGTTTTCAAAATTGTACTGCTTCTGTCAACTGAAAATATCTGTTCCTTTGTGATTTCTCAAAGTAGTATTTGGTGTCCACCTCAGAGAAAGTAATGCACATCTACACTCAGATAGCCCAATGGGCAGGAGGCTACCATAGATCTCTGCAAGACACTGGTATTGTCAATTTGCGATGAGCAGACTGTTGGCGTATTCTTGAGAGATATCTTCACATTGGTTGCCAGCATAATTTAAAATAATTTAAAATTTAAAAAACATAATTTTAATTACATTATTTAAAGTTGAAGTTCTATATGATCAAGGAATAGTAAATAAGGCTCAGTTAGGTAAACAAATAATAAATGTATTTCACTCTTTTGTTGTATATTGTCTTAAATTTATGGATGAGAACTAATGCCAATATTGATACTTGCCACTTATATAGAAAATAGTAATAGTCATAATTAATAATTTGGTGCACAAATGCTGTAAGAAAATAATATACAGGTAGTCCTCAATGTATGACCACAACTGAGCACAAAATATATGTTGCTAAGTAATAAATTTTTAAGTGAGTTTTACCCAATGTTATGACTTTTCTTGCTACATTTATTAAGTGAATCACTGCGATTGTTTAATTAATATCATAGTTGTTAAATGAATCTGGTTTCTCCATTGACTTTGTTTGTCTAAAGGTCACAAAAGGTGATTAAAAGACCCCAGGACATTGCCACTGTCATAAATGTGACTCAGTTGCCAAGCATCCGAATTTTGATCACATAACCATGGAGATGCATCAATGGTCATAAGTGTGAAAAATGGTCATAAGTTACTTTTTTCAGTGCCATTGTAACTTTGAAGGGTCACTAAATGAACTATTGTAAGTGAAGGATTACCTGTATTTTCTGTTCTTAAGAAGTGTCTAAATATCTAAAAATAGTTTCACTTTCTGTCTTAAACATATTTATTTAGTAATTGAAGAAACTTTTCCCTTGTATAACAAGGCCAGTATATCTTTTGGAAATTTATGAATATTAAAACATTGCTGAGTAAGATATACATACAAATTTTGATCGTACACATGCTGTTTCCATTTCAAAGGTGTATTTCTGCAAATACGGAACAGTTCTTAATTATTCCATTCATAGTACATATTAAATATTTTAAACTACCCAGGACCTCTTAAGGGAATTTTTTTATGGATATACCCAGATTTTTTCATCAGGATGAAGTTAAAATTACTATATTGCTTTACATTAAACCTAGTAAATGTATACAGTATACAAATGTACATCACTTGATTTCCATGTATATGACTAGTGGAAAGAATTGGGGAAATACCTGAAACATTACAAGCTACAAATAACAATACTTTTTAATATATCTGTTATACTGATCCCTACTGATCCCTACTGTTAATATATCTGTTATACTGTTATACTGATCCCTACTGTTATACTGATCCCTAAGCCACTTTTCAAAGGTCTTGGGTGATACATTTATTTAAAGACATTGTTCTTTGACAAGAAGCTAAGAAAATATTGACAGAGAAAATAGTGAAGTCATAAAAATGAAAAAATGCTTCCAAAGCAACAGTAAGGTAAAAGAAAGTGGAACACTTTCATACTATTTCTTGTATTGACTCTTAAGTGATATTGGAAGAACTCTAGCCTCACCACCAAGTGGTGGTGAGATAAGTCTATATGGGAAACTTTTTTAGGTGTAGTTACAGTGTCATCTAGAATACAGTATTTTCTAGAATAAACAGGAATAACTTAGCCAATATGTTCCTTGTCTTATGAAGGCACCTAGAGAGGGTCTGCTAAATATCAAGCTGTGAGATAAGAGGAGATTGGAGAAGAGGGAGATGTTTTTGATGGTTGTCTTGCACTATGGGATATACTGCTGGCCCCTCCATCCTAATTGCCATTTAAGAAAGATAAGAGATCTTTCTTTTTAAATAGATATTTAATATTTTTATCTTAGAATATTTGTTTTACTTGTGTTTTAATCTTTAATGTAATTAATTAGATAGTTCTTCTATTATTACTGAACACTTGTTCAGAATCACAAGGTATCAGTAACTAATGACTAATCAGTAACTAATACAATCAGTGGATTGTATTTGTAAGAACCTGATATAAAATCATTTCTAAACAGAAAAATAAAAGATTACTTGGAATGTTAAACCAGGAAAATGTGCTTGGCCAGCAAAAAAAGTACTTAAATTATATATGTTTCTGTTTCTAACAATATGCAGAGTACAGTTATGAAATTATGCCCCAGCAGCTGCTTTTGGAGCGTCATAATATAATGTGATTCTATTTCTAATTAAGTTACACTGACAGTACAAAAGAAAACACTGCAGTAAAACATTTGTAATGCTTAATTTAATTAATCAACAGATTAACGTTCTTACAAAATGGTAAAATAGGATGATTGATAATCATATGATAGATTATGGATGGACCACTCCTTGCTGTGACTCCAGGAGACCTAATTTAAGTGGTAAAATAATATGCCAAAGACCATATTAGAGAAGCAGATATATTACAAACTAAAGAAATTACTGCAAATGAGAACAGGAGACATGACAAATAATTTAAGAGAAACAGGCATTATCTTGTGAGCCATCCACATTTGTCTTTAAGATGGGTAGGCATACAAATATTTTAAATAAAAACCCCTTTTTTATCCATGCAATCATATTTTATCCTTATTCTTTCTTATTCTCTAACCATAATTGAATAGCAGGAATCTTGTGATGACTTCCATGCTTTGTTAGTTGCTTCCAATTTTAGTGTGAGAAAATTACTATGCCATAGAAAATTACTAATGCTACACCATTACTATGCCATACAAAGCTTTTGTGGAAAGCAGGCACATGAAATATTCTTCTGAACTGGTGCCTGTATCTCCAATTTTCTATAAACTCATATAAATGCACAAAGATTGGAAATCATTCTGAATGCAATAAAATATAAAAGTACAAATTCATAACATCTGTAATTGGTGGCAATCTCAGTTTTGCTATGTTAATCAACACCTGTAGTAGAACTGAGAAGCATTTGTATTTATTCAAGCAAAAATGAATGGAATAAACTCTTCATTAGTTCTGATTCTTCTGAAGTTTCTCAATGAAATTTCTATTTTGGAGAATGTAACCTGGGGGTCATCAATGTACTATCTTTGAATATTGAAATATTTTGTCATTTCTTCCTGAATATTGCAGTTGTTGGTATGAGATCAGTTGTTTGTTTATTTATTTTTCTACAGAGACTGATCTGCTTCTCCTCTGGAAAGCCAAAAAACATTGTTGGTTAGCTAGCATGTATTACATTATAGGTTGAGAAGGTAAATGAACAAGGGATTAATTATTTTCATAGTGAATTAAATACTTTTAGAAACTAAATTAATAAAATAGCTTCAATGGGTCATTTTCAGGTTCATTATGTTTCTTGTTACTCTTCAGTTTAATACATTTTAATTAACTTTACATTTTAGTCTACATTTCTTTTTCATCTTCTTAGTTGATGAAGAAGAGATTAGCGATTAGATCCTATGTCAATCTCCTACTTTGATTCTGGTTTTCAGGATATTTCCAAGATTAGTTGCTGAAGTTCTTCCAGGGAGATTAATTCCTGGACGTCTTCTGAGCTTTGCTCCCTGCTTGGATTTTCAGTAGAACTGCATAACATGAATCCCAGTTCTATCTTCAATTCTGATCTTCAGGTATTTTCTAGGAGATTGTTATGAAATACAGAGTCTTGGTCCTTCATCAGATCTTATTTCTTCACCACTCAGTCATAACCTTTGATTTTCCTCCAACTATTGCCAGCTTGCTTCAGCATAATGGCCCATCTTATGGCATTGGCAATTAAAGACTCCACAGCACAGTAGTTAATAAGCAATTAGTCTCTGCCCATATCTAGTGAAATTATAATTTCACTGAGAGGTTATCCAAAGAAAAGAAATAAAATTCTTCTTTATAGAACAATTGATATTGTGTGTAATCATTGGTGTTTCATATAAATTGCAAAGAGAGAAAAAAGAAACATACAGCACAAACCAGTTACATGTATATATTAGGCAGGAATAGATTATTTAATTTGTCTGGGCCTAGTATTGATTTGTTGCTGGAGACCATCGGATCTTTAAGAAACCATTGCTCTTTAATTTGTCTCGTTTATTCACACC
This sequence comes from Ahaetulla prasina, assembly GCF_028640845.1. Lineage (NCBI taxonomy): Eukaryota > Metazoa > Chordata > Lepidosauria > Squamata > Colubridae > Ahaetulla > Ahaetulla prasina. The sequence continues at coordinate 50,746,657 of NC_080543.1, forward strand.
TGACTTTGATATCTATTTTAAGGTAGATAATTTTTAAGAGATAAAAATTATTTCCATTTTACCAAGTTCTCTAGACATTTCTGCCAACCTAGCAGTTCGAAAGCACGTTAAAAATCCAAATAGAAAACAAGGGACCACCTTTGGTGGGAAGGTAACAACGTTCCATGCGCCTTTGGCATTTAGTCATACCAGCCACATGACCACAGAGACGTCTTCAGACAGTGCTGGCTCTTCAGCTTTAAAACTGAGATGAGCACCGCCCAGTGGTGGGATTCAGCCAGTTCACACCACTTCGGGAGAACCGGTCGTTAACTTTCTGAGAAGTTTGGTGAACTGGTTGTTGGAAGAAATCATTAGATTTCTTAAATTATTTGAATCTCACCACTGGCACCGCCCCCTAGAGTTGGGAACAGGTAGCACATATGTACCTAGGCTTGTGTGTGATTACAATTTGAAAATGGGTTATAAGTCATTACTGCACATTCTGGTAGCTAGAATGCCTTTCCAGTTTTGCATTTCTATTATCTCACATAATAACATATTAAATATCCACAAGCAAAAAACCCTGTTTCTCCAGGAGATATCCCTTCCCCTCTGTTGAGAGAGAAAGAAAGCCTTTAGAATGTCAAATAATGACATGTGATATATTCAGTGGTGGAGCAAGTATATTGAATGGTTAAAACCCAAGATTTAAATTTGAATATTTTTGATAGAAAAATTATGAAGTAAGCATAAAGTCATGTTTTTGGCTACATTACAATCCAACCCATGCTCAAATTGTAAGAACGAATAAGCTGAAACATTTCTGGAAAGCCACCTCCTGGAAATAAAACGCCTTTTCATGTATGTTGTTTCAAGAACTTTCCATGACTGCAAAAGAAATATATAATAGCTTTCCATCAAAGCCCAAAATGGGCAATAATACAGTTTAGAATGAAACTATAACATGTGAACAATTTACTAGCTTGTTTAGTGGATTCATAATACTTTAATTTTCATATACACAGATAAAAGGAAGTAGACCTATGTTTTCTTTTCTTTGCCTTCTTCATGTCATATATATGCAGGGGTGAAATCCAGCAGGTCTGACAGGTTCTAGAGAACTGGGAGTGGAAATTTGGAACTATTTGGAAAACCAGTAGCAGAAATTTTGAGTAGTTCAGAGAACCGGCAAATGCCACCTCTGGCTGGCCCCAGAGTGGAGTGGGAATGGAGATTTTGCAGTATTCTTCCCCTGCCATGCCCACCAAGCCACACCAAACCCACCAAGCCATGTCCACAGAACCGGTAGTTAAAAAATTTGGATTTCATCACTGGTTGGGTGAAATAAAAATGCTTCCAAATGGGTAATTCCAAACGTACCAAGCATTATGCATGCATTGTGTCTTTCCTTTTAAAATTTTAATTGTAATAATAAAGAGGGAGAAACAATATTGTCTGAACATAAATGAGTTCTAATATAATAAAAGATGTAGCTGAAATCTATGGATATGACTAAAAGAAATTATTCAGTGTTATTTTGTGGTATTTTCTTTTTTTAGGTCAAAAGATATGCTATGGTGATTCAGCACATCCCTGCTACAAGATTGCCTATTTCCAAGACATGTCTCGGCGTGTGGGTTTTCAGGAGGCTCGCCAAGCTTGTGAAATGGGTGGTGGAGTACTTCTCAGTCTAGAAAGTGAAACAGAACAGAAACTGATAGAAAATATGCTACAGAATCTCACAAAATCAGGTCCTGGGATTTCTGATGGAGATTTCTGGATTGGTCTATGGAGAAATGGAGAGGGACAAACCATATCCAGTGCCTGTCCTGATCTTTACAAATGGACAGATGGAAGCAGTTCCCTCTTCAGGTAAATGCTCTTAATATTTTATTCCAAAACTCCTAGCAATAGAAGACCAAGATGTATATGGAGCTAGAAGCAAAAAAAATCTCCTCCAACTTGAGGATTGTGTTGAGAGGCCATTCTTGCATTATCTTGGTTTTATCAGACAGTTGTGAGTTTCATACTGTAGTTTTCTATTGCTTTCCCACATCAGCATGGGTTTTCATCATTATTCTTATACCATTATTTTGCATTCTGCTTTATTCATATATAATACTTTACTGTGTTAGTGAGATGATAGGTAGTTTCCTACCAAGAATTGCCCATCAAATATAGTGGAATATGACTTTTAGCTTCACTTGTTACTGAATCTTGGATAACATATTTCTTTCTTCCCATATTCTGCACTATCATTCAATAATGTTTCCAAACATATTTTTTACAGACCATTACATATACAATAGTTTTCCCTTCCATGATGGGTTTGGAAGCCAACAATTTCTATTTAGGGTTTTTTTGGTAACTTTAGTATAAATTCTGCAATAGATCTTTGCCACAACTGATGCTTATTTGACATGGAAAAATGTAATAAAGGAGTTGCACAAAGTACAACTCTCAGCTAACTTGGGAATATGGGAAAACCTAAAGGAAGAAAAAAAAACCTATTTAACAGAATAATAAAGATTCAAAAGTTATATTTTGCATTTGTTATATTTCTGCTTTATAGAAATTGGTATACTGATGAGCCTTCCTGTGGGAGTGAAGCTTGTGTTGTGATGTATCACCAGCCAACTGCAAATCCAGGTTTAGGAGGACCTTATCTTTATCAATGGAATGACGACAGATGTAACATGAAGCACAATTTCATCTGCAAGTATAAGTCAGGTAGGGCATGATAAACCAAGTTCTTGATGCAATCTTTTAATTTTGAAGCACAGATAAATCAGCAGTGGCACTTTCCTTGCAAACTAGACTCAGAACTAAGGAAGAAACCCTGAATAATATAGTTTACTGTTAAATAATGTTACTGCCTTTGTGTTTGTCTTCTGAATTTTTCATACTGATGACATTTAGGCTGCTAAATCATTCAGTGCAATAGCAATCTAATAGATTTTATAGATTTGATATTGAGCTATAGAAGCACAGTTAAGCTCACCTAACTAGTCTCATAACTAGGTCAGATAATGTGTTCAAAATAATAACCAAGTAAGATCAATGTGCTTCATAAAATATTTGTATAGAAGAATGTATTAATTTATGATCTGTTCTACTATATATAGTTCATATATACATCCTTCACTGTTTTTACTTTTGGGTATTCTGTGAAAACAGGACACATATATATCACATGATCTTTGAAATAAGAATGGGTTAAAAATAGAATTTTTAAAAAAAGTTCTGGAGCTTGTTTTTACCTAAATATCATTCCATGAAATACAGTGCTTCATATTCATGTTTCAATGAGTTTTCCACAATTTAGTGCCTCTTGAGGCTTGAAAGTTACAGCAACAAGTCCAATTAATTTGAAAAATGAACTGAATGAGTATTCAATTTGGTTTTCCAAATGAAAGTAGTCTGGGGAAGGGTAGTTATAAAGACTGAAAAAGCTTATTACAGTTATTTTTGATGTTGCATACAAAACAGTAAACATAAATGTTTCTTATTGATTTCACAGAAGACCTTGTAGAAAAAGAATCAGGAGACAAAACAGATTCACATCATGGTAAGAACATTTTGGACCGAATTGTGATGTCGAGAAATAAAATCTGAATTATTTTTGAAATTGAAACAATCAGACAGATTAAAAAAGCAGGCTAAGTTGGAACATTTGAACTATCATTGCAATTCAGAAAATATCCAGTTGTGTGTTTTATAGCATATTTTGGTAACTTTTATTCCAGATGTGATTCCAATGTTGCAATAAAGCCTGTAGCCAGAATTTATCACCCACACTTTACTTTAAAAATGATTCGCTGTAGAATTTTGTTACCTTGTCTAAGTATAATCACAAAAGCAGATGCAAAAACATAGAAAACAACTTTATTATTCTTTTCCCCCCCAAAAAACTGTTTTTTCAGAAGTTCAAGCAACAGTGCCAGCCGTGAAGCCTAATGATCCAAGCAAGTCAGAAGATGATTTTCCATTGGTCGTTACTGAAACTGGTGGTAATTGATATATTTAGTTTTTAGATCACATTTCAGAATGCTATTTTGAAAGTCCAATTAGATGCACTTAGCATTTTGAAGGAAAAATGATATAACATTTATATTGGGATAGACATCCTACATTTAACAGAAAGTAAATTGCAGTGAGATAAGGAATTTCAAGTATAATTTTCTGGAAATGCCAATTGAACATGAGGACCCAGATTGTTGGGGGCAATAAAAGTTGACTTTGAATATAATATACAAATGGATGAGACTATTGCTTAACACAATATAAACCGCCCTGAGTCTTCGGAGAAGGGCGGGATATAAATTCAAATAATTAAAAAAAAAAACCATAAATGAATGCAAGCGAAATGGACAGCAATAAAAATAAAATCCAATAAAATGTTGGCAAGTGAACAAATACTTGAAATTTGAATTTTTGCAATTAACATTTTTCTTAATTCAGTTTTTACAAATGGCAGCTCATGAAATAAATAAATAAAAAATAAAGTGGCCCTATTGGCCATGACAACAAGAACATGGTGTATTGTAGCAAGTTTGCTCTTATGCATGTGTGGAAACTTGGAAATCCCAAAGCTAGCATCTTAGAAATATACACAGTTGCTGATAAATCACATGATAACTTTTATGCTTTGTGCCATATGCTTGCATGGTGAATGTTTTGCTTCCCTAAATCCTAGTGCATCTTCAGGATCAATAAGGAAGCAGAAAGATGTTGTGGCAAGGAAGGCCTTGGTACAGCTCCAACTGATTCACCAGCTATATTCCTTTCTGGATAAGGAGCACAGAGGATCATTCATGCATTTATTATCTCAGGCTTGACTGTTGCCATATGCATGGGTCTGCTCCTAAGTACTACTTGGAGCTTCAGTTGATCCAGAATGCAGTGGCATGCCTTGGTATGCCTGTGTGATACTATGTAATACAATCAGCAAGACTGAAGATTCAAGTTGATGATTATGACATGTAAGTGTTGTTGGGATGAGGATATCTCTAACCCTAGCTCCTGTTGTAAGGGGTGGGTTCAGGTTTTTGACCACTCTTCTTTAATATCTATGTGAAACTCCTGGGGGAGGTCATTCATGATGTGCAGCATCTTCAGTATGCCAATAATACCATGTATTACTCTGGGTGATGTGCTGCAATGACAATGCATGGAAACTGGAAGAAACTGGCTCCAATTTAATCCTGGCAAGATAGAGTGGCTTTGGATTTTAAGCACTGTAGGTTCTGGTGACATATCATCTTTGGCTCTAGATGGAGTGGCACAGAGCAGGCGCACAGTTTGGGGATCTTTCTAGATTCACAGCTCCTGTTGAAGGCGGGGGCCTTTGTACAGATTCATCTTGTGCACCAATTGTTTCTATTCTGGACTTGGAGGCTTTGCTTGGGGTTGTAATTTTTATAATTCCTTCAATTAAAGTTTGCCATCTGTTAGGATGCAGGATGACATCTCTGTGATGGGATTTGCCATATGGATTGGGGTTTCTCCGATATTCATCTGACACCCATGCTGATGGCATTCCAGAAAGTCTTAAAACCCTGGCTGTTCACCCAGGCTAGGGAAATCCTATTAGATAAGTTTGGGAGCATGAATGTTATTAGTGGACTCACAATCTGTTCTTCTTCTATATTCATTTTCTTATCCTTTCTCTTTTTATAACTTTTATTATATTTTCTATTTCATTTGGTTTTATTGTATGTTGCAAGATTCAATTTGGATTTGGTTGGTGTCTAAATTGAATATATTAAATTAGATACACTGAATTCAGCTCTGTTTAATAAATGCTACATAATGGAAGTCAATTCTAGCCCATTTTCTAGTGAACTACTTCACCAGTCCCCCTCCACCCATGTTAAAAAAGTTCAATGAAAATTTGCCTTACATTCTTGTGTGCATATTGTTTAAGAAAGTAATGAGAGACCTTTTGCTTTTTTTCTCCCTCTGTTAGCAATATGGAATTCTGAAGGTGGTTTTTAGGTAGTTGTCAGCAATGATCTTTCCTTAAACTAAACTAAAGAGAGTAAAGTGATTATAAATGTTAAATGACGTTATGATAATTAACAGTGAGAAGACTTCTGCAGAATTGCATTCATGGTTTTCTATTCTCCATTACCATTACTACCATTTTTGTTGGTGTTCTTGCAACAGGCTTCCCAACCCCATATGACTGATATGATAGATTCATTTAATTTGAAGATAAACAGATAAAGAATCAAAAGACAATTTGATTGGGATTTAGGAAAACTATAATGAATGAATGCTATAGGTAAGGGAGTCAGAAGGAAGGGAATTATTTATGGCAGATGAAGATTTTAAATTTTGTGTATTAATGTATTCATGAATAAGAAATAAGATATTTGGGAAATAAAGAGTCTCTCCAAGTTTGTTAAGATACAGAACATAGTATTTAAGGAATGTTATTTATTAAACTGAATTCAGGTTGGCTCAGTTTGTAGCTGTACCATACATAACAACTAAAACTATAAATTGGTTTCTACACTACCTTTAAAATGTGTTCTCTGGCTGAAATGTTCAGATTAAAAAATATGAATTTGAATATACATCGAAACAAATTTCATGTAAACCTTGGAACTCTGTTCATGAAAAAAATATATTGTTTCACATGTTCTAAGACAGTTGTGTCCAATTGTGGCCTATGAGCTGTATGTGGCCTGGACAGTTGTAATGTGGCCCCACAAGATTGTAAACTTTTAACATTATTATGTGATTTATAAACATTATTTCAAGGTTCCGAGTAATGAACCCAACCAATCTATCACCTCTGAGACTTTCAGCCTTCTCAAAGAATTGCTTTATTGAGTACATCATATCAACACTTTTGAAATGCAAAACCAGCTCTAGTTATTTCCTGCACTTTCAGTAGAGTAAAATAATAGTCAGCCCCTTCCCTCCTTGTCACAGGTCACATTGTCCATATACGTTTTACTGGCATCTCCTTGGTAACTTTTCAGTCTCTGGTCAACACCTGTTGGGATGATCTTGGTTCCCACAAGATAATAAGTTGTTGATGTCTGGTCTGGCATTCCAGAGCTCCTTCCTACCCCCTATGTGTCAAGCTGAGAAACGGAGTATATGGCTGCATTAAATATATATTTTATATGTGGGCCAAGACAATTTCTCTTCACATTGAAGCCCGGGTAAACCAAAATTTGGACCTCTGTACTCTGCTTCATTCAGATTTTTGGTTATATTTTTTGTATAACCAAAGGAGCAATGGTGGTGCAGTGGTTAGATACAGCTTTGCAGGCTAACTCTGTTCACTGTCAGAAGTTTGATTCTGACTGGCAGAAAGTTGATTCAGACTTCCGTCCTTTTGAGGTTAGTAAAATGAGGGCCTAAATTATTGAGGCTAATATGAAGCGGTATATAAGTCTATGCTATTGCTATCCCATTGGTGGATAAATTACTAGAATAAGCAACTTTAAAATACATTTTGAAACTTTCTCTTGGTTGTATATTATAGGGAAAAATTATTTTTGCCATTAGTGCTTTAAAGAAATTTCAGGATTAAAATATTTAGTTACATATAATCCCTGTTTTCAGAGTCCTTGGTTTGCATGGTGTCAACACCAAGCAAGTAAAATATTTAAATATTTATTATTTTAGTACACAAAGCTAATCCTTCTATATTTTAAAGTGTAATATTTTTTTTCTTGCAGGTCTAATTCCTAATTTAATTTATGTTGTTATACCAACCATACCACTGTTGTTGTTGATATTAGTGGCTTTTGGGACTTGCTGTTTCCAGATGCTTCATAAAAGGTAATTCAGTGTTTTATCAAACATGACAATTTGTATCTGTGATTTGTATACTTTGGAATATATGTTTCCATCTGTCACTTACTCATATTCAAGTCCAGTCTACATAAAATACAAAACTAGTCATCCTGAATGACATCCATAATATTGCATAGTGGATGTATTGTAGAAGAACGTATTTAAAAGATAAAGATACTACTCAAAGATAAAATGTGCAGCATAAATAGAGGGAGTTAGTTGTGGCCCTGTCATAGATCAAATAGTATTATTAAACCAATATAGATAAGCTTGTTACTTATGTATAACTTCATTAGAAAAGTAGCATTTCAGTCTAACATCAAAATAAAGCATATAAGCTTTGCAATATGAAACAATATATTCTATTATATATTCTGCTTTAAGCAAAAGTAATTATGCTCAATAGTATTTCCTGCTTTGGAAATATTCAAATGAAATATTTTCCAAAGATGGATCATTCCATTTTCCATCTCCTCTTGGAATATTATGGCCACTGTTCATTTTGTTTTATGAAGTGGGAATGCTGTTGCAGAAGAAAAGTTAAACAATGCTCCAGTGCGGAACTTTCTATCCACTTATTTTTATAATATTTAATCTTACTTTAATGTAGAATTTCCCAATTTTCATGGCAATGCAGGACCTCTCAAATATACTAAGAACGGCTGTGTCCTAAAACAAACTAACAAAAAGAGAGTTAGTGACGGTCCCTGTGTCATGGACAGATCATTTTCTCCTCTGCCTAGACTTTCAGACCGCCGCTCACCACCGCAGGGAGATGGAACGAATGCGCTGGTTCCATCCCAGGCGCCTGATGGACCCCGCGAGGTTCCTGACGGAGCTTGGGCCATTTCCTGAAGATCTTGCCCACGGCACGACCGAAGAACTAGTTGCGGCCTGGGAACAGGCTGCGGCTGGGGCTTTGGACCGTGTTGTGCCTTTGTGGCCTCTGACCCGGCGCAGATCTCAATTGGCTCCTTGGTTTTCTGAGGAGCTCAGAGAGATGAAACGCCAGAGAAGACGCCTAGAGAGTACCTGGAGGTCCAGCCATTCCGAGGCTGATCGGACACTAGTTAGGTCTTTTTCGAAGACCTACCTAGTGGCACTGAGGGATGCGAAATGTTTTTACGTTTCCACCCTCATTGCGTCGGCAGATAACCGCCCGGCCGCCCTGTTTCGGGTGACCCGCTCTCTCCTACATCAGGAGGAGCGGGATGACCCCTTGCAGGGACGTGCCGAGGAGTTTAGTGGTTATCTATACGATAAAATCGCTCAGCTTCGAGATAGTTTGGACCAAAATTGTGATGATCCAGATGGGATGACGGAGGCGCGTCTTGTTGATGTTGTTTGGGATGAGTTTGATTCTGTGGCTCTCGAGGACGTGGACAGGTTGCTGGGGAGATTACATGCCACTACATGTTTACTGGACCCGTGTCCCTCCTGGCTGGTGCTGGCCACTCAGGAGGTGACACGAGGCTGGCTCCAGGAAATTATAAATACTTCATTGTTGGAAGGGGTTTTCCCCGCCGCCTTGAAAGAGGCGGTGGTGAGACCCCTCCTTAAGAAGCCCTCCTTGGACCCAGCTGTTTTGGGTAATTATCGTCCAGTCTCCAACCTTTGCTTTCTGGCGAAGGTTGTAGAGAGTGTGGTGGCATGGCAGCTTCCCCGGTACCTGAATGAAGCTGTCTATCTGGACCCGTTCCAGTCCGGCTTCCGGTCTGGATATAGCACTGAGACAGCTTTGGTCGCGTTGGTGGATGACCTCTGGAGGGCCAGGGATAGGGGTTGTTCCTCTGCCCTGGTCCTGTTAGATCTCTCAGCGGCTTTTGATACCATTGACCATGGTATCCTGCTGCACCGGTTGGAGAGTTTGGGAGTGGGAGGCACTGTTTATCGGTGGTTCTCCTCCTATCTCTCTGACCGGTCGCAGACAGTGTTGAGAAGAGGGCAGAGATCAACTGCGAGGCCCCTTACTTGTGGGGTGCCTCAGGGGTCGATCCTTTCACCTCTCCTGTTCAACATCTATATGAAGCCGTTAGGCGAGGTCATCAGTGGCTTTGGGGTGAGTTACCAGCTGTACGCTGATGACAACTCAGCTGTACTTTTCCACCCCGGGCCACCCCAACGAAGCTGTTGAAGTGCTGTCCCGGTGCCTGGAAGCCGTACGGGTCTGGATGGGGAAAAACAGACTCAGGCTCAATCCATCCAAGACGGAGTGGCTGTGGATGCCGGCACCCCGGTACAGTCAGCTGCAACCGCAGCTGACTGTTGGGGGCGAGTCACTGGCCCCATCAGAAAGGGTGCGCAACTTGGGCGTTCTCCTGGATGGACGGCTGTCGTTTGAAGATCATTTGGTGGCCGTCTCCAGGAGAGCTTTTTACCAGGTTCGCCTGGTTCGCCAGTTGCGCCCCTTTCTTGACCAGGATGCCTTATGCACGGTCACTCACGCTCTAGTCACTTCCTGTCTGGATTATTGTAATGCTCTCTACATGGGGCTACCCCTGAAGTGCACTCAGAGGCTTCAGTTAGTCCAGAATGCAGCTGCACGGGTGATTGAGGGAGCCACACGCTGCTCCCGGGTAACACCGCTCCTGCGCAGTTTGCACTGGCTACCTGTGGTCTTTCGGGTGCGCTTCAAGGTGTTGGTTACCACCTTTAAAGTGCTCCATGGCTTAGGGCCCGGGTACTTACGGGACCGCCTGCTGTTACCCTATGCCTCCCACCGACCCATACGCTCACACAGAGAGGGTCTTCTCAGGGTGCTGTCCGCCAAGCAATGTTGGCTGGTGGCCCCCAGGGGAAGGGCCTTCTCTGTAGGAGCATCTACCCTCTGGAACGAACTTCCCCCTGGTTTGCATCAACTACCTGACCTTCGGACCTTTCGCCGTGAATTGAAAACGTACTTGTTCATCCAAGCAGGACTGGCTTAATTTTTAACTTTTAATTTTTAAATTCTGAAATTTGAATTTTAATAATTTTAAATTGGGGTACTTTATTTATTTATTTATTTATCAAACTTATATACCGCACCATCTCCCGTAGGACTCAGGGCGGTTCACAGGCATATTAAAACAATATAATAAATAAACATTAAGACCCAGTTAAAACTAAATATTATCATGGCCTGATCACTAAAACAATAGAAACCAATAAAAACCCCATTAAAATATGCTAAAACATTTTATCTTAGGCTAGTCCCGCACACTGAAATAATAGAGTCTTCAGTTCACGTCTGAAGGTTCGGAGGTCAGGTAGTTGTCGTAATCCTGGAGGAAGCCCCCCTGCCAACACCGTCTGCGAGCGGTCAGAGAGATAGGAGGAGAACCACCGATAAACGGTGCCTCCCACCCCCAATCCCTCCAACCGTCGCAGCAGGATACCATGGTCGATGGTATCAAAAGCCGCTGAGAGATCTAAAAGAACCAGGACAGAGGAACAACCCCTGTCCCGGGCTCTCCAGAGGTCATCCACCAACGCGACCAAAGCCGTCTCGGTGCTGTAACCGGGCCTGAAACCGGACTGGAACGGGTCCAGATAGACAGATTCCTCCAGGTGCTGAGGAAGCTGATATGCCACCACACTCTCAACAACCTTCGCTAAAAAGCGAAGGTTGGAGACTGGACGATAGTTCGCTAAAATAGCCGGGTCCAGGGAGGGCTTCTTAAGGAGGGGCCTCACCACCGCCTCTTTCAAAGCAGCAGGGAAAACACCCTCCAACAAAGAAGCGTTGGTAACTTCCTGGAGCCAGCCTCATGTAACCTCCCGGGTGTGTTTTATTGGGGTCAATTTGACGGTTTTACATTTAAACTTTTAAATTTTTCGGCCATTATATAATATGTTATTTTAATTTGTTGTTTTAATATTGTATACTGTATATTTTTAATTTGGCTGTACACCGCCCTGAGTCCTTCGGGAGAAGGGCGGTATAAAAGTCTAAATAATAAATAAATAATAAATAATAATAAAAAATCAAGGCCATCTACTAGGTCCAAAGAACTCACAAGATGTCCTGTTAGAGCTTTTTGCACAATCTTTTGCAGTATTTATGTAATCAATTTGCAAACTGCCATCTACTAGGTCCAAAGAACTCACAAGATGTCCTGTTAGAGCTTTTTGCACAATCTTTTGCAGTATTTATGTAATCAATTTGCAAACTGTTCCCCAAAACGTCAATGGTGATTGCGAAGAATGCATGTAAATAATTATATGGTAATTATGACATTCAGTTTCCAACAAGGTAACAGGCTTACTCTCTGCCACTGAACAGGGTGTATGACATACAACCGGAAACATGGGTAAGAAACACAGGAGGGTTAATGAAATGTTTCAAGAGGAAGGAGTTGATACAAAGTTGCAATTTTAGTAGAAATTCCATATATAAATATTTATATTTATGAGCTCCAGGAAAAAAAATGTAGCAGCAAAGAATTCTTTCTTGCCTCCCAAATGTGTGATATGTTAGCGAGGAATTAAGGAAGTTAAATCTAATATTTAGAGAATGTAGGTTAGCAATACTGAATAAATATTTGGTTATAAAGAAGAAAACAATATTGGACATGCAGATATTAACTCATCATATTAGGAACCAAGCATTTCTCCTGTGCTTTATGGCAAACCATTCATGCTTAGAGGCTTTCCCTTTCTTTCTTCTAGGGAAGCAAGGAGAAACTGCTTCAATGATTCATCTCCATTATCATCTGAATCCCTTACAGAACATTTAGATTCTAACTTGGTACATTGCTCAGTTTCTAAGGTCATTTTTTGATTCTGTTTTGAAGGCAGAATGTCAGTGTCTAAGCTACCCAGTATTCTTCTAAAAAATTAAAAAACGTTGTATACTTTGAGCTTTGACAGTCCTGAAATTATGATAAACTCTTATAAACTCATGGAAAGTTAGCAGTGTTCCTACTGAACAATAGTTTGGGGAATATGTTCTTGCCACATTTGTTCAGAGGAAATCCTTTAAAATCAGCAGCAACGTTAATAGCTTTATTTGGCTTCCCTCCATGCTGCTGTAATATTTAAAACAACCATTTTGAATGCCTTTTCAGAAGAAAAATGGGAAGCAAATCAAATGAATCATCACTACCACCACCATCATCATCCAAAACCTATAGGATTGCAGCCAATCAAAAAAAAAATTGCCATTGAGTTGCAATTGTTAATGTGAAAGAAGTAAAAGTTTTCAATATACAAAGAATAATAAAAGGTTACTTTCTATGCTGCCCTCCTTTGGGGAATATAGTCCATGGCGCAGCACTCCAAACGCAGCCCTCGCTGTCAAACAGCTTGCAATTTTTGTTCAGAGGTTGGCATTAAAACAGTCGTTTCATTCAATATGGACTGCTACATTGATATTGCCTTGTCTTACAGCAATGTTTCCCAACCTGGGCAATCGCAACTAGTCTACACTTCCACTCCCAAAATTCCCCAGCTAGCCTTAGGAGTAAAATTTCACATTCTGGAGAATTTTCCAAGTTAGGAAACACTGTCCTATGCCAATAGAATTTGAAGCCACTGGCTAAGAAGGTCTTCAAGTACTTACCTGGCCAGGTGCTTGTTTCACTGGAAGATTTCCCACTTTTATAAAATCTTTAGCCGTTTCCTCAGATTTCTTCAGTTTTGTTGCTGTTTTCTTCTTGCTAATATTTTGTTTTTTTGCTTTAATTATAGTTATTTATCAAAACTTAATTGGCACTAAGTCATCGATAAGCTAATTGGTATAGGCCTTGAGTGTTAAATATTGCACAAGATTTATAGGCTGTTCGGCTCTCTTCCTTAAATCTAAGATCAGTTTTATGCTATATGTATGTAGTGCTTTTGAACCAGGGTAAACAAAGCAATATTCCTAATACAAACATTCAGGTATTTTTTTTATAATTTATTCTTTACCACCCTCCTTTATTGCAGAGTTTCTAATTGAATATGTAAAATTATGTGAACCAAATGTATAGCCATGGATTTGTGTTTTTAATTTTCCAGTAAAGGAAGAACAAAAACCAGTCCTGACCAGTCAACACTGTGGATTTCTAAGAACCCAAGAAAGGACAGTAACCTGGAAGTATAGAAAACTGGCTGAAAAGAAAGCAGGAATGATACTTTTCAGGATCTCTTAGATTGTCTTGTTAAATATTAGTTTGGAATGGCTTGAAATTGCAACAGATCAACAGAATGAAGTGGAAGCTCCCCCTTGAGGCTATTGCTTGGATCATTTTTTATACATGATTTTTGGTTTTTAATCCCATAGCAAACTTGGCCAGCTAAAAGAAAATAAGAATATGATTATTTTGCTAAGGAAAGTAACTTGGTTACAAATACTAATGAGATAGACAGAACATTTTGAATTCATTCCACATGTCAATTGTAGAACAAATATTTCTAATTTAACCTTTAACATTTATTTCCATTATTAATTTCATATATATTGTATTGTTTCTCGCTAATGGATGGACTGTAATTCCAGCTAATATGAATTTACGGTGTATTAAGATGATTTATCTTTGCATAAAAAAATTCTAGACTAGAATATGAGTTATTGTAATCTCATATATGTAAAAATATTTATCAGTGTTAATTTGAGTGATGAGATTTTTTTCAAGGCAAAGAAAATGATGCACAGTACTTGATTATTCTTTGCTACCATCTATTTTTGATAATGCTTGTCCAATGTTAGCACAAATTATTCTACTCAGGTCATATTAATTAGTACAAAAACAGTAGAATTAGTACATTCAATTCCCTGAAAATAAGCTGAAAGAGAAAGTAGCTTTTCCTATGTTTGCTTTACTATTGGAACAAGCAATGACAGAAATGTATGGTTGACAGCTTATTCCATACTAGTATCTTGTTCTGTTCTGTTTTTGTTGTTTTGTTTTTAAATTGTGAGAAAGAGAAGTCGCCTTGATGCCACTCAGAAATGCTATCTCTTATACACTTAAAAATCATGAAATGTACACACTCATAGAGTTTCCTTCCTTCCTTCCTCCCTCCCTCCCTCCCTCCCTCCCTCCCGTGTTCCTGTCCCTGACTGACAGAGGTTGACACCACTCCTGTATAGCATCACTTTATGCATACTTGAATATATAAAGAAATTGTGTACAGGTTTTTTTTAATAGATTCAAGATAAGAAAACAATGAAAATAGAATTCAAAGGCTAGAATATCTTTCTTGTAATATTTCCTTTGATACAAATAACAGTTTGCAAATATTTCCTGCAGACAGCTAAGAGTCTTTTTATTCTTTTGGGATTTTTGTTCCTATTTGCAAAAGTCTAGATTTGAAGACCAAGAAAAGTATTTGTGAAACTGCCTCAGAACTGCTCAGATCTGCAAAATAGATCCTCAGTATGGCATTGTTTATATGACAGTGATAAGTATGAAAAGATTGCTAGAGAATATATACAAAAGTGTGTGTGTGTGTGTGTGTGTGTGTGTGTGTGTATACATACATACATACATACCAGTACATACGCACACACTTTGTGTTTGTAAATAACTGCACACAATTCTATATTAAGAATCTGTAAACAACTGTACGCATTCAGATTTGCTAAAGATGCCATTTTCAACTTCCATCATACAGATGTTTTATCAATTTGATCTAATATACCTCCCTTATGCATGTTGGGTTATTGAAAGATATTCCTTATCCTAATGATTGTGTTATATCAAAGACTTCCAGGAAATATCATGGCTGTAGGATAAACTTGGATGTAAACAAGTATGCCCTTGCCTCCCTTCTTCCCTCAAAAAATAAAAGACAATAGCAATATTACTTCCATATTGCTACCAAGAAAATGACATAGAGATATCTATGAAATCACCAAAAGTTGAGTCTGATGCTATTGTGCTGGTCATTTCCTAAAAATAAGAAAATGATGCTGGAATTTTTCTGACTCTTGACCAACATGGAAGCATGTATTAATAGCAGACATACTTGTACATTAGCTGCAATGGAACTGAGACTGAAATATACATATTGAATCCATTCTCAAATTTCTGTTCTAAAATTCTATGATTTGAGAATTATAAATTATAAATTGTTAAATCCTAAGATCCATTTTTCTCATTACAGTTATAAGTTTGGCTCTTCTTTCTGAATTTGTAATATTTCTTATCTAAATTTAGATTAATGTTATTTCATTTAAAATACAGGAATGTCTTGAACACATTCTGACAGTATGATTTAAAATGAATGAAATATATGCATATGTTATTTCACAAAAATAGTATAAAAGCATATCCCATTGATTTCAATAGAAAGCTGGTTTTTATAGCTATGAGTTATTTTTCAAAGATTTCCATCTTATAGTAAATGCAGTAGTTGTTTGGTTATTCTATCATGCACCTCAGGAAAAAAAATCTAAAATTAATTAAATTGAGAATAAAAAGTTACCTACTTGAATTGAATGATTAGATCCATAGTATTTTTCTAGTTCATTTGACTAGACATGAGAATTTCATGAGTACTGCTGATCAGTACTGTATCCTGAATTTTTGCATAAACTAAACATACACTTTGCATTGACTACTTTCTTAATAAACTGAGTTAATAGGAAATCATTGGGGAGGTATATCACTAAGGTTTTCTGATTGGAGCCTTAGCAATGACATATATACTGAAATATCATTACTGTTTGAAAAAAGCAGTCATTTGCAAATCTCTTACAAAAGAAAAATACTTATTATTTAAATGTATTCACAGCCTATCTGCAGTAGATTCTGTATAAGAGTTTAATTCATGACGTCGTCAACTGCTCTTCTCAATAAGTGTAAAGGCACAGTTTTACTGAGAATTGTATTTTCAACAAATCAGTATGTATCTGAGCTACCCTTCTCTTTTCTTATTGAAGCATTAAGATAGTAGCTGGAAGAAAAACATTGCAACTTCTGGGTAAATATCAGTGAAACGTCAAGTACTTGTTCAGATCACTTCTAACACAAACTTGGACATAATTTGAATTATTAATTTTTGCCTGATTCTGCCAAACTTTATTGCATAGATGCTATAATCACATTCTTTTTCAATCCTACATTCTTTCTAGTTTTTAAAAAACTGCTAATAATTAATGGTACGTTTTATCCAGTCTACAAATTTAAAAACGTTTACATAAATTCCAGGGCGATTTGGAAGTGCACACTTATAGCCAAAGGATGTTACACCAGCTAGAAACCACTTTTTATTCTCTTGACACATCAGAGGCCCACCGGAATCTCCCTGAAATGACAAAGAAAAATTAAAATATTGTTATTGTTGATATTATTACTATGAACGTAACTGTTTAATAAGATCACCGTCAGTTTTATCTAATATTTCTGCAAGTTTCTCTGTAAATCATAAGTTTAAATGAAACATACTTGATCTGTGTAAAAGTTATGTCATGATGTTCATATAAGTATTGAAGAAAGAAATACCTTTCATAAAGATCCCTTACCCAATCTGTTAACCATGGGCAAGAAATGCTTCAGTAAGATAAATTCACTGAAATGAATTTATCTATCACCCTGCTTCTGTCTTGGCATTGAGGCAACCTTCAACCATATTTTGATGCTCTGCTCCAAAGGTTATGCCTATTACTTGTGCCTATATGGATCTGGCCATGCTGTTTCTTTGCTGTTATGTCAACTCAGTCTCTGTAATTTATGTATTTTTATGTAAGAATCATGGCGGCACAATGGTTAGAATGCAATACTGCAGGCTACTTCTGCTGACTGCCGGATGCCAGTAGTTTGGCAGTTTGAGTCTCACTAGCTCAAGGTTGACTCAGCCTTCCATCCTTCTGAGGTCAGTAAAATGAGGACCCAGATTGTTGAGGGAAATCTGCTGACTCTGTAAACAGTTTAGAGAGGACTGTAAAGCACTATGAAGCGGTATATAAGTCTAAGTGTTTTTGCTATTTCTGTTAATTGCTTGCAAGAAGGGTGGCATGGCCCATTCCCTTTAGTCACTTACTTCTCTCTGTAGCTTTTTTGAGGATTCTATATATGAGGAGAAGAACACATACACAGAAGCCTTAATCCCTTGGTGCTTGATAATATTTTATAATGCTAATAACAGGGATTATATGTATAATTTATTTTTTCTGATAATTTCTGAAGCACTAATTATAGCTGGTCAAGGAGAACAAGTGATCTATTGGATTTCAATAGTTAGGCTAGGCTTTTTTTGAATAGGTTCTTTGATGGACTAGTGAAATTTTGAATGAAACTTCATTCCTTCCCTACCTCTCTCCCTTGTTAAGTTGACACTAGTACTACGATTTTTTTCCTTTCAGCCAAAATGATTAGAAAAAAGGTAATATTTCTCTGCTGCCATACTTGGAGATATGCCAGATGGAAAAGACTTAAGCATAAAGAGGCGAGGGGAGAGGTATCAAGGTAACAAGACTCATGCAAGGAGTCTACCAGTGAAAACTACATGACCTCAAAGATGCACCTTCCCGCCCCAAGAGAAAAAAAGTGATGGCTTCCTTTCCAAACATATGCAGAACAAGGAATTCATCAATTGGTAACCATTATCCAGACAGAACACCTGGCCAGCAGCATTGCCAAGCTTGAATAATGGATTTGAATCTGAGCAGAAATACCAATAGCAATAGCGCTTAGACTTATATACCGCTTTACAGCCCTTTCTAAGCAGTTTACAGAGTCAGCATATTGCACCCAACAGTCTGGGTCCTCATTTTACCCACCTCGGAAGTGTGGAAGCCTGGTAAGATTCAATTGGCCAAACTGTTGGCAGCCGGTGATCAGCAGAAGTAGCCTGCAATACTGCATTCTAACAACTGCGACTGTGGCTATTAAAAGTATTAAACTAGCTTCATGTCCAGTTGATTTCAGTACAGGAGAAAACAGTTTATGGAAAGCCTTTTGCTGAACATAGCTCAAAGTTCACTGCCTTTGTAACAGTACATCACTTGTACTAGTAAGGATTATTTTATTATTTCCTTGATGGATGGAGTTCTAAATGTTCAAAATACTTTCTTCAAACTAATTCAAAGTAACATACAGTAATAAATGAAAGCAGAATGTAATAGCAGTGATGTAATTATGATTAAAAAATCCTTATAATTTTACTTTTATCTCATTAGTATCTATCACACTTGGCCAATAAAATTCTATTCTATTCTATTCTATATATAAAGTTTATATTATTTATTGCTTTAAGAGCCATGGTGGCACAGTAGTTAGAAAGCAGTACTGCAAGATACTTCTGCTGACTGCTGGCTGACTGCAATTTGGCAGATCGAATCTCACGAGGCTCAAGGTTGACCATCCTTCCGAAGGGGGTAAAATGAGGACCCAGATTGTTGGGGGCAGTATGATGACTCTGTAAACCACTTAGAGCTGTAAAAGCACTGTGAAGCAGTGCTATCGCTATTCTAAAAAAGAATCAGAAAAACTGATGAATAATTTATTGACTATACTATGACAATGCAAACACTGTTACCATTTACCTTACAAGAATCAACTCCACCTTTGTCATACCCAGCACATATCATGTTTTCAGTAATATTGTACTCTGGCATCAGTTCCTTGCATTTCTGATGTGTTATAAGAGGGACTTCTGCTTCTTGCAATATACTTGAGATTGAATCTATTTGAAAACCAGAAGTATATGTATTGTTTAACTGATAAAATGATACATATCATGTAAGTCAAATAATATACAGTATTCAGTCATTCCTATACTCTATGACTTATCTTCAGAGCAGGCCCATGCAAGCCCCATTGTATTTTCATTCCCCCAAAGCTACATCTCATGTAAGTAATGTGGCTCTCTTACCACTTTTTATCTTCACCTTCCAGCTCAAGCTTCCATTTGCAAGAGATGGAAAAGGTTTCCGTGCAGTTTTCCAAGCTGCACAGAAAACCAGATGGAGATTCTATTCATGCACAGCACAGTTGTAATTCAGTACAAATGTAAACAAAATCCAGAATGGATTATAGGAGCAAATTAGTGAGAGCTCACAGAATGGCACAGATAAGAAGCTCTTACAGTTTTCTAGCTTTCAGCTTGTTCTAACAACTGCTCCTCCCTCCCTTATCTATTTTTGCTTGTCAAGATCAAAAAGTTATTAGTTCCAAAAAAAGTGCTTGATTAGGTGGTGTGACATTCCATCTCTGACTTACAGGGTTGACCTTTGAATTTGTAATTGCAGAGAATCATAATAATACAATACATATAGAAGTTAGAAGTAAATATCTGTTTCTCACTTCTGCTATTTTTTTTATAGAAAAGCTCTGTCATTCAGTGTTTCTGACATAAGTACGCTCCAGCTGGAAGAATAGAATAGCTGATAGTTGTGGCATCCTTAAAGTGAAACAGATTGATTATGGCATAGATACATTGTTTATAATTTTTATTCTCTGCACCCATGTGTGTAGTAACAATGGAGCACAACATTTTGTGCATCACTGTATTCCTTTCATGAGGTAGGCTCTAGTCCAGAGGTCTTCAAACTTGGCAGCTTTAAGACTTGTGGACTTCAACTCCCAGAATTCTCCAGCCAGCTGGCTGGAGAATTCTGGGAGTTGAAGTCCTCAAGTCTTAAAGCTGCCAAGTTTGAAGACTTTTGCTCTAGTCCATTACCATTTATGCCATAATAAATCTAGTCTTGAAAGCGCTGCATGATGCTTGTTTTTCCCTTATTTATTAGTACCTTTAAATATTGTTCTGCAAAAGACATTTATTGTACATGGTCAGCTTGATAGCTTGGGACCTAAGTGACATTATGTGTATTTTTCATATTATGCTGTAGTTTGAGTTCATGGACCCCAATTTAGAAAAGTTTCTGTGCTTTGCAATTGCAGAATAAATATATGCGTTTTTAACTGCAAATCCTACTAGGGGACCAAGGAATATGCTATAGGGAAGATCTATGCATAACTGAAAAACAACCATTCTAAGGCATTGTGCTATTTAGCAAACAAGTTTTAGCTGTTTAGCTGCATTCTTTGTCAGATTTTTTTTGTGTGGCTAAATTTAAACCACTTGGAGGTACCAAGGATCACCTTTCTATATGTTTCTATGTTTCCTGCAATCTACTTGCTCATTTAAGGCCATGTTCCATGTTCCTTGGCTATGTGTAATATGAGTTACAATTATGAATAATGAATAAGGACTTCTCAGTGGTGGCTTCCGTTGTTTGAAATGTATTTCTAGTCTAAATCTAATTTATTGTCAATAATATGTATTCTTTATGTAGTTCACTTAATATCTGGTTATTCAAGATGCCTTTATTAAAATAAAAAAATGAATTTTCTATGGTAATATCTGTTTTAATCCTATTTATTTTCTGTTTAATCATTAAAAACTGCTTTTGCGTGGGAATCTTTACCTCTTTATGATTAGTTTATCATTTTATATGAGAAGCCAACAATTTTAATGGTTTTCTTTTCCTACTTTTAATGTAATATCTACACAATATTTTTTAAAAAAATCAAAGTTTGTTTTTGGAAAAAAACACTTATGTACATTTTCCCAACCATTACTGTGGCTGGAAAATTAATATAAAGCTTCAATGGATCTGTTTCATAAAATGTACTCTAATATTATGACAGTTGATACATCTGAAAGAGAAATGTTTTTATACTCTTAAGTTATAGTGATTGCATCAGGAAAATATAATAAATTGAAGAAAAAGATTTAACACTACAGTGACATACCTTCCTGTGTGGTTCTTCCCCAGCCAGCAATAGAGCATTTAGTGCCTGGCAAAAATTGTTTATTTTTTTCTGGGAAGCAAATGGGTTGAATATAATCTGTGTAAAAGAAATGAACAATTATACCTGCACTCTCCAGTCTTTAATAATAACATTGCACACATTGTTTTGCTGAAAAATAAGCTTCAGAGAAATTTAGCAGGGTTACCACTTTTATGATGTTGATTATTGGAAATTATACTTAATTTTTTTAAAATATCTCTTAGATTTAGACCCTAATCTGTTAATAACCTAAAGGCAAAACTGCAGCACAAAATCATTTTACCTGTGTAATTCACTCTAAATTGGAGATGCATCAAAGCAATGTCACTGTCTTTTGTTCGCTTATTATAGTGAGGGTTTATAATGATCTGATCAATCTCTCGGCTCACTGTTTGAGGATATGATAGATTGAGATTTGTGTGCAGCCCAAGAACGGCTTTCCACCGAGATAGTTTTAAATTCCTCCTAAATCAAAATAACATATGCTTAAATTATGGCTTGAAATAGCTTGTAAGATGTAATTTTTGTATATTTTAACATTTGAAACACAATGACACAATATGTTCAAACACAACTTTTACTGATTTCAGTACTACTGGGAGTCAGGGATAGGCTTAAACCTCCAGATATTTTGGATACTAATTCACAATCTCTTTCCACCGGTCATGTATGTTGGGGATCAAACTTTTAAGAATCCTCAAATTACTTATTCCTGTCTTACATCTAATGTTCCCAAATTTCTGGCAACTAAGAGTAGGTTTTTGTAAACGATTTAAAATTAGAAATTATTTTTGATCAGTTCTCACAAAAATGGGTGAGGAGCCTATCCTTTCAACTGTGTGACTGTCCAATATTAGCAATATTCTATTTTACTTTCTCTTTTGTCAATCATCCACGTCACTAGTATGATATATTTAAGACGATATATACTGATCATAGGCAGTGGTGAAATCCAAATTTTTTTACTACCAGTTCTGTGGGCGTGGCTTGGTGGGTGTGGGTGTGGCTTGGTGGGTGTGGCAGGGGACAGATACTGCAAAATCTCTATTCCCACCCCACTCTTGGGAGAACGATATTGCAAAATCTTCATTCCCACTCCACTCTAGGGCCAGCCAGAGGTGATATTTGCTGGTTCTATGAACTACTCAAAATTTCCAGTCCCAGTTCTCTGAATGGCTCAAAATTTTGCTATCGGTTCTCCAGAACCTGTCAGAACCTGCTGGATTTCACCTCTGATCATAGGGATATAATATGCATTATTATATTAAAATAGATATATGCTGACTCAATATTAAGAACAGCAGTTTATCAATACTGATTTTTATCCATTTCATATATTCCTTTTAACAAATGTTAAAATATGCCAAACTCAAAATTATATGTGAAATTGCTTAGACATGCTACCAACATTATTAAGTCAAACACTCCTTTGAGTCAAGCTTCATTCCCAAAGATTTTATTGTCACTTCCATCTATATTACTTATCAGCAATATGGAAGTTCATAATTTTTTTTAATCTCATTGTAGCCTATAATTCTTGAATTTCTTAAGGATAACTTCTCCATCTGTTTATTAGATCTGAAAAATTTCTCAAATTAGCCAATGTTGCTTACATGATATTACTTTCTGTGAAATCAATATATTTGCCACATTTAATAAAGTACTCACATTTTTACACAAAATCTGTCATGTTTGTAATACACTGTAGAATTGAACAAAATATAGATTAAAGAACCCACATTAATTTGTCGGCATAGGTATCACAATTTGAACACTGTTTCCAAGTTTATTGCTTCATGTCCATGTATATTACTGTGTTGAATCATATTGCATCCTCAGGGAGATAATGTCTCAAAATGTGGTGAGTAAGTATAAGATGAAGAATAAGATGAACTGTTTGATTATGAAAAATGTGTCTTGTTATTGAGCAATGATATGCCAGCATTGATGTAGATGAGACAGTGCAGAAATCTAATACATATGCAACAAGATAGCTCTGAAGAGAGAGAAGCTAATGGCCTTTATTAGGACAGGAGCAGCTCAGATTATGATAGACAATTATACAAGAATCATAGATGCTTGTATAAGCATCATACTCAGCACAAGCCTGAGTACCAGTGTTACTGATAACAAATATTGCAAATTCTTATGAGACAAATATGAACATTTATTATTCATATTTACTTAGATGTGTTTCATATGGATGGTTAAGCTGTATTTCCTATAAGACATTCTTTAATCACATATTTGGCACAACTTCAGAAGAATACAATTGATTGTATTTAAAATGGAACACTTAGGCTAGTATAGCCTTTATAATGCAGATACTACATTAAATCATTCTTGATTTACTTATAACTGTATTGTAACTAACGAGATGTAATATTGAAAGTAATTGAAGAATCACCACCCTTGGATTCTATTTTTAGTAATGAAATGCTTTGAATGTATTAGTAACATTACAAGAAAAAGTTCACATTTTAATATGCTATAGACAGCTTCTGCAATGCATAATGTGAACAGTGCTGATGGAGTCAAAAAAATTTTCCAACTAACTCCCAATTAATGTTTTAAAAGCATTAGGAGTAATAGTTCTTATAGCTCTTAAGATGCATTCCTTAAAATATGGGTATCATATTTTAATATTCAGAGGTGGGCCTCTTTTTTGATGCAGAACCATTTAATAAATTCTGACCACCAAGATTGTCCTGTTTGCCTTTCTATAAACCAGATATTTACAAGAAATTGCTTCTTCTTCTGGAATAAGAGTGTTCATTACATTCCTCTCAGAAATTTGCCATAGTTCATTGTCTCCTATGACAAATATTAGATGTATAAAGATAAATAAGTTCCTTGAAATTGTTCTAATTCAGATATCTTGTTCTTATAAATTTTATATATTCTATCAACCCAACACATTCACATGTACCAGAATTAATATAAAATAATCAGATAGGGTTGTTACTGTGAGAAAAATAGAAGTAAGAGGAAGGAGTATTAGGTATGTGTTCACCCAGGGGTGAAATCTACTTACCTTCTTACCAGTTTGAAAGTGCATGTGCCGCGCACATCACATGCACACACAGACCTTCTGTGCATGCACAAAACCTGTGCATGTACAGAAGGCAAAAAACACTACTTCCTGGTTAAAACCAGGAAGCAACGGCACCCGGGCGGGTGGGCGGAGCTTCACTCTGCCATCGCTACTGGATTGCAAACTACTGGCCACAATTGCTACCGGATCATGCAATCCAGTCCGATCTAAGAGCATTTCACCCCTGTGTTCACTACTTTGAGTTACCTATAAAGTAATAAAGGCAGGACGAAAATTTAATTAATATAAGATTATATGATTGCTTTTATCAGAATCCAAGATCTGATAATTAGATTCAAGCAAATAGAATAGAATAGAATAGAATTTTATTGGCCAAGTGTGATTGGACACACAAGGAATTTGTCTTGGTGCATATGCTCTCAGTGTACATAAAAGAAAAGATACGTTCATCAAGGTACAACAATTGATGGTCAATATGTCAATATAAATCATAAGGATTGCCAGCAACAAGTTATAGTCATACAGTCATAAGTGGAAAGAGATTGGTGATGGTAAGGCCATTGGCTCAAGTTGAAATGTGAACTAGATTATTTAAGGAAAGGACTGGTGCATATGTTCCATTTCATGTAGTGGTACCTCATCTAGTTTGCAAAAATCAGTTCTATCAGATGACAGCAAAGAGATATATAATACTCCAATTCTTTCCTGTCTTTTTCATAGTGCTTCATATTTTTGCAGCCTAGTAATGGGTTTTATTGAATAAGTATCACTCATAGTACTGGTGCTTTTCTTAAGCACTGTTTAAGGTAAAATCTTTTTTATGATGGTGTTTTTTATTCATTTTGTATACTTTGGGAAAAAAATTACATTTATTAATAATTATAGTAGGTATTCAAGTGAACTCTGTGAGGAATTGATTGATATAAGTTTAAATTCCTGTGCATCTCTGTTGCTGATCTTCTCTTTACTATAATATGAGATATGATGCTGTATTTATATTATTACAGAAGCAAGAGCTATATGTACCTTGTCTTTACTTTATCTTTTAACTCTCCATGAAAGGTCAGGTAAATACTGCCATCCACATTTTTTTAAAAAAGAAGAATACATGAAGATATGGAATGTAAGAACTGTTGAATTCTGGAAATAAAGTTACCCATAGACACAATGTGCAGCTGAGAGTAGCCATTCATTGTTGATAAGAGAAGCACCACAGGTGGGATTGTAATCGAAAAACAGTGAGACTATCCAAGGCCAAGCACCTTCTTGAGCATCAGAACCACCAACAATTTTTGGTTGAGAATTCTGGGAAATCATCCTTTTCCCACAAGCTATGGGTAAGGAAAATAAAAAGTGAAAAGTATGCATTCTGAGAAATACAGTATTTTTTGCTCCATAAGACACACTTTTTTTCCTCCCAAAAGTGGATGGAAATGTCTGTGAAAGAGACATTTGGAGTGAATATGGACAACAGGCAGCAGCGGCGAACGGTGGCAACAAGCCGCCGCCTGGAACAGCTGATCGGCGATATTCCTGGAAGCTGATCCAACCGCCAATCAGCTGCTTGGAGGTGAAGACTCCAGCATTCCCCGACAGTGGCAGCATACATGGACGAGCGAGCCTGTTTGCTGTTTGCTACAAGGACACTAGCCAGATGGACACTGGGAGGCAGAGGCAGATATTTTTTTTCTTGTTTTCCCCCATAAATCTAGGTGCATTTTATGGTCAGGAACGTCTTATGGAGTGAAAAATACAGTAATCAGATACGGTAATTTCGCCTACTCTGTAATAGAGTTTTGAATATTATCTTGAATACAGGTAGTCCTTGACTTACAACAGTTTGTTTAGTGACTTTCAAAGTTACAGCAGCACTAAAAAAGTGACTTATGACCTTTTTTCACACTTTTGATTGGTGCGTATCCCTATGGTCATGTGATCAAAATTCAGATGCTTGGCAACTGATTCATATTTATGACGATTGCAATGACCCGAGGTCATATGATCACCTTTTGCAACCTTCTGACAAGCAAAGTCAAATTCACTTAACAACCATGTTATTAATTTAACTGGAGTGATTCACTTAACAACTGTGGCAAGAAAGGTTGCAAAATGCAAAATTCACTTAACAAATGTCTCACTTAACAATATAAATTTTGGGCTCAGCTGTCATAAGTTCAGAACTATACAAAACTTTTTCTTAGATCAATATAGAAATATATGGAGATCTTAAACATATTTAAGCCATGTACACACATATCTGGATAGATACAATGCTCAAAGTAACATTTTTATTAAATATTTATGACAGTTAATCCTTAATGTTAAAGACTTCTCATAACTCAATACTATCATCTAATTTTTGGAATTATTTTAAGATGATATTTACTGTGTATTATTTTTTTGAAAACTATTGCTGGGTAAATAATATTTTTGTTATAAATTGTTTCTGTTATTATTGCAATTCCTATTCACTAATGGAAAATAAATTCCACTGTAGAATTTCAAGGTATTAGAAAAAGTGAAAATTATCATGGTTAGATGAAAAATTAGTATAGTTTTTGAGGGAATTTACAGATATTCTAACTTTCATTGTATAATCCACACTGCAGTGATTTTTGTCCTTCCTTGTTTTACATAGTTCAGTGACTTCACATTTAAACCATTCTTATGAAACAATGAAATAAAGAGCTTTGTAAAATAAACAATATCAATATACCTTCTGAAATGATTTAAAAGTATTTAAAGTAAAAAATGTCAACAAAATACTAATCAAATTCAAAATATTTTAAAAATGAAATAAAAAGTAGTGAAGTTTTAGCAACAACAACAAAAGATTGCAGCAAATTATATAATATATCTTTTGCACTATGTTTTGTTAATATGATTTATTGGGTTAGGGATTTTCTGTCTTCACTGTGAGTTGTATTGTATTGGGGGGTGCACCGAGGGAGCTCAACCAATCTCATTGTACATAGGTTGTACACTGACAATAAAGATTTGAATTGTATGAAATAGATCTATCTGGATTTCTGTCCAATTGACAAATGGCAGACTATTATAACAGCAACATGAAAAAATACAATAAAATCTGTTTTGTTCTTCCTCTCACCTCCCTTCCTGATGTTAAATGCTACCTGTATTTTTTGATCATGTTAATACATTTAGAAATACATAAAGTAATGGAAAAAAATAGTGCAAAAATACTATATTCTTAAAAACGTAAGTACATGAATAAATATTTTTTTGAGCAGGAAAGAAGCCGACAATGTAAATAGAAAATGTAATGTATTGGGAAAAAACATAAACAATTACCTTTTTATATTGAATTTTTGATTTTTCGTAAACTTACCTTTACCACTGCATTGCAAATGAATCACCAAATTATTCAAACACTTTACCCTAGAAAGAGAGCATATTTAATACAAATCAGGTAATAAAGTCCAAGATATAATGTATATTTTTTTAAATCAAAGACAATATTGCATTTATCAATGGAAATTGTAAAGCTGCGTAAATACTCTAAAATATCATTTGACTTCTCTATGATGATGAATGATTATGTTTTTAAAAAGCCAATTATTTCCAATATAGTTATCCATAGTAATTAATCCTAGAAAAGGATAGATTTTAGAATTATCTGGCTGATAATTAACAATCACTTTATATGCTTGTTGCTATGACCCATTTTTTAAACAGCTTGATGGAAAACAATACTACTTTTACATATATAATCCTCTTCATAAAAGTTCAGAAACTGACCAAAGGAGACACAATGTTGAGTGTAAAGAGAGGTAAAAATTAAAAGACACAATAGGCCAGACATAATCAACTGACCTTTTACGATCACTACAAGCTTTCAAATGTCTTAGAATCTTTCATTGGTCAAGAAGATTAAAGTCCAAGAGAGAAAGAAAAAGAGGGGGAGAGAAAGAAAAAGAATAGCAGAGCTTTGCGCTAACTTCACCTGTACTAGCTGGAGTTAGAACATGGTTATCAGTAGCAAACAATTATGTCAAAATGCTGACATATGCATAACTGATAACAACTGACAAAAGAATGTAAATCTCATAATTTGTACTATGATGTCATGACAGGCATTGTGTTTTGCCTCACTATAGATGCCATCTCATAGTAGAGAAATCAATCAGAAGCATTTAGATCTGGTGTCCAACCTTGGCAAATTTAAGACTTGTGAACTTCAATTCCCAGAATTTGCCAGTCTACATAAAAGTCTTAAAGTTGCCAAGATTGGACACCCATGAGTTAGGTAATCCAGAGGAGGAAATCTTTAACCATCTAGATCAGGGTTTCTCAACCACAGCAACTTTAAGATATGTGGACTTCAATTCACTTGCAGTATATGCTATGTTCTAGAGCTTGTTGGGATAAACAAACATGAAAACGATTATAAAAATATGACTTGGTAAGAAATATAGATCCCTTGGGTCAGACTGAGTCCAGCATTTCTGAGATACAATAAAGATTTTTAGAAGAACTACAGAGACTTTGCTAAAAATTAATACCTCATAGATCTGCACTGTATTCTTGTATTCCATGGATTAAAAAAAAATCCAGATCAAGTCCCTGATTTGCATATATGACTTCATGGACATAATTCTTTAGTTTTATGATTACAATTCAAAATGGTTTGCCACTGTTCTTTTCTTGAGAAGGATTTTTTAAAAACTTTTTAATCTAGCCTAGAGTCCTGGCATCCAATTACATTTCCCACCCATGTACTGATCAGGCACTGCACTTTTTAGTTTCTTGTTCCAGTCAAGGTCAGTCACCTACTGTCACTAAGACACCATAGATTAACCTCAATTAGATATTAAATTCATTTATTTTTAACATATGAATCTTTAATGCCGGGATATGTTCTATATGACCTTCTATTATAGATACAACATTGCTATGATTAAGCAATGAGCTCCTACTGCAGGACTATGAATGGTGATCTCACAATTCTTGGAGATGGAACCTCCATTTTGGAATAATCTTCACATTTAAGGGTCACTTACTACTATATTATTTAGGCACCTCAGAGCTATTGTTTTCATTGTTCCTGTGTAAATAATAGCTTTTTTTTTACATTCTCCCATTTTAATGTAACATGTTTTATATTAACTATTGTTGCTTTATTATTGTTTTACATTTGATTGTAAGCAATATATGTTTTTAAATAAATAACATTCTTATAAATACAATTATTGAAATAAATACTGTTGCAAAATGAATTCTTGATGTATATAATGTATTGTTTAATACAAGCACAAATGAGGCTCGCAATAACTTGTGTTACTTTTCTTACAAGTAAAATATAAGTCTGTTTATTTCTTTATGAGATGTACTAACTTAATACTAAATATTATTATCTCACTATCCAATCTTTAAGTCTGAGGCACTTTTAATTCACTTTTAACTGTTCAATACCAATAAACATGCCTAGCTTTAAAACTTTTATTTTACCATATTGATTATAAAACTAAATTTCTAGTTTCTATTAGATTTCTGGGATGACTAAAAGAACAAAAACAAAATAAAAGTTGCATATAGGGACATATTTTTCATTTGAGCTTGTCAAAATGATTTTTCTCTATGGGAATGAAATGAATTGGCAGTTCTATTGTTTGTAAGATATGTTCTTGATTGAAATGCCTTTTTCAATCAAGTGCTATCTTCTTTTTCAAATACTCCCCCATTTTTTTCTTTCAAAAACTATAGTGGAGGGAAAGTTGAAAAAAATATATATGCAAAGCTCTTTGATAAATTGAAATGTTTTAAAATATGCCCTACTACTCTTGCTTTAATAACATAAAAATTATACTCCTATATACAGTATACCAAATCCTATATTAATACAACATAGAACAGTAGAATTGGACCAGATCTTGGAGGTCTTCTCCAGTCTCTTGCTCAACAGAAATCTTACAGCTGGCAACTCTTCATATGTAAAGATAGAAGACAACACATAACTAACTTGGCTGATCTCAAACATCAAGGATTTACTCTGGAAATGATTGTTAGGAAATTCAAGGGTTGGTGTTTAGATGGAGAATTGGGTATGGGGTAAACAAAAGGCTTTGCAGAAGAAGGAAAGTGGCAGGCAGATTCTACATTGTTGCCATAGCCATAGTTACTTGTTGTAAATTCTATTACAACAACTGATTATTAATATCAGAATATTAAATGGTTACAAAAACTGATTATTTTGACTCATATCAGTTGATGTTAGTGAGGAGACTGTTTGTCCTAAATACAGGTACTTCTTAAGAAGCCATCACTGGATTCCACCCAGTTGGATAATTTCTAACCTATCTCCAATCTTCCTTTTTTGGCAAGGTTGTTGAGAAGGTGATCGTGTGGCAGCTCCAGATGTTTCTGGATGAAACGGATTATCTCAACCCCTACCAGTTAGGATTCAGGCCTGGATTTGGGACAAAAATGGCATTGGTCGCACTTTTGGATGATTCCTGGCAGGAACAGGATGGGGGTAGTGTATCCATCCTTGCTCTACTTGAACTCTCAGTGGCTTTTGATACTATCAACTATGGTATTTTGCTGGGGCAGCTTCAAGGAATAGAAGTGGGAGGCCTTGTGCTATCCTGGTTCACTTCCTTCCTCTGCAACTGCTCTCAGTTTTGATAGGAAGGGAGACAGCCAGCCCTTGCTGACTGCTTTATGGGGTTCTGCAGGGCTCGGTTCTTTCCCCTCCTGTTCAACATTTATATGAAGCCACTGGGTGAGATCATCCATCACCATGGACTGAGGTATCACCAATATGCTGATGATACTCAGCTGTATGTCTCATCCTGTGCTGAGTTAAGTGATGGCATATCCTCCCTCTTGCAGTGCCTAGAGGCTGTTAGGGGCTGGATGGGGAACAACGGGTCGAAACTAAACCCTTGCAAGACCGAATGGCTTTGGGTTTGGGGTTTGTTGGCCCAGGGAGAATTGCTACCTTTGGTCTTGGATGGGATGGCACTACCCCAAACAGACCATGTGTGTAATCTAGAGATTTTACTGGACTCACGACTCCTGCTCAAAGAGCAGGTGGTGATCATGGCCAGGAGGGCCCTTGTGCAACTGCAAGTTGTGCACCAGTTATGTCCTTTCCTGGACCAACAGTCCCTACTCACAGTCACTCATGCACTAGTCACGTCCTGTTTTGCCTATTGCAATGAACTCTACATGGGGATGCCCTTGAAGAACATCCAAAAGCTCCAGTTAGTGCAAAATGCAGCGGGCCACATTGTTTGTGCAGACCCTGGTGTGCACATGTATCACTTCTCCTGCGGGAGCTACATTGGTTGCCGATTTGCTTCCAGGTGCAATTCGTGGTGCTGGTTGTCACTTTTAAAGCCCTTCATGGCTTGGGACCAGGCAGTGGTGGGATTCAGCCAGTTCGCACCAGTTCGGGAGAACCGGTTGTTAATTTTCTGAGCAGTTTGGCAAACTGGTTGTTGGAAGAAATCATTAGGGCAGAGAACCGGTTGTTAAATTACTTGAATCCCACCACTGGGACCAGGTTATCTGAGGGACTGTCTCTTGCCAGTCACATCTACCTGGCCCATCCAAGCAGGGAGACAGGGAATGTTGTGGGTCCCATTCCCGAGGGAGATACACCTGGTAGGACCCAGAAGAAGGGCCTTTTCTGTGGTGGCTCCCTCTCATTCTCCCAGAGATTAGAATGGCCCCCACTCTAATACTCTTCTAGAAGGCACTGAAGACCTGGTTCTGCCAGCGGGTCTGGGGAACCCAGAACAGGATGGAGCCCATTAAAGGGCTCGTGTGATCTGCTGTCACCAGGGTGGGAGGTGGGAAGTGAGTTTATTATATTGTACTATATTAATTTATTTGCTTCTTTTTGCTAGTTTTTATTGTTTTAAATATGGTTTTATATTCTGTAATCTGCCTTGAGTCACGATGGGCAGCAATATAAATTTAATAAATAAATAAATAATAAACAAACAAACAAATAAATGTTTTTTATTCTTTTTTTTTTTTTTTTTGTTTACATTTATACCCCGCCCTTCTCCGAAGACTCAGGGCGGCTTACAATGTATAAGGCAATAGTCTCATTCTATTTGTATATTTTTACAAAGTCAACTTATTGCCCCCCCAACAATCTGGGTCCTCATTTTACCTACCTTATAAAGGATGGAAGGCTGAGTCAACCTTGGGCCGGGCTCGAACCTGCAATAATTACAGGCTTTGTGTTCTTAATAACAGGCTATTACCAGCCTGAGCTATCCGGCCCTAACATTCTATAAATGTTTGTTAGTTTATATGAAAATCTCCATACCTTTTGACAATTTTTACTCATAAATAATAAGAGAATTAAGGAGCAAAAAAAAAGAAAAAGAAAATAAAAGAAAGAAAAGAAAAGAAAAGAAAAAGGGAGAAAAATAGAAATTCCCACTTACCACATTTTCAATGATTTACTTATTCACTATTTTTAACTGTCATTTATAAAGCCTTACCTTGATGTTAGTGTGAAGTTGCTGTTAGTTACTTTTTTGACTTCTACAAATGGACCTGCCCCAGTAAGCAAGACAGGAGATGACTCTTTCACACTTCTAAAAGGAAAAACTTTGCTTAAAGCATATCCTTTTAATTATAATAAAAATATAGAAATTATTGTGCTGTGTTATTTGTGGTTTAATAAGATAAAGAAATTAGTTATTAAACATATTTCATAGCATGTTTGGAAATGATTACTCTTATGAAGAAATATGCTAAACTGAGCAATCAAAATATGCCAATACTTCTACCACCTACACAAGGAATCAGAAAGAGAAACCTGGCATTTACTACAGTTTGGAACTTACTTTGGATTTGGGCTACAAATTTCCCAAACTGATGGCTGAAATAGAGTTAGTTAGTTTGTTGATATTGCTCCCCCTATATCAAATTAAGAATTTGCATTTCTGAATCCATCTGTCTGATGCAGACATAGAAATATTGTAGCCATTTACATGTAATTAAGAAGTGTGCATAATAATCAAACTATACATGTGTTTATAAATGAACAAAAACATAATCTGCAAGCTGGGTTCCAATATAAAAATGCTGGTATGGTGGTAGGGGAGAAAGTTATAGGGGAGAGAAGGTAAATTGTTATAATTTAGATTTTCAGTTACCACTGTAATTATTTAATATTAATATACAAAGTTATAGTACTTACTACATATAGAGCTTCATGTTTTATTCTTGCATATTGAGGAAATGAAAATATAGACCAAATTCTGTACTGAATGTCAGAATAAATTTAATAGAAGTCATTAAAAATTGATGAGATATCCTGGGAACTAGATAAAACAACTATGAAAATACTAATGATTAATAAACCAGTATTTGGAAGCTATTCGTTTCCTTCATTTTCCTTCTTTTATTTTCTACAGGGATTTTTGTGTGTGTGTGTGTGTATGTGTTTGTTCTTAAAAATATTATTGCTAGCATTATTGACACTTTTGTTATTTTTAAAAGAGATATTTTAAATAGTAGAAGTAAGGGAGATTTCCAAGTTTTCAAATCCATTCTAGATTTGGCAGGTAAATTTCAATCATGTGTAATAAATCTTTACTTATTTTATAAAATCTGTATTTCCAGTGAATGGCAATTATAGCTTTAATATTACACGACTAACAAAAGAACAACTAAATGCATAATTTAACATATCTTATGCTACAATAATAATAACAACATGCAGCATGTGCTGATAAACAGCCAAATTGTCTTCCATATAAACATTTTTTTCCCTGACTAAAGTCAGTGGTGGGATTCAAATAATTTAACAATTGGTTCTCTGCCCTAATGATTTCTTCCAACAACCAGTTCACCAAACTGCTCAGAAAGTTAACAACCGGTTCTCCCGAACTGGTGTGAACTGGCTGAATCCCACCACTGACTAAAGTGTAATCAAATTGACATTAAGCAGACATGCCTTAGTCCTTGAAGAAAGTTTCTGCTGCTGAAAATGCCACTGCAAAATACATTATGCAGAACATTAGAGCTTTATACCTGCTCTTTCTTCCAAACTTCCAAGCCAGTATTATACCTGTCATATGAAGTATTAGTGGAAGAATTAGCTCTGAAAGAAAATATAATCAAAAACTTTACTTACCCTAGTTTTAGCAGATTGCAGATACTGGTTGATGATTCTTCTGTCCACTCATTAGCACAAGCTGTAAACCATAGCTTCTCAATTTTGAATTGGACTAACCCATTGGAGCTGAGAGAACCATTGATCAAGCGCACTGCCGTAAAAATAAGTTTTAATATTATAACACAGATTGAGGATTAGTTTTATTCATAGCAAACTGCGTATAATCAAGTTCAAATTTAGCAGATGTGAAAAGGTATGATTTGAAATCTTCCTGTTTTTCCCTTCCAAATCCAAGTCAAATGCTGTAATAAAACTAGATTTGAAATAAACATTGTTGTTGTTTTTTAAATGCACCATTTTTTCTGGCTCACATTGATGTGTTTAGTGCTCATTGTTCCATAGTTGTTCGTGAATTGTTCGTGAATTACTTGGAATCCATTTAAATAGTGTATTTACCAATTGAGGACTTATGGGCCTTTGGATGATGAACACCTTATATAGTACATTTAGAAACACTTAGATCAGGGGTGTCAAACTCAAGGCCGGATCTGGCTTGCAGAGCGCTGAGATCTGGCCCACAGGGCTGCAATGGAAACAGTGAAGGAATAGCCTTTGGTTCCTCTGCCAGTGAAAATGAATCAAGAGGGGGGAAAAGGCTCCCTTTTTTTTTTTTTTGCATTTATATCCCGCCCTTCTCCGAAGACTCAGGGCGGCTTACACTATGTCAAGCAATAGTCTTCATCCATTTGTATACTATATACAAAGTCAACTTATTGCCCCCCAACAATCTGGGTCCTCATTTTACCTACCTTATAAACCTTATAAAGTTTTGGCTGCAGCTGCCTCCTACAATGCTCTGCCAGTGAAAATGGAACGTGGGGAGGCAGCTTGCCTCCTGCAGCTTGCCTCCCCGAGCTCCAGAGGGCTGCAGGAGGTTGTTATGTAATAGAAAACTTTCATCTTAAAGTGAGGAGACAAGACCACAAAGGATTTGAGAAACAAGAATTAATTTATTATTTGCACAAATAGGACACAGACCCCTACTCACGTGAAAAACAAAGGTCTGAGCCTCGAGCAAGGCTCAAGCATAATCTTTTATACCTTTGGTTACAGATATCACATAAGAAAAAGAAGAAATTATCCTAATTGGTTGTCACAGACAAAAACCCATATATGGACTACCATTATCATACACCATCTGGATACATATGTTGATGCATACGTTGCTATCGATGCCCCTTTCTTACCACATATAGTTACTGGAACAGGTTACAAAGAACAGCATGTAGAAATATTCCTGTGCTTTACAGAAAGCTTGCAACACCATATCTCTGCCAAGCAATATACTTCCGCTTTTATGTGACACATTGACTTCTATCTCTAATACATCTTGTTATAATCCTAACAAATAAACATAAAGCACTTGTATTATAAAGCATTGGGGTCCTGCTTCAGTTACAGCTGAAAACAGAGCCTGGGAGGGCTGCACATGGCTCTTCCAAGCTTTGTTATCACTGGCAGTGGGTTGCAGGAGGCTGTCGCAATGGAAATCAG
Organism: Ahaetulla prasina; assembly: GCF_028640845.1. Taxonomy (NCBI): domain Eukaryota; kingdom Metazoa; phylum Chordata; class Lepidosauria; order Squamata; family Colubridae; genus Ahaetulla; species Ahaetulla prasina. Next base: position 50,782,877 of record NC_080543.1, read on the forward strand.
AGCTTGGGAGCTTGTTTTTGCTGGCAGAGGGCTCTGAGCCATAGGAGTCTCTGACACGAGTGATGTCAAGCTCGCCATGCTCACCCCGGCCCCCAAGGTCAAATGCAACCCTATAGTTGTGAATGAATGAATTTCTCAATTAAATTGAGTTTGATACCCCTGACTTAGATAATCCATAGGAAGAAGTCTTTAGCCCTGTAGATTAGTGCTTCTCAACCTCAGCAATTTTAAAATATATGAATTTCAACTTCCACAATTCCTCAGTTAGCATGAGGTTGAGAAGCATTGCGATAGATCAGGGCTGTCAAACTCACAGCCTGTGGGCCGGATGTGTCACATGCTGGCCACACCCACACCCAGTTTGATGCGAGTTTGACACTCTAATTCTAGATGTTTGTAACCTATAATTTATATTGTATTGTACTGTACTGTAAGTATGGTGATATAGGCAGAAATTTCATTAAGTAACTTGCAGATCTCCACAAAATCTTCACTGCTGACAGGACTAGTAAAGAACACTTAGAAAAGCTCGCATGATTAGACATACGACCATATGTTTAAATGAGGATTATATCTTTAACTTGAGTATGAATGTTACAAACACTACTATCTAACCATAAGCCTATTGGATCTGTATTTCATGTATTTAACCTGCTAAGAAAATGTTGTAAAATGTTCCCAGTTTTTAAACAGCATATACTTGGTGAGCTTTGATTAAGGATCTGTTATGAAAAGCAACAATAATATTTTCTCCCTCTTCAACAAATACAGTGGGAGACAAAATAACAAGTGAATATACCTGACAAGAAATGTCTTAAGACTTAAGATATATCCAATGTGAGGCAAAGAACTATGCCTATAAATTTAAGCATCTATCCACACAAACCATTGTCAGTTCTTACAGATGATTAACTGTTACAGCCATCCCCCTTTTTCTCCCCAGCCCTCAGCATCATTCTATCATTGGATCTGCATATAAAACGTTGTGCAGTCTATTATTTTTAGTTTATGTAAAGCAGAGCTAAGCACAGAACACTTAATTTTGTAAATAACTACCTTCACAGATGGTGCTGTGACAACAACTGTCATTGTTGTCAAAGTACCCTGCATCTGTGTTGTGAAATAGTTGAAATGTGGCTTGTCACAGCTGTTTTATACTCCTGTCAAACACTTTTACTGGGCTTACATTTGGTCCTAAATTTCCCTGAAAAGAAGATTAAGGATGCTTTTTTGGATGTGCTGAGCAGAATATATATAAGTCTGCACTGGCAGAAGCAGCCTAAAGAGGCCCAAAAACAAAAGAAATATATTTTGGTTTCAAAGTATTAGGCTGAAGTCCTCACTTACTAATATTTTCTCTTTTCACTGCATTGAAAAAGAGAGGGGTTCTTGATGCTGATGAAGTTACCTAGTTTGGATAATGAAATGTTTGCAAGAAGACAACCAAGCTCAGAGAGCAGCAAGGACCCCACATTTCAACCCTGAGCTACAAGTATTCTCCTTTATTAGAAAAGGAGAGGCACACAAGCAGGTGAAAGAAAACTCTGTACAGATTTTGGGTTTTTTTAGTGAGATGGTTGGGTTGGATAGCCTCTTTTCTAAAAGATTAGGTCCCCTCTCTAAAAGGGATCCGTTACTCCTCAAAAACCTTTCCTGCCCACTTCAGAATAGCAGCTTGCCAGCATCTGGTTGCTAGAATGTGTTGGTTTTTCTTTTCTTTCTTTTACATTCCTATTCTTTTATTCAGAACTTTACCATTCATTCACACGTCTTTCTTTTCTTCTTTTACATACAGAACCGAAGGTACATTTGGGATTTTACTTTACTGTACAGCGGACTGTCAAAGGGCTTCCTTTGAAAATAGTTACCTTCCCTGAATTTGGGATTAGAATTTTATTTTTTTTAATGTATAAATATTTACCACAATCTGCTTCATCAGAATTATCTTTACAGTGCTGGAATTGATCACAAATGTGAGCCTGGGGTATACATTCTCCACTTCCACACTGATAATAATTCAGTCCGCATGAAACTGTTAATAAAGAAGACATAGATACTGTGGTCCATGAAAATTAGTTGATAAATCAGTAGTTTTAATGTTTTTTATAACACAGAGCACATTTCTCATATTTTATGTACAAGGTAAAATATTTCACATATCTTATATATTACTCCTGATACACATAGCCAAGTAATTTCAAGAGATGAACCATGAGACTAAATATAAACTGCAATTAATACAGAAATCTTTTAGAGGGATCACGCTAAAGACCAAAAATACTTGGGCCACCAATAACCCTAAAGTTAACTATCTTTGTTCTTCTTACTTTGTAGTGAAGAAAAGTAGCGAGAAAGATGTTTCAATTCAACCCTGCTCTCATGCTCCTTTGTCTTTGAAAAGCTACTTCCAAGAAATTTTGGAATTAGAAAAACACATTTATGAAGTAACGATAGACAGAGTTCTTAGATTGCTCTAAGCCATGATTTATTTAATCATCATCTATTGAAAAACCATAATTGTCTCAATTGCACAATGCAGTATGCAGAATTGAAGAACTGTTCCACAGCTATTGCACCGCATATATCATGGAGTAATTTAGTGGGATCTAAAGCCAACAAAGAAATTATTAATCTACTGCTTCCTGGTTGCTAATCATACTTCTCCATTAAATAATAGTGAGCTCCATATTTTTTACTGTTTTTAATAAGTTTATTTTCTACATAGCTTCTTTAAAATGTTTGGTATATTATTTTCTGCTTTCTCTTTATAATTTATACAAATAAGCTTTGATTAGGGAGGTATACCCTAATGTAGTAAAATCAACAAATTAATCAATAAGTAATCAAGATTATACTGCAGGTGAAAATTTATCACTGACTGATATATAACTTATATAACTGCTGTATAACTGCTAATGCATAACTTATAAACAAGAATGTATCAAACAGAAATCACAGGAATTGAATAATATATTTTTTCTCTGTTCTTTGTTTCCTATGCTTTTGTGCGGTATGGGGTATATGGGAAACTCACCTGGCATGCCAAGATGGTAACCTGTAGTAAAATTGGCTACAAATCCTTTTCTGGTTACAGATTTGTCCGAAATGAAGAGCACAGTCATTTGGTGAGTTGTAGAGAATACATCTGGCAATGGGGATTTTCCAGTATATACAGCTTCATAGCAAGGAAAAGTATATCATTACTCCAAAGACTAATATAATTTTGTTACACATCAGAATGATAGAAAATAAAACACATATAGGAGAGAAAAAGATCTACTTCTACTTTTTTCATCCATATTTAGAAGGATGATCTTCAAAGCTTAATCTAGAAAAAACAAATGAACAAACAAATACTGATTAAATCTTGAAATATTTTGACAAATGCTAAACCTTACATGTTCTTTATTCATAGATGATATTGAATGTAGTGTAACTTAAAATATGCACTTGCTTTATAGATGGGAAATTTATCTGGACTGGATCCAGGCTGTATAATATATCAGAAAGATTGATTTTCTATTAGAGTTCTCTCTGAGAATTTATCACAACTTCCAGGAATCTTTGCCATATCATATGGCAAATGACACAATGATGCAACAATAGACGAAAATAAAGAAATAAAGAAAATATTCACAGCAGAATCTTCTTAATTTCTCCAATATTGCAATTTTATTAACTTAAATTAAATTATATCAATCAACATTAAAGTTTAATTATATATGTGAAAGTATATCACATTTTAACTGCAATACTATTGCTATTGAACATTTTTATGAATGAAAATGATATTGTCACATTCAACTCATGGAATTTACAGATTTCTGGAATTATTAAAAACACTGTATACTGTATATCTTTCAGTGTGTACTCTTTTTAAAAGTACAGCATAATTAGAGAAGTATTCTAATTCAGTATAATTTTTCACACATATTGATATATTTTATATACTTGCCTAATAATAAAGACTCAGCTCCTTTACCATCTCTGACTTCTACAACATCATGAATATCCTCTAAATTAAAATACTGGAAATGAAGTTGAATATTTTTTCCTTTTTCTGCATTCAAATAAAATACACCTAGAATTATAAAATTTAAGAAGGAAACAAAACCAAAAATACTGATCTGACAATAGTTTCCATAAATAAGCAGGTTGCATAGTTAGCCATCATCATCATTTTTTATTAAGTTCCAGTTTTAATATGTTAAAACACTTCCAATACAACCCCAAAGTATAATGGCATTACAACAGTTTAATACTTCTGTTAACAATTCTCAATATGACATAGCTTTATGATTAAGGCATAGAACTTAGTATTTAAAAAGAGAATTTCAGGAAGATAACCGTAATAATTTAACCATTGATGGGTGGTTGAGCAATGATTTAGTTGAGATTCTTCTTAGCATATGTACCTTAAAAAACATATTCTGGGATTCCAAGTTCACCAGAGGCACAATGGCCACAACTAGCCAAAGATATTATCACTATTATTATGTTACTATTATTATTATTTCTCACTAATGTATTTATTCAAATCAGACTTCTTTAATATATTCTGAAAATTTTAAATTAACTTTTATTAATATATTATTAATATATTCTACAACTTTTGAGCAAATTCAGGGGAGGTTGATTTGAAATGATGTTCTGATTTTTTAAAAAAATAATTATTTTTAATATTAGGTGTGTAAGGCGATAGGCTTCTTGAAAAACAAACAAACCAAATATTCCATTACACAGAAGTATAACACAAAGTATAACACATTACACAAATATATACTTCTATATAACAAGTTCATAGAAAGAGACAAATTTGGATGACACTGAAGACTTAATTACTCCTTTCCTATCTACCTTTCCTATATGTTTACTCTCAGATTTTCAGCCTCCTTCCCCACTCCAAGTTTTTAACTCTGCTACTGTGGAAACAAAAAGTATGGGATGAAATATGTGACAGTGAGAAATGAGGAGGACTGAGAGACTGTGTAGTACTTGATGATGCTTGATCGGAAAAGGATGCAGAATGATGTGATTTTGGTGAGCAATTGGATAATCAAGGGACCAAGATTAGAGATAGGGGTTGCATGAGATATGACACAGGTTGTTTTTCTGCTCACTACTGTGTGTACCCACTCTGTGTTGTGGTCCGCCAGCAGCCTGCAGAGCTGACAATGGAGTCAGACAGCAATGAGGCTGAGGAAGAACATGGGCCAGTCCTAGAGGCTGGGGAAGGCCCGGATGAGGGCTCTGCATCAGAGGCAGAGATGAGGCCAGGGCCATTGGAGAGTGAGGTGCAGACTCCAGAGCCTCCAGAGCAGGGGTGAAATGCTCCTGTTTTGGACCAGATCGTCTGATCCGTTAGCGATGGCGGTGGGTGGTTTGGAGAACCAGTAGCAAAAATCCCTGCGCCCCCCCCCATGCCCAGCTGAGGTGTGCGATCATCAGAGGTTTTTTTTTACTTTTAAAAGCATTTTTTCTTTGGCTGATTTTAAAAGTAAAAAAAAAACAGTTGGCCACGCCCATCCAGTCACATTACACCCCCCCAAGCCATGCCCACAGAACCAGTAGTAACAAATTTTACATTTCACCACTGCTCCAGAGACTGAGAGTAGTGAGGCATAGGAACAGGAAGAGCCTGTTCCTAATGCATGCATGAGAAGAGCTGCCAGAAGGCAAGAGCAGCTCAAGCAAAGAAAACGACTCGGGAGTAGGGCAAGAGATGATTGGCCCCTCCCATAAGGCTTAAAAGACCAGCAATGGTGTTTGGGCTGTTTGCCGGAAAACAATATTGATAGCTTTGTCTTGTTGCATTTGTTTTGTATTGGTGTCTTCTGAACTTTTGCCAAGAAAGGCCTTTGGCAGTTTGCCTAATTGGACCAAGGTTGGTGATAGGACTGAGGAATTGTGTTGGGAGGAATTTGCTTTCGTTTAGTTGAAGTACGCTGAGAATGAGTTAATTCTCAGCTGTTATAATAAAGTTTGTTTGTTTTTACACTGACTGAGTTTCCTACTACCTACTTGGGCCTGGGTCACAACACAGTAAATGAAGTCAACAGACTTTTTAAAAAGACTGGAATCCTTACATAGACTTTTTTTCTGACAGAAAAGATTTTTCTTTTTCTTTTCATTTTTTAATACTTTTATGTGGGTATAATTCTAATCAACAAATTTTATGCTGGAGTAAAATATACAAAGTGTGATATACCAAGATTCTAGTAGCAGTAAAGCTTTATAGGGGGTGTCCAATGGAGACTTACCAGGTAGTGATTGATAGGTAGTGTTTGCATGATATTATGAAGTAAACAGGAGTGGGTTTCATGGTATAGGGTGGGGTTGTAGCTCCTACTGAGATTAGGTCAGAGGAGGCTATGGAGTCTAATAAAGCTGTTGCCTTGTAATTGCCAAGGGAATGGGTAATTGGGTGGACTGCCTTGAAAAAAGGGTACCTATAGTTTTGTAAGATTCTCTCCTTCTGGTCCAATTGTCTCTTTCTGGAGCTAGATCACTGAATCATTTTGCTTTATAATGCCAGATGTGTGGATAAAAAGAGCACATCCATTTCCCATTTGTTGGTGGATATGATAAGCTGCCTGTATCATTGAATCCTAGTTACATGAGAATGGGGATCTAGCTTTGTCGAAAGTTTGCTTTTTTAGGCTCTAGTTATTACAACAGTTACAACAGCAGATCAGATCAGAAAATGAGACATAGTGAGATTTTTCTTACATTTTTACATGTGCTCCCTTAAAAAATAATAAAAAGTATAATCTCTATTTTTTTAAAAAGTTTTATTAAAAATTTATTGAAGCTGAAGTCAAAAGCTTCTAATGAACCTCAGTATGATCTTCATTAATTCTGTTCATGGCCATAAGGTGTGTTTCATATTTTTAAACACACTTGTCAAAAGGTTTGAAGACATGTAACTTACAGAACGCTTTATTGGGGTAGTTGTTTGGGTAGTTCATTGAAGTAAATGAACTGGTTGGTTCCCACAAAGAATATGGACCTCCACAATCAGCTAGAAGAAACAAAGTAGATCAGAGATGGCAAACCATTGATTTTTGGATAGCCAGAGATCTGCATAGGTCAGTTGCTTATTGAATTAAAAATTAAGTCACAATGTTTTAACCTAAATCCTCATCCTCCTATCTACATACAATATATACTTCAGATGTACTTATCTCATCTTTTGAATGTTTCTAGTATAGGTAATAGCCCTTATGTATCATTTCGCCTATAAGTATTTAAAAATGTATACACTCATGTTTGTGACGACATTCCTGATTTGCTGTTAAATATTTCCAAATTCAACAATATATGAATTCTGTTTGAGGAGGTAGTGAATCACCAGATCAGCTTGTTGGGAGTAAAATATTCTGCATATGTAGTTTATATTAAAAATGATCTATACTATTGCATTACTTTGTAGTTATATGAACATTCTTTCATGTAACCAATATATAAAAGTCCTTTTGTGAGCCTGCAGATCCTTATAACATCCTTTTTACTTTTATATAATTTTATTGTGACAGATCAACAATTCTTTCCCTAAAGGAAGCAGAATACCCAGGTTTGGTGTGTGCATATGTATGCATGCATGTGTGTGTATATATAAATGTATATATAGATATATAATTTATAGAAATAATTATTTTATTAATATTACTACTGTTAGCATTTTTAAGTAGCTTTTATTCCTACTATGCTATTGATGATCTTTTGGAATGCTTTTGCCTTTGATATCATTTATGTTTCATGTCAAAAAAGAAATGAACTGATGTGTATACTGTTGGTGGATGTATGAGAATGAAGAAACAAAGCATTAGCTGAGAGACCAGTTATCACTGTATTTCTTGTATGTCTATAAAAAAAAGCTTTTTGTATTGCAGCTCCTTGCTTTTGAAGCTTGTATTTGTTCTTTGAAGGTACTATGATATGTTTTGATATGCAGCTGCTTTAGAGCAGGTGACCCTTCAACGTAGTAGACACTATATAATTAATTAAACATTTTGCTAAGGCATTTCGTAATCAATGCGTACAACATACTTTATAAATTTGAAAACGTCTCCAGTTGTCCCCCCACCCAAAAAAATGGAAATCCAAATTAAACAAATGAACAGTTTTATAGAAAGCATGATGACTGTTGACTGTTAATGGAAATAATAAATTAAAATTAGGGGGTTTTTTTAAACTAGGGAAAGAGCTACATTGTCTAATTGTATAATTTCTACTATTTATGTATAATACTAGAAGGTTATTATTAGCATTTCAGAATACATAGCAACATGGAAGCATCAAATGACATATTTTTAAAATATAGAAGCAGAAACTAGGTATCTACAAAAGAAAGCTAGTTATCTTAAGAGGGCAAGAATGGTTCTAGGGAAAAAAATGAACTAGGGTCACAACAGTAATGAGCTAAGCAAAATTACTAGACTTTCTGCTATCTATATACCAAATAGAATAGCTTATCATTATCTTAAAAATGAACTATGTTTTAAGATAATTTTGAAGTATAATTTTACATTAAACAGCTCACTGAGCATGGCATCTTTTTATTCTTGCTCTAACAAAATATATTAGCAGCAATTGAGATACAGATGGGCTGAAAGAAGTACTGAAAGAAGTAGGATCTGCCATTACACTTATAATGCTGCCATTAAATCTAATGATAATTTGACGAGTCTGGGTGGAAAAGATTTTCTGTTATAATAGTGCTTCATGCAGCCCATTATACTCTTAGGCAATGTTGTCTCAGCTGCAGAATATCATGTAATGAAGAAAGATTGAGAGTTGCTTATTCATTTCTACAATGAAGCTTCCTGTCGAGCAGGGGTCTCCAAACTTGGCACCTTTAAGACTTGTGGACTTCAACTCCCAGAATTCCTCAGCCAGCAAAGCTGCATTCTGCAAAACTGCAGCTTTTCTGCAAAGCTGGCTGAAGAATTCTGGGAGTTGAAGTCCACAAGTCTTAAAGTTGCCAAGTTTGGAGACCCCTGCTGTAGAGCATTCAGCTTTAAAAACTCTGATGTGACAAGACAGAAGTGAGTGGAAGAGCTTCATGTTTTAGTGCTTTCAGAGGTATGTTTCTGTATGTCTCAAGGTAATTTGCTGATTGGTGAATGTGTATGTTATTAACATTTCAATTTTCTTTTTAAAGAAAAACTGATTAAAAATACAGAGTGACAAAGATAAAATCAACCTTGTTCAGTATTTTGTATTACAGATAACAAATGTGATGTATCAAAGAATCAGCAGTTATAAGCTATATTGACTACATTGCAAAAGTCTTTATTTTTGTTTGATTTTAATTTGTGATCCTATACAAAGAACAGAGTATGGATCATCATGCTTTTTAGTTTGTTCTTCTATAATATTATTATTTTTACCTTTAGAAAATAGCAACGTAATTAGTTACTAATGTATATTTGAGATGTTTAGTCTATTGAGTGAGGCATCAGGCTAGAAACCAGGAACTCTGATTTCTAGTCCTTCCAAAGGCACAAACCAACTGGGTCACCTTGGGCCAGTCACCTTTCTCAGCATTTAGAAACAGAAAATGGCAAACAACTTCCGAAAATTCTTGCCAAGAAACTGCAGAGTCTTGTCCAGGGAGGCACTAGAAATCAACACTGACTAGAAAGTGTGCAGACACAGACATGCTATATTTATATATAAGAATGAAATGGTCTCTGAACTCTTGGATATTGTATAGTTTGGGAATTGTCACACTGCAAAAACAGAGTCTAAGGGTATGACATACTGCAAGGCAAAGCTGCATGTTCTAGCATCATATTTTTGTAGAAAGGTGGTGGGGGGCACAAAGAAAGATTTCTGACAAATTAGTTTATTTTTCTAGAAACTGTAGATGGGCCTGAATGCATCCACCTTAGCCACAATGACCATACATGTTTTGTTATAAAAGACAGTTCTTGTTCAGAAAGCTGCCTCTTAGATTTATTTTTTGGTTTTGCTTCTGCAAAGCAAAGTTATAAACCATTTTAAAAAAATTATTAACTTCCTTCAGATTTGACCTTTCTCAAATTCAGCTTTTATTTTTTCCAAGAAAATATTATTACTATCACCACAGCAGCCATTTTGCGAAAAAACACATTTCCTAATGAAGCTATTTTGTAGTGATTGTTAGTACTTCTCTTTTTTTCTATATATATATATTTCCCTATATATATATATTTCCCTATATATATATATTTCCATATATATATATATATATATATATATATATATATATATATATATGGAAAGAAACAATAGGACAGGAATGGTAGGCACATTTGTGCTCTTATGCACGCCCCTTAGAGTCCTCTTAGGAATGTGGTGAGGTCAACCGTGGATAGATTTTGAGTAAAGCTTTTGGGTGTATGAGAAGAGACCACAGAGTCAGGTAATGCATTCCAAGCATATATAATTCTGTTACAGAAATCGTGTTTTCTGCAATCTAAACTGGAGCGGTTGACATTGAGTTTAAATCTGTTGGTAGCTCTTGTGTTATTGTTATTGAAACTGAAGAAGTCATTGACAGGAAGGACATTAGAACGGATGATTTTATGAGCTAAACCCAGGTCCTGTCGAAGGCGATGAAGTTCCAAGTTTTCTAGACCCAGGATATCAAGTCTGGTGGAATAAGGTATTTTATTGGTTTCAGAGGAGTGGAGAACTCTTCTCGTAAAATACCTTTGGAGACGCTCAACTGTATTGATATCAGATATATGGTATGGGTTCCAGACAGGCGAGCAGTAATCAAGAATTGGCCTAGCAAATGTTTTATATGCTCTGGTCAGTAGCGTGGTGTTTTTTGAAAAGAAGCTATGTAGAATTAAGTTAACAACTCTTAGAGCCTTTTTTACTATATAGTTGCAGTGGGCTTTGGCACTTAGATCGTTAGATATAAAAACTCCAAGGTCTTTGACAGGGTGGGGATCATCTGTGAGGTAATGTCCATCAAACATGTACTTTGTGATTGGGTTCTTTCTTCCAATATGCAAGACTGAGCATTTACTGGTTGAGATTTGTAGTTGCCAAATTTTAGACCAAGCAGTTAGATGATCAAGGTCCTTTTGAATTGTGGATGTATTGTCAGTGGTGTTGAAAAGTTTGACGTCACCAACAAAGAGAACACAGTTACTTGAGATATGATCACAAAGATCATTTATGTATATTATAAAGAGAGTTGGTCCAAGAACGCTACCTTGAGGAACACCACTCTTGACAGGAACAGGATTTGATAGAGCATTAACAATTTTAACTACTTGTTGTCTGTTTGATAGAAAAGCAGATATCCAGTTGTGTAAGGGTCCCGAAATGCCATAGGATTTTAATTTTAGGAGAAGTTTATCATGTACTACTGAGTCAAAAGCTTTAAAGAAGTCTATGTATATTGCATCTATTGATTTACCTAGATCAAGATTTGTAGTCCATAGGTTTTTACAGTGGAGAAGTTGTAAATTGCATGATTATTTTTTTCTGAAGCCAAATTGTTTGAGAGAAGGTTGTGTAATTCTAAGTGCAAGGTAATGGATTGGTTGATGATGGATTCCATTACTTTGCAGGCGACGCAGCATAGGGAGATTGGTCTATAATTATCAACTAAGCTGGGGTCGCCTTTTTTGAAAACTGGAATGACTGTGGCTAGTGACCAGAGATTGGGAAGGGAACTGGTTGTGAAAGTTTTATTAAAGATTATACTTAGGTGCTCTGCTAAATTACTAGAGTGTTTTTTTTAAGAAGTAAGCACAAAGTCCATCAGGTCCAATGGATAGAGATGGTTTCAAGTTACAAAGAGCTTTTCCAACATTTTCTTCTGTAAAATCTATATTTGTTAAGTCATCATACTCATTGCTTGTACGATTTGGGAATGTGGGATATGTGCCATCACTGTTGACAAAAACTGAGCCAAAGAATTTGTTAAAGAGGTTTGCTTTAGTTACTTCGTTATTGTATTCATTGCCTTTAGAATCTTTTAGTGGTGGCATGGATCTAGAGTCTTTAAGCTTGTTGTTGACAAAATTATAGAAGGCATGACTGGAATTAGTGCGCAGAAGTTCCTCTTCTTGCTTGGTGTGGTAATTTGCGCATTCGGTTTTTATTTGGTTGCAAATAGTTCTGTAGCGATTTTTAAAATTTGCTACATAGCCCTTTTTGTTTCTTTTCCAGAGGGATCTTTTTTTTAGATTGAAGCTTTTTTATTGATATGGGTAGTTTGCTTTTCCTGATCTTGGTGGTAGTTTGTGGTACGTATAGTTTGATGACTCTATTGATTTCGAGTAGGAAAACTCTATAGCGGTCTTCAGCAGTTATACAGGTTGAGAACAGATTTTGCCAGTCCAGAGATAAAAGATCATTGTTTATAAGGTCATAGTTGGCTTTTTTGAAGTTGTAGATGGGAATGCTATTGCTATGACGATTTAAGTGACGACGTATATTAAGACAGAAGTCAATCATGCAATGATCACTGTTGGAAAAGGGTTCTCTTATTTGTAGTCCATAAATGGTATTGGTGTTGTTGCAGAAGATGAGGTCAAGGCAGTTTTTTAGTCTTGTACTGTTAGTTACAAGTTATCTATCATCAACCAATCCATTACCCTCCACCTAGAAACAAACAATCTACTCTCTAATAAACAATTTGGTTTCAGAAAAAAATTATCATGTAACTTGCAACTTCTTCACTGCAAAAACATGGACTACAAATCTTGATCAAGGCAAAACAATAGATGAAATTTACATAGACTTCTGTAAAGCTTTTGACTCAGTGGTACAGGACAAACTTCTCTTTAAACTAAAATCCTATGGCATCTCAGGACTCTTCCACAATTGGATAACAGCTTTCCTGTCAAACAGACAACAAATGGTCAAAATAGGCAGTGCCCTATCAAATCCTGTTCCTGTCAACAGCAGCGTTCCCCAAGGCAGTGTTCTTGGACCAACACTCTTCATATTATACATTAATGATCTTTGTGACCATATTAAAAGTAATTGTGTTCTTTTCGCTGACGATGTCAAACTTTTCAACACCACTGACAATACATCCACAATTCAAAAGGACCTCGACTTTGTGTCAGAATGGTCAAAAACTTGGCAACTTCAAATCTCAACTAGCAAATGCTCTGTCTTACATATTGGAAAAAAGAATCTAAACACTAAATACAAACTCGATGGACATTACCTTACAGATGACCCTCACCCTGTTAAATACCTTGGAGTTTTCATATCCAATGATCTAAGTGCCAAAGCCCACTGCAACTAGATCACAAAAAAGGCTTTAAGAGTGGTAAACCTAATCTTACGTAGCTTCTTCTCCAGAAACACTACACTACTAACCAGAGCATATAAAACATTTACTAGACCAATTCTAGCAAATTGGTAGAATACAGCTCGACTGTCTGGAACCCATACCACATTTCAAACATAAATACAATTGAATGTGTCCAGAAATATTTTACAGGAAAAGTTCTCCACTCCTCTGAATACAACAAAATACCTTATGCCACCAGATTTGAAATCTTGGGCTTAGAAAACTTAGAACTCCGCCGCCTTCGAAAGGACCTGTGTTTAACTCATAGAATCATCTATTGCAATGTCCTTCCTGTTGAAGACTACTTCAGCTTCAATCACAACAATACAAGAGCAAACAATAGATTTAAACTTGCTAACCGCTTCAATCTTGATTGCACAAAATATGACTTCTGTAATAGAGTTATTAATGCTTGGAACACACTACCTGACTCTGTGGTCTCTTCTCAAAATCCCCAAAGCTTTAACCAAAAAATGTCTACCATTGACCTCACCCCATTCCTAAGAGGTCTGTAAGAGCACAAACGTGCCTACCATTCCTGTCCTATTGTTTCCTTTCATTATAGCCAATTAATATAGTTATTACATACTTATGCTTATATATATGCTTATACGTTAAATAGTTATTTTCATGTTTATGCTTATATATACTGTTGTGACAAAATAAATAAATAAAATAAAAATAAAAATAAATAAACTATAAAACTGACTCTGATGAACTTAAAAGGAATAAATTATGAAAATATATTCCATGAACTGAATATTTCCATTTCATTTATATAGTATTAACCTGTACTAAAAGTCAACAAAACTAAAATAGAATAGAAAGTGAAAAAGGACATAGTTTTGATAATGAATGTGTGGAGAAATATGGCAAATTTTTCAGATGCCTATATTACAAGATTAACACAAGTTAATTAAGTTTTTGATAAGCAAGTATTGGCGGTTAGTATATTACCATCAATATCTATTCAGATAGTCTAGATTGAATTCAGATTGTTTTTATTGACTCTTTTATTGAGACAGACTTAGTATCGCTTTATAAAATATGAGAAATTAGTTATTCAGTTTAATGATACACTAAATTTCTAATATTTTAATATGGGAAAAATGTTTAGCTGTAGAAAGAAGATAATAAAACTAGATATAGTCAATCTTTGCAGCATATAAATTAGGGTTAGCAAAGAATACAAAGAAGTTGATCTGCTTCTGAACTTCATTAGCAGCTTCATGATCATACACGCCTGACCTTTTGCCCTTTTGTGCTTTCTAACCTTACTTCTATTTGCTAATTGACTGTGCATTTATTAGATAAGTTTAATATCCTCTCCTAAAATTGATAGCATTAGGTCTATGCATCATCAGTTATGTGTCTTTCAACATTAAGTACTGCAGTAGTCAAATATGGAAATGAATGAATTTAATTAAGGCTCCTTAGTTCTTTGCATAAATCATCTGCTGTGTGTCATAATATTTAAATCAGTGATCTACATCTACAAAATAATGCAATATATAGATTTTCGTCAGTATGTGATGTTAGTTGGATATCTGAATATTAACAGCGCCAGTGGAATCAAGGCTTATTTAACATTTTATGAAATTGGGATAAGGACTGTTGTGTTGTGAATTGTGAATGACTTAATTATTGTAAGCAGTTTAGGTGGAAGAATACTATTCATGGCCTAGGATATAAAGATGACATAAACTAAAACTGCAAGACTTTCTATAAAAACATCTAGCAAGTGCCACTTATTGATGAAAAAATAGTTCTGATCACCAAACTACTACTGATAGTAGCATAACATTTTGCATATCACCCTGAATGCAAAAAGGTAAAATAAAGCAATAAGTTCAAAATGTGAAATGAAGCTAAGAATTAAAACCTGGGCAAAAATATCATTCAAAATTTAGAGTCAAGAATACTTTTATAATCTTTAATATAATTGGTTTTATAATCTTTAATAATATTGGTTTTGTTCTGAGGAAGCCTCCTGAGCAAGTCATAAATAGAGATCATGCAACTCTGGGTTGTTATATTCCAATTGCCAAGTATCCAAATTTTGATCATGTGACCATGGTAATGTTGCTACAGTTAAGTGCAAGCTTCATTATAACTTCAAATAATGTTAAATGGTAACATAAGTCAAGGTCTACTTGTAATGCTAATGAGACTCATGTTTGCTTACTGCTTTATAAAATAAATCATTTCCTTGACGCAAATATGAAAGACTCAATCAGAACAGGACAACATAGGAATATATGAAGAACAAATACTAAATATTTTATTGCTTTTCCCCTTTACTGGAAATCTGTTATGCAGTAAGTGATGAGGGTAAATTAATGGAATGGAATGGAATAGGAATAGGAGTAGGAATAAGAATAAGAATGGGAATGGGAATGGGAATGGGAATGGGAATAGGAATAGAACAGAACAGAACAGAACAGAACAGAACAGAACAGAACAGAACAGAATTCTTTATTGGCCAAGTGTGATTGGACACACAAGGTATTTGTATTTGGTGTATATGCTTTCAGTGTACATTAAAAATACATTCATCAAGAAACATAAGATAAAGCACTTAGTGATAGTCATAGGATAGTAAATAAGCAATCAAAACATATTAGGAAACCAAATAAAACAATATAAATCGTAAAGATACAAGCAACAAGATTATAGTCATAAGTAGGAGGAGATAGGTAATAGGAAGGATGAGAAGAATAATAGTAATACAGTCTTAGAAAATAGTTCGATAGGAATCCTAATGTTGACTTCAACATACATTGATGATAATATAACTTAGAAATAATAATGACTTACTTGGTAGCAGAGGTGTTGTAGGAATTGTAGGGACCAAAGTGGGTTCTGGATAAATGCTTTCAGCACAGGCTCCATTTAAAAGCCCTATATCATCAATGGCAATATCATACCAACCTGGTCTTTTAAAGGCTTCAAAAGCAACCTATAAACAAATGTTATGTAGTGAGAAAACAATAATGAATGAATATTTTTATTATGGCCACTGACATTAAAAATCAGAATGAAATAAAAACAAAACAAGATAAAATATTACAATTGGTGGTGGGTTCATCAATGGATAAAAAAGCTTGCCTAATTTTACAGGCAGTGTAGCAAAATTTAGCCATATTCAAATAGATTAAATCATACTGATCTGATAGCAACTGTATAGGTGTTTTCCAGGTATTTTACCAGGTGAGGAATTATAAGGTGAGCCCTTGACTCCTTAAATTGTGAAAGTATAGCAGTATATGAGCTGCAGTCTCAACAGCAGAGGTGGGTTTCAGCAGGTTCTGACCAGTTCTGGAGAACCGATAGCGGAAATTTTGAGTAGTTTGGAGAACCGGTAGTAAAAATTCTGACTGGCCCCACCCCCATCTATTCTCTGCCTCCCAAGTCCCAGCTGATGGGGAGGAAATGGGATTTTGCAGTATCCTTCCCCTGTCACACCCACCAAACCACACCACGCTCACCAAGCCATATCCACAGAATCGGTAGTAAAAATTTTTTGAAACCTACCACTGCTAAACAGCATCTTGTTCATAGGGCTACAATTGCAACTCAGAGGGATCTTTTAATATTGGCTCACCAAAACTGGTGTGGGGATTGCAGTGAAGCTTGATAAGTTAGTGCTTTTCGAAATTTGGAAAAAGTTAAGTGGTGTAAATATTGGCTTTAAAAAATGGCCTTGACTGCTGAAAAGCATTTGCTTATTCTATTTTAAATTTAGTGATAAATCCAGATACATTATTAGAAAGAAAATTGAGAGAAGAAATGTGTTCATTAATCAGATTTTTATTACCGCCCATTTCATGTTAAGTTCATCCAGTATCTTAGTTAGACATTTTTTTATTTTTCTAATCATTTAAAAAAACCTTTAAAATTTGTAGAAGTAATTATTTTATTAATGTTACTAATATTAGCACTTTTAAGTAGCTTTTATTCCTTCTATGCTATTGATGATTATGTTTTTGCTATTGATATCATTTGATGTTTCATGTTGAAAAAGAAATGAACTGATCTGTACACTATTTGGAACTGTTGGAGGATGTATGAGAATGCAGAAACAAAGCATTAATATCTATTCTCCTTTGATTGATCCTGCATATTTTTATTCAGTGGCTATTTCAATAATCAACTCAATCATGCTATGAAGTAGATCAATTTGATTTCTTTCCCACAATGGTTATTTTGTATAACTTATTTTCTAGGGAAAATTCCATTTAAAAATGCAAATATATTGCTCTTACCCATTTTTGGTTGTTTTAATTCATTTCCTAACCACTAAAATCTGAAATATTAAACCTATAAAAATGCATAACGAAAAAGAATAATTCTTTATATTTCTAACACCTTTTATAAGAAAGGGCACTTAGTTCAGCCAGATACCATTTTTTAATCCAACATCTTGCATGATTAATGATGTGGGAAATAGAAGGTGTATTGAATATGTACATCCTACATTATCTGTAAATATCTGATATGTGAATATCTCCTACGTTGTTTCATTATCTATAGATTTGCCCAAGAACATAGATCTTGATCTTTGTATATTTGCTGATTTTTTTTCACCTGTAAACATTTTGCACTCTTATGATGATTTACACAATCTACTGAATATTCTGCATCAGAACAGGTTTTGGGACTCTTGCCAGTCATATATACTTTAAGTACTCATGCTGAAAAAATTTTTATGTGAAAAAGATTGAGACATTTAAGAAGTAAATTAGACAGTTAATCATTCTATATTTTTGCAGCTATTAGAACAATGTTGGGATTCTATTTATTTAGCATCTGCATATTAAATGACAAAAATATGTATTAAATTGGAATTAAAGATTGTAAAGAGAATGAACTATTAATATTGGATTATTATTTTATATCTGAAAATGATTGACAGCTTCATTAACCTATGATAACTTTGTAAAATATGAATGCATATAAGTAAAATTGATGGTGTATATTATCAGAGCATTACAAACTTATTTTTATTATGACTCAGCAACAATAATTTATATCAAATAATATGTTCCACCGAATTCAAGTTAGCTGATGTTTGAGTTAAGATATTTTAGATTATATTTCTAAATGAAATTCAGGTATAGGCAATTTTTCCTTCTCTTTCTCATTTTATTTTAATTAAAACAAATGTGTTTGGCATATTGTGAAACAGAATATCACTCCTTGTTGATATCTTAATTCTTTTATAAATAGACTTCTCAGCATTCATAAAAAATAAAGATGCTAGGTGATCAAAAATTCCTGATCTATATGAAAATTTTTTAAAAAGATCAAAGAAAGAATAGGCAGAAAGTCTGAGTATGTGCCATCTTATTCTATTCTATTCTATTCTATTCTATTCTATTCTATTCTATTCTATTCTATTCTATTCTATTATCAACTTGCCAGAAGGGATGTTTGCAACTGGTTCTTTGTACTCTGACTCCTATTATGTTGAAATATTTTGACATGGTTATAAAATTCTAATTATCTCTATTGATCCAGAACATTTGTCTTTCTGATATTAATGCAGCCATAAGTTACTAATTTTAGAATTGCTTTGTAAGGGAATTCTACTTCCCTTAAACACATCTAATAAAAATTCAGATTCAGATATTGTTTGGAACTCTTTTTTTCTTGCTGACAGCACTGTTACCAGAAATGTTGGGAAGCTGAGATATGCGTTCTGAAAACATTTGGGCTAACTCAATTGTTCAGTACACAGAAGATGAAGAAAAAATTCTCCTGTAGAGGATGCTGATGATTTATCAATCACATTTGGGCAATAATTTATAAACCATTCCCTTTAGAAGCCAAGTTTAACAAGGCTAGAAGTATTAGTTTGGGATATAAAATCCTTCTATGACACCAAAAAGCTGGGTGTCAGAGGAAATTATTGAATGCACATCAAATTAATTTCAATTGTATATTCAGTTCATTACTCTAGCTAATTACTCCATCTAATTCTCAATTAGTGAGACAACTGCCAAAGGCAGAAAAAAAACATTCCAATAATAATTTTAGTTGTCAAAAATACAGGATAATATATATGCATGCTATCTGATATTATTATTTTAGTGATATAATTGTGAATGTGTGTTTGTGTGTTTGTGTATGAATGCTGAAAGAAGAAGAGAAATGATAACAAAATGAAGACAATCATAATTACAAACTCTGCTGAACATGAATATATTAACATACTTTAAATTTAGATGTTTCATTTAATGTTATTTGTCCATAATTCCAATTATTTCCATAATTTCCTTCTTTGTGGAAGATGATCTTTTGACTGTTATCATATATAATTTTAATATTTAGGCGGTACACATTAGTACCATACATGTGATACCTAAATGAAAAACAAATTTCATAAATTATATAATATCTTATTAAAGTTAAATCTACCCAGTGAGTATCAATCTAACTTCAGAAGAACATGCTCTGTCAGTAGTAGATGGAATTGGGGAAGAAATAGCTTTTATGAGTGAATTCACATAGGCAGATGTGATTTTTGTTCTAAATTGGACCCCAGTCTGGGCAAATGTTAGAACACTTAATGTCCTTATTATATCTAGGTCCTGCTTTCCCTGACCATACCAGGATCTTCCACCATTTATTTATTTAATTGGTTAGTTGGTCAGACCTCTTCTTATTTCAGCTTCAGATATCAGAAATTTTTTTGCTCAGAAATGTCTAATAGGGTTCGGTAAACTCTATCTACAAACAAATTTTGTTTACCTTGTCTCACAAACGTTTAAGATCCTTTCATAATGTAGAACTATAGCCACGCACTCTACATGCGTCTATATTCACATAATATAGAAAACATTTGCATAATAAATTTAGGGATTGGTTTTCAAATACATCTTGTTTTCTAAAAGTTATCAAGCTGCAGATAGGATGTGCTTGTTCAGCATTCCATCCATTTATTTAGGCAAGGAGACTTCTTCCTCTTCCACAGAATCTTTCTATGGGCTTTGGGTATCCTCAGTACTCATTGTAAAAACATTTTCTTCTTCCCCAAGCTTTTAAAGAATGACTATTTCTACAAATCATAATAATTTCTTATTATATAAACAAAATATTTACTCTACCAGAAACTTAGGCAGTACGCATCTGAAATAGGATCTAAGGGTAAGCTAAACATTTGAGCTTTCAGTAGTCTGCTTGCACGAATTATTGGTGTCGAAATATAGTATCCTGGGGAAAAAAATCAAAGTAAAAATATATAAGTGTATGTGCACTTAATGAGAGATATAATATGGATTTCTGATTCTTGATAAGTTAAGAAAGCATTCTTCTAATTTAGACATGAAGTCAGTGATGGTAATGCTGCTGCTGATTTTACTTTTATCCCACCTTTTTATTTCGGTCAGCTTATTTTTTAAGCCTACTGGTAACAGGAAGGAAAGCAATTAAATAAAGAGAGAAAGAAAGAGAGAAAGTATATGCACTTATAAATGCACACATACACTTAAGTAATATCTTTATGAAGTACATGTTTGCCAGGGTTTCTAGAGAAGTCACTATAGATAAATGTCAATTTTAATCAGCCGTTGCCAGCAGGACTAAAGGTGAGAGACTTTATTTTTATTTTTCTTATTATTTTTTATTATTGTCAACTCAGTGTTGTTCTATTTTGAAATGGTTCCAAGCCTAAATATATATTTATGTATTTAACCAATTTTTCATCTTGAATCATAGCCTAGTTCAGGATCCTAGGTGACAAAATGTGGTCTAGAAAAATGTGTTGCAATAGAAATAAAGTGAGGGGGAAACAAATCCCAATTAGTAATGGAATTGAAATGCTGAATGGTCAAATCATGAGCGGCCATCAGGATGTAGCTTACAAGAGTCTGGATATTTTATAGTTGGAATATATCAAGCATCATTAAATTAAAACTATGATTAATAAAAAAATACTCATGCTGGATGGCCATACAAATTAAATCAAGTGAAATAATTAGTGAATTTCTATACTGAATTTCTTTAAGAGACATGCATTTTTCTATTTTAGTCCATAGGTTCACCTGCCTAGCATACTGCAGAAAAGAAATTATTTAGATAATTTTAGATGTATTTAAAATATTTTGATGCCTGTGTTTTTCAATATTATTATCATCACATCATAACTGTATTAGAGTAATAAGGCAAGAAAAAGCTACTTGGAGCTATTTTTATAGATTGAAGCCCTGATTTTAGTGGGGTTGATCCTCCAAATGTGTACACTGCTTTGCGCTCCTCAAAGTTTAAGGAACAAACATGGTGAACATGAAATATTAATACATAAAGGCAGATATGATATAGTTGCCATTACTGGGGGCAGAGATCGGCCGCGAGGCACCTCACGTGTGGGGTGCCGCAGGGGTCGGTTCTCTTGCCTCTCCTGTTCAACATCTATATGAAGCTGCTGGGTGAGATCATCCATGGTTTTGGGGTGCAGTACCATCAGTACGCTGATGACACTCAGCTGTATATCTCCACCCCTGACCACCCCAATGAGGCCATTGAAGTGATGTCCTGGTGTCTGGAGGCCATGTGGGTCTGGAAGGGGAGCAACAGGCTTTGACTCAATCCCTCCAAGACTGAGTGGCTGTGGATGCCGGCATCCTGGTACAGCCAGCTAGTTCCATCGCTGACTGTTGGAGCCGAGTCATTGGCCCCTATGGAGAGGGTTCGCAACTTGGGCGTTCTCCTGGACGCTCGGCTGTTGTTAGAAGAACACATGACGGCCGTCACCAGGGGAGCTTTTTATCAGGTGCTCATGATACGCCAGTTGCGCCCCTTCATAGACCGGGATTCCCTATGCACGGTCACTCATGCCCTCATCACTTCCCACCTGGACTACTGTAACGGTCTCTACATGGGGCTCCCCTTGAAGAGCACCCGGAGGCTCCAACTGGTCCAGAATGTGGCTGCGCGGGTGATAGAGGGAGCTACTCGTGGCTCCCATACAATACCTCTCCTATGCAAGCTGCACTGGTTGCCGGTGGTCTTCCGGGTGCAATTCAAGGTGTTGGTTACCACCTTTAAAGCGCTCCATGGCATTGGACCAGGTTATTCATGGGACCGCCTGCTGCCACCGATAGCCTCCCACCGATCTGTGCGCTCACACAGGGAGGGTCTCCTCAGGGTGCCGTCAGCCAAACAATGTCGGCTGGCGACCCCCAGGGGGAGAGCCTTCTCTGTGGGAGCACCTACCCTCTGGAATGACCTTCCTCTGGGGTTACGATTACTCCCTGACCTCTGGACCTTCCGCCGTGAATTCAAGACATTTCTGTTTCACCACGCAGGGCTGGCTTAACACACTACGATTTTTAATTGGGGTTTTTATTATTTCATATTATAGTTTTAAATGGGGTTGGCCAAATTGAATAAGATTTTTAAGATTTTTTAATTCTATTTATAAAATTATTTTATGTTGGCTGTAAACCGCCCTGAGTCTTTCGGGAGAAGGGTGGTATAAAAATAAAATAAAATAAAATAAAATAAAATAAAATAAAATAAAATAAAATAAAATAAAATAAAATAAAATAAAATAAAATAAAATAAAATAAAATAAAATAAAATAATAAATAAATACTGAAACTTGATGGGATGAAACTCATGACTGGAATGTACTGATAGAAGGATACAAACTATTCCAAAGAAACAGACCTAACAAAAGAAGAGATGGCATTGTGTTATATATAAAAGATCATTACATCTCTACAGAAATACACAAAACCAAGTATGAAAACCTCTTAGAATCCATAACATAACATAACATAACATAACATAACATAACATAACATAACATAACATAACATAACATAACATAACATAACATAACATAACATAACATAACATAACATAACATAACATAACATAACATAACATAACATAACAACAGAGTTGGAAGGGACCTTGGAGGCCTTCTAGTCCAACCCCCTGCCCAGGCAGGAAACTAAGGGTCAATATAAATATAAGGGTCAATATAAGGGTCAATATAAAAGGAAAGAAAAATGACATTGCTAAGGGAGTATAGTACATGCCACCCAGCCAAGTGGAAGAAATAGATGAACTCTTTGCAAATCAATTAACAAATGTATGTAGAAAACATACCACAATAGTAATGGAAGACTTTAACTACCCTGATATCAACTGGTAGACAAATTCAGCAGCAAGTGGCAGATTTAACAGATTCCTAACCAACTTAGCTGACAACTTTGTCATCCAAAAGGTAGAAAAGGGAACTAGAGGAAAAACTATGTCCTACTAGAATTCAATAAAATGCAAACACAAGCAATAGAATATAATCCAACTTCTGTCTTAAATTTTAAAAGATCTGATTTTAACAAACTCCGAGAGAGCCTAAGACAAATCTCATGGATTAAAAATCCAAAGGGCAAAACAACTCAAAAAGCATTGGAAACACTGAAAAATATGATTATAGAAGCCCTGTCCAACACAATACCACTAAAAAAAACCCAAGAAATCCAAGAAGAAAAAAGCATGGTTGCATAAATATCTCTCTGATACACTGAAAGAGAAAAAGGATAAGTACAAAAAATGGAAAGAGGGACACATAAGTAAGGCAGAATATCAGCCCGAATCTGCAAAGATGAAGTCAGGAAAGCAAAAACTCAGAATAAACAAACACTTGCAACAAAAGTCAAAGACAAAAGTCAAAAGACAAAAAAGTTTCTTTCAATATATAAATAACAAGAAAAAAATCCAGGAAACAGTCAGTCCACTAAAGAGTGAAGATAGCAAGGAAGTAACAGGCAGTAGAGTGAAAGCAGAGCTGCATAACTCATTGTTTGCTTCAGTCTTCACACAAAGGAAACTATTGCCCAACCTACCAAAAAACATAACTGTAAAAGACAGACTAGAAATAAAAATTAAAATAAGTAAGAAAATGGTAAGAGAACACCTGTCTGACCTTGATGAATATAAATCCCCGGGACCTGATGGATTGCATCCTAGAGTTCTAAAAGAACTGGCAGATGTTATTTTAGAACCATTGTATCATAGCTTTAAAAACATCTCGGAGCACTGGGGAACTACCAGAGGACTGGAAAAGAGTTGACTGGAAAGTCCCATCCTCAAAAAAAGGGAAAAACCAAATAAACCCAGGAAACTGCAGACAAATCAACCTAACATCAATATCTGGGAAGATACTGACAAAAATAATCCAAAAATAGATCTGTGAACATCTAGAAACAAATAAAATTTTAACTAGTAGCCAGCATGAATTTGTTAAAAACAGACCATGCCAAACCAATCTTATTTCATTCTTTGATAAAGTCACTAAATTAGTAGACCAGAGAAATGCTGTGGACATAGTATATTTAGACTTCAGCAAGGCATTTAACAAAGTAGACCACAACCTAGTTCTTGCTAAGATAGAAAAATGTGGGATAGACAGCATCACCACCAGATGGATTTGTAACTGGCTGACAAACCGTATTCAATGAGTAGTCCTTAATGGTATCACATCCACATGGAGGGAAGTAAGCAGTGGGGTACTGCAAGGTTCTGTCTTAGGCCCAGTATTCTTCAATATCTTCATAAATGATTTAGATGAGGGAATACAAGAAGAACAAGAAGAATACAAATTTTCAGATGACACTAAACTGGCAGGAACAGCCAACACCCCAGAAGACAAGCTTAAGATCAAAAAAGATCTTGACAGACTTGAACAATGGGCCCTATCCAACAAAATGAAATTTAATGTGGAGAAAAGCAGTTTTACACCTGGCAGGAAAAAACCAAAGGTACAAGTACAGATTAGGTGAAACCTGCCTCCAAAACAGTAACTGTGACTGGGACCTTGGAGTCTTAGTGGATGATCACTTAAACATGAGTCAGCAGTGTGCAGCAGCATCCAGAAAAGTTAATATAATCCTTGGTTGTATAAACAGAAGCATATAATCAAAATCATGTAAAGTACCACTTTATAAAGCCTTGGTAAGACCACACTGGAATACTGCATCCAGTTTTGGTCACCACATTACAGAAAAGATGTTGAGACTTTGGAAAAAGTGGAAAGAGCAATTAAAATGATTAAAGGCCTGGAGGCTAAAACATATGAAAAATGGTTGGAGGATTTCGGCTTGGCTAGTCTAGAGAAAAGAAGGACTAGCAAAGACATAATAGCAATATTTCAGTATTTGAGAGGCTGCCACAAAGAAGAGGGGGTCAATTTATTTTCCAAAGCAGCAAAAAACAGAACAAGAAACAATGGATGAAAACTAGTCAAGAAGAGAAGCAACCTGGAATTGAGGAGAAACAGTGAGGACAATTAACCAATGGAACAGCTTGCCTTCACACTTCGTGGGTGCTTCATCACTGGAGGTTTTTAAGAAGAGACTGGCCAGTCACTTGCCTGAAATGGTATAGGATCTCCTGCTTAAGCAGGGGGCTGGACTAGAAGTCCTCCAAGGTCCCTTCCAGCTCTATTCTGATTCTTTGATATATTCAATTTAAACAAAAGAAAGAATATACAATACTTCTATTGTCTCCAAAATACATTAAAATGGAAATCAATAACAATAATTGCTTTTGTACACAGTATTTCTTACCTGATAAATTGCCAAAGGTATGATCATAATCTGGACCAGACATAGGAGGAAAGGTAGGGCCTTTAACTCTCTCCCATTCATTTTCATCCATTATATGTTGAATCCAGTAACAAAATCCATCTTCAAAAGTACAGTTGATTTTTTCATTGTCTTCAAACAAAGGTGGAATAAAAATAATAAAGTAAACAAACACTGAACTTTTATAATGCATATCCTAATTATACCCAGAATCAAGGGATTACAGCATCAGAAAAAGAAAAAAAATCCTGATTATTATATTTTGATATTGCTCACAAAATATTTTTACTACGGTGCTTTCTCTGTGAAAAGTCCCGCTTTGAAATTAGTTTAAATGATATTTTGAAAAAAAAATATTTGGATATATGATAGAACACATATATGTATGATGAATTGTTAGGTTTCCATATCCATAGCATTTATGTAACAACTGATACAGACAGAATGACAGCATTTGGTACTAATATTACAATGAGTTGGACAGCCTTCTTAAGCAATGGCTATTCCATATAAAACACCTAGCCATGCACTGTGTAAACTATGCACAGTGATATTTGCTTGTCTTATTTATTTACTTTTCTCACAGCCAACACTGCTGGAAAAAGACTTGTCAGGTGAGCAAAAGGCAGAGAGCTTAAGCCATGAAGTAAAGCAGACATCACATAAACCATATGTATCTATAGCTGACTTTCCTCTCAGGAAGTCAAGATGATGCATTTTTATTTTTAAAGTAGCAACCCTGTGAGTCTGAGACACATTAATAACTAGCCTAATTGTTCAATATATTACCTTATTGAAGGGAACATGATCCAGGACTCCAGTCTACCATACTGGTTTTCATGTGATATTACCACCAATGAGCTGAAGCATTTGATTAAGAAGAAAATTACAGAAACCAGATAGCAATAAGGAAGTGATGATAGAGATCTCAATAGTTGTATGGGATAAAAAAGGATCTGTTCCTTTGTAATTTTAAATTACACAGTTGATCAGCTGTTGCACACCAAGGAAGCTGTATGCTATAATTATATTTTTCAAACAAACAAACAAAAGGGGATAGATGGGGAACTCATTAAATTTGTAGAGGACACCAAGCTGGCAGGAATAGCCAACACTCCAGAAGATAGGCTCAAGATACAGAAGGATCTTGACAGACTTGAACATTGGGCACTATCTAACAAACTGAAATTCAACAGTGAAAAAAGTAAGGTTCTACATTTAGGCAAAAAAACCCAAAATGCACAGGTGCCATATATGTGGTAACTTGCTCAATAGTAGTAACTGTGAGAGGGATCTTGGAGTCCTAGTGGTTAACCATTTAGATATGAGCCAGCAGTGTGCAGCAGCTGCCAAAAAAGCTAACACAGTTCTGGGCTGCATAAACAGAGGGATAGAATCAAGATCACGTGAAGTGTTAATACCACTTTATAATGCCTTGGCAAGGCCACACTTTGAATACTGCATTCAGTTTTGGTCGCCACGATGTAAAAAAGTGTTGAGACTCTAGAAAGAGTGCAGAGAAGAGCAACAAAGATGATTAGGGGACTGGAGGCTAGAACATATGAAGAACGGTTGCAGGAACTGGGTATGTCTAGTTTAATGAAAAGAAGGACTAGGGGAGACATGATGGCAGTGTTCCAATATCTCAGGGGCTGCCACAAAGAAGAGGGAGTCAAGCTATTCTCCAAAGCACCTGAAGGCAGGACAAGAAGCAATGGGTGGAAACTAATCAAGGAAACAACTTAGAACTAAGGAGAAATTTCCTGACAGTTAGAACAATCAATAAGTGGAACAACTTGCCTGCAGAAGTTGTGAATGCTCCAACACTGGAAATTTTTTAAAAAATGTTGGATAGCCATCTGTCTGAAATGGTGTAGGGTTTCCTTCCTGGGCAGGGGGTTGGACTAGAAGACCTCCAAGGTCCCTTCCAACTCTGTTATTACAGTATGTTATGTTAAACAGTAGCCATAGCTCTATTTTGCTGTAGTGCTTAAATATAAATTGCAAGTATACTTACTGGTTAGCTCACTTGTGTTGAATGCAGTGTAAGTTGCATTAAAACCTTTAAGGTTTTCATTTAAATCCGTGACAAATTCTACAGTGGCTTTATCAGAAAAAATATAAACTGTTGCAGGATTAGAACCTGAGATATGAGCTAAGAACAAAAAACATAATGGAAAAAAATATCAGAATGGAATAATATTATACCTATTCAAGTAAAAGTGAATTAGTTGATTTTGTTCTGTGGAAAGTTGATACAAAACTATACTTCTTTCAGTATATAAACATCCTTTCATTAATGTTTATGCATTTTAGTAACAATTTAAATCAAATGTATCTGAACTTTGAATAGGATTCTAGTCACAACAGTCAATTGCAGCTAATTTAATGAACTTAAAAATAAGCAAATCATTTTGTAAATATATAAGTAAACTCTGTCATTTTCACACAAAAGACTGAGGACTTATTATGTCTATTGGTTTTCCATAGCTATCCTTCCGTGCAAAGAAAATATTTCATAAAATGTGTGTGATGGATTTTGTCTATGAAGGTTTAGGTGGTGTGATGGACTACAGTGAAGTATCATTTTTTCAGGACAAAGGGAGCAGAAGGGGGCAACACAACCTGGTGCTGGATTGGAGTCAGAGGAAGAGATGTAGGATAGTCACTCCCTAGAATTTTCCTAGGTGTATCTGTTAGGATAAGAGTGGTATAGGTTTCATCTGGCAAGATTTATTTCTGGCAAATAAAGAGTTGAAATTTGGTTGGCTTGTTCTATGTCATTCTGTGCTGGGCCTGACAGTGTAGTAATTATTATTTTTCTAAAACTCTTGAAATATGTAAACAAAAAAGAAAATGTTAAATCCCTCCGCCACCCAAAAAAACCCTTATGCTTCAATACCTGCACTTGTCATATAGGGCAATAAAAACTGAATGTGTTTTGTCTTACACTCAGTTGAATGAGTAAGTAGATAAAAAGCTCAGGATAGTATAAACATGTTGCAAAGCCTAAATGAACATCTGATTAATAATTATGTCCCATGAAGTCAGTGTCAAGTTTTAGCAACCATACAGAGCTTCTTGAGGATGATCTGTCCTAACCTGTTGCTACATGTCTTCCAATAGTGCACTTTTCTGTCCAGTCCAGTGATCTTGATGCTGGTAATCCTACTCTATTTTCTTCCATGTTTTCCAGCATTATAAACTTTTCAGGAGAACTAGATTTTCATATAATGTGCCTAGCCATTTACACTTTGAATAAGAACTCTGGATTGATCTTCCAATATTAGTTTTCTTGACTTTTCAGGATAATCTCAGACCTGTCCAATACCAAATACTCTTTCTATCCCGCTTCTTCAAAGTCCTTAAAATACCTATTTCTATTCAAATCATAGGGTTCATTTATTTTTAACATTTAATTAAAAAGGCATCTTACCTCTTAGTATCTTTGTTGGACCTATACCTTCATAAATACTTAGAATATCCTTAAACTCTTCTGTCTCAAAAGCAGTGAAGTTAATTTTGATAGATAGGTGCTTCTCCATACTAAAAGAAAAACATCATGAAAGATGCCCTATTAATGATTAGGAAATCACAGCTGTATTGCACTTGCGATAATGCGAAGTGAAATTTTTGTTACTACTGGTTATTTTTAGTGATGTACCTGCGACAGAAAGTAGGGAAAAAATCACTTTCTTGGGAAAAAAAATCTCACCTTATCTGAAAATACTTCTGAAAGTCAGGGTGCTCTGCTGAATAGAACAGGTTAGGAAGCATTTCAACAAAGAAGGAAGAACTCTTTCCCTGTCCTTGTCTATCTATTCAGCCAAGTCCTATGATTCTTTCTGGAACATTTTTAGAATGAATGGAAGAAGAGCAATATGCAGCACATCATCATCTTCATCATCATCATCATCATCATCATCATGGCCCAAAGTGTTGGGGACAATATGCTGACTCTGGAAACCACTTAGAGTGGGCTGCAAAGCACTGTAAAGCGGTATATAAGTCTAAGTGCTATTGCTATTGTTATCAATTACCACACCACCACCAAACAGTTTCAAATTGCTTCCTTCAGGAAAAATTCCACAGCAATATCTGGTGAAAGTAGGCAGAAAGAAGGCTGGAGGGAAATGCTGCAGGTGGCAAAGAACCGGAGGGCCTTGTTCCAGTGGGACAGCATCATGGCCTGGAACTGGCTGACCATCGCAGCCTGCTGAGCCTCCAGGCACCAGTACCTGGCCTTACACTTCTGCAGGCCTTCCCTCTGCTTGGAAAGCCTATGCTTGTAGTCCTCAGTGAGGTGCTTCTGTTGAGCCTCCTTCTCAGTCAGATCCAATTTGATCCAAGCCAGCTGTTTTGCCAACTCTTTCTTGTGGTGGCTGCTTAGCTCCAACAACTGCTTCCTGTTGGGGCCCTAAGGAGCCTAGATGGGGAGGAGAGGAGTGGCTGGGAGGAGAGGGCCGAGTTGAGGCCGGCGAGGCATCCCTCGAAAATGAGTGACATTGAGTTGACCACGCCCACCCAGCCACATGACCACATAGCCACACCCACCCATCCGGTCATTAGGCAGATCACATCAGTGGTCCATAGGATTTAAAATTATGAATCTAGTGGTCCCTGAGGTCCGAAAGGTTGGTGACCCCTGCTCTATATAACATTTTTTTAATGTAATGTAATTTTCTAAGGTCATAGATTTCTAATTTTCAAAACAACTATCTATGGTTATCTGATACAGAAGGCAAAACATATTTCGTATTTTCTTTATTTAGGCTGTAAGTCCTAAGAGAATTTGGACAAAGATATAGAAATATTCTATAATTTTAGAACTTTACCCCAGGGACCATAGGATTGATCACAAACTATAATAATTATTAAGCATGGCAGTTGCATTATATTACAAACATAGCTTAATTACACTGCTATGTTATAGTTTCTGTTATATAAGCACAATGATTTTAAATACTCGGGATGCAAGCATGAAAATGCGAAATGGCAAACTATTTTAATTTTAGTAACAGTTACAGTTCCCAAAAGACATAAAAAATATATGTTTGACCACAATAATTTCAACATGCTTGTCAGAGTCAGTCTGGAAACAGAAACCAAGCATTGATCTATGTGATCTATAATTCTTTCTGTTCATTCCTTCATAGTACTTATGCAGATGGGAAAATAATCTTAAAATTATATTTGACAAAAAGAAACACAATAAAACTTTCGGAAATACAACTTAGTAAAGCACATTTGTTAAGTTTCATAAGATGTCATTTAACAACAATAAGTCAATTTTTTATCAGTATATTAAAAGAATATTACATGGTTCAGAAAGAAATATAAAATTTAATGAATAAACAGTAATGCCATCATAAAAACAAAGCTAGTATAAATAGCAAGGATAAAAAAAAAATTCTCAGCTTCACTAAGAAACTGAAATGTTGGGTTTTGTTATTGTTGTTGTTGTTATTAATTCCTCCAAAAGCAGATGATGATAATATTATGTGCAATTTGACATATTTGTTTATATCATCATGGGAGGACTGAAAAATACCAAAAAAGATACAGAAATATTCAATTAATATTTCATTAATATCCACACAAGCACAGTTTCTTACTCGATGAATTGGAATAGTTTCTTTCTTACACATTTTAATATTTAAACCCAGAAAAAAATGGTAAATTGGAGTCTCAAGGCCACTAAAAGATATTCTGTTAAAATCTTTAGGCAATCAGTTAATATGGACCAGGTAGATGAATAGATAACAAACTATACAGCTTCAATCTTGTTGTCAAACCCTATGGCACATTGATTGGGACCACACTGGTGTTAGTATTTTGTTCTTTGGTCACATATTGTGTATATAGTAGTAGATAATATTCTCTGATGTTACTATTTTTCTATATTTTTTGTTATATTTTTGCCTATAATTGCTTGGAAGTAGCTTAAAAATGAAATAATTAAATAAATAAGGAAATGGTTCACATGAGATAGCTGGAAGGACTTTCAGGTAACAGTACCAGGATAGGAGTTTAAAATTATACCAGAGAATGTTTTGTTATGACTTAAAGTCAGATAGGCATTGCATTATTAGGAAAACATTATTAGGAAAACAGATTTATAAGAAGCATCGTGATAAATATTGGCTAGATTGCATAAATTAAACAGTTAAAGTATTAAAATAAGGGGAAAAGGTCATTTTGATTACACAAAGTGTCCAATTAAGATTTAGAATGTTATTACTTACTTTATTATCCATCGACAAACAAGATTTGAGGTATAGGGCTCTGGATAATGACTAGAATGGAAAGATCCGGACAAGCCATCTAGAATGAATTTTCCATTACAGGGTGTAGCTGTAAATGCAGGATGATAAAAATGATTTCAGCATATGATGAAAATAAAACAATCTGATTGTATTTCAAAGTATTTTGTTTTTGATTGAGTAAACATTGACAATGGTAAAAACATTTCCACTCAAAAAATAATGTCATTGATTACAAAACAGAATTCAGGAGCTTTAATTTATTTGTATTATCTAGAAACAGATTCTGCATGGTTCACATGAAATCCTAAGCTTAGAAAAACTATTTAAAAATAACAAAAAATATTAAACAATCATCATCATCAGCAACAAAAAAATACCATTCCAAAATAATACTTCAAAACATTATTTGAAACTACAAAGATTGTTCAAAGAGTTGAATCATTCTGAGCCAATATCTTTTTTAAAAAAAATTACACACTCTATACTTAAAAAAATAAATAAATAAAAGAACTTGCATAACTCTGGATTTTCAGAAAATGCTATTATTCATATTTCAGTACATCAGTAGTACTTACAGTATTTTGAAAGCTGAATTAAAGAGTTGCTTAATTTTATGAAAGGACGGCTTCTTGGGTTATTCATTACCTATATTTTAGCTGAGATTCGAACTTATTGCAGATGGGCATTTATTGAAACTATTAAAATTATACCTTTCATGCACTGTCCTTTAACTAATTAATTAATTTGTATCCCACTGTTATTATTATTATTACAAATAACTCAAGGCAGAAAACATATATAACACATCTTCTCCCTCCTATTTTCTCCATAACAATAATTCTGTGGGGTGGGCTGAGTCGAGAGAGAGTGCTTTCAAGTCCTACCTTAGTCATGAAAGCTAGCTTTCATGACTAAGGTAGGACTTGAAATCACGGTCTCCTGCTTTCTAGCCTGGTGTCTTAACCACTAAACCAAACTGGCTCCTGGCTTTATATCCCTATCATACACTGAACTCTACTGATATATTATTTTCTGGGCAAAATATTAGTGCAGTGTACATTACTAATATACACACATCCATTCTCTACACAATTTCATGTGCTATAGAAGTGAAGCAGATACTTGGTGTTTTGGTGTTATAATGCACTATGATTTTGCAAATTTCTTATTTCTGCTCTTTGTGAATTCTCCATACAGAGTTTTTCTAGGCCCTTCAATTTTTCTATTTATAGCTCTGAATATTATGACTAATAATCAAAACATTAAATTGCTTTCCTGCCAGAAGTCTATCATCCTGCACTTTATGGACACTAAGTGGTATGAGAAAATGGAACTTAACATCTTGACTATGTACAATTATTATTGGAACCTCAATATAAGGACATTAATGTTAACTGTACTTTTAGTAATGGAAGTGATCTTCTCTAAGTAAGTAATAAGTTGTTCTTGGTAGAAATTTTTGAGTTAATTTAAGTAGACAAAAATGAAGCCTGCAACTCATAGTTTGTACAAGTTAAACGGTACAATGAGACAATGAGAATAATCAGCTAAACGTAATTTCTCAGTTAGCTGGATTTTTCAGTGAGTCTCATTAGTGGATAAGTTAATGAATTTCATGACTAGAAAATTGAAAAGAGGGACCTTTGTATCTCTCTAAAATGTTTCTACAATTTGCATATATTCATTGCGGTTTCCTTGTTGATGACCAGTGAAGAAGGAACACCATCTCCTCTACTTTTCGTTTGAATGGCTTAAATGTCACCAATAAGGTGATTAAATAAATATTTTATAGACAACCAGAAGACCATTTTCAAATATCTATAATTCTTTTGTTATATATTGAAACCTGAACTTTGAGATAACCTTAATTATAAGAAAATATTACATTTTTTAAAACGCTATATTGTGTAGACAAAGCTAAATACTTGAACATAGAGAAGAATACGATGAAAGTGACAAATGCATTCCATATGCAAGCACTCTATATGCATGCTATACTCCACGATGTAAAAAAGATGTTGAGACTCTAGAAAGAGTGCAGAGAAGAGCAACAAAGATGATTAGAGGACTGGAGGCTAAAACATATGAAGAACGGTTGCAGGAACTGGGTATGTCTAGTTTAATAAAAAGAAGGACTAGGGGAGACATGATAGCTGTGTTCCAATATCTCAGGGGTTGCCACAAAGAAGAGGGAGTCGGGCTGTTCTCCAAAGCACCTGAGAGTAGAACAAGAAGCAATGGGTGGAAACTGATCAAAGAAAGAAGCAACTTAGAACTAAGGAGAAATTTCCTGACAGTTAGAACAATTAATAAGTGGAACGACTTGCCTGCAGAAGTTGTGAATGCTCCAACACTGGAAATTTTTAAGAAAATGTTGGATAACCATCTGACTGAGATGGTGTAGGGTTCCTGCCTAGGCAGGACTAGAAGGCCTCCAAGGTCCCTTCAACTCTGTTGTTATGTTATGTTATGTTATGTTACATTCTCTTTATATGCCTTTCTCAGGAAACCTTTCAGATCAAAAACTGCTTATATTCTCAGAGAGTGAGTGCAACCTTTCTGTCTTTTTTGCCAGATGGGAAAATGGAATTTTTCAAGGATAAGGGAGATAAATAAAGGAAAAGTAATCAAAAACATATCATTTCCATTAATAAGAAAGGAAGACCATGCATGATCCAGACATCCAGTACCTGTCTCCTTTTTATCCTTTTATGGGATTACGTAGAAGGGACATTGGCAGATGACAGGCTTCAAATTATACACAAAGTCTTCCAAAGGTTCAATTCAGATTGCTTTTTATAAGCATTTCCCTTCACATGGGGGAATCATAGAATCCGCTTGAAGACTCTCAATTTCATTTAGGATTTAGCCAGATCCAGTGCTTAATTGTATTACCATAAACATAAGTGAGGCAATATCAAATATACATGTTGTTTAGCATAAAAGTTAAATATGCACATAATAATATAAGACTCCTTTGTAGACTATAATTATTTTTATGGTGTGTGTGTGTGAGAGAGAGAGAGACAGAGACAGAGAGATGGGCAGAATGTCAGTCTCCTGGTGACAACCTGGACCAGTCTGTCCAGTTTTCTTGACAATATTTCTAAAGTGGATTGCCATTGGCTGCTTCCTAGGGAGTCAACCTAGAAAGGTTGACTGCCCAACATTGCCAATTGGCTTTATAGTTTAGGGAGGACTGGAACTCATGTTCTCCTGGTTTATAGACTGGCACCCTAATCACTGTCATACGGTATTGACAACCACAATAAAATATCTATTAATATCCTTAGAAGAGAAAAAAAATTAATAAAAGTTTGAAGAATATATATCTGAAAAGTGAAACAAAACAAATGGCAACCCTGCTTGACAATTTATTTTTATATTTTAAACATTCATATTAAACATACCTCTGCAAATTCTGGTAATTACAAAAGTTTAAATTCTTACCACAATTGTTTTCATCTGAGCCATCTGGACAATGTGGTATTCCATCACAAAATAATTCTTTTCTGATGCAGCTTTCATCATCAGCACAAAGATCATATGAAGGCAAACATTTACCTAACATATGTTTCAAAAAGAAAATAACATAGAATACATGGTTAATTTTTCTATTCCAGAATAGAAAACATTCTACCCATAGAATATAATCAAGAAGCTATCCAATTATCTTAGATTCGAAAGACATATTTTCAGAAATAGTCAATTCAAGGGACTTCTTAAAATGTAACAAAAAATTCCATATGAAATTTCTGTTTCACGTTATCATATACTGTACTCTGTGATGTGAATATGCAATGAAGATTGATGTAGTATAAAGTAAGACTGAAATAAAACTTTTGAAGTGGCTTTAGATTGGATTTTCTCTCTGTTGTTATCTAGCACTGACAGTAAAAATGTGCTTGCTTTCTAGTGGCTTTTTACTGAGATTTTTGTATTGAAGAATTTAAATGCACGTAATAAACTGACAATAAATGTTTAGAATTTTTAGAAATAGATAAAATAGCTGAGCTATGCCTTTTTTTAATGGGATGTTTCTCATTATTCTGGAAACTTAATCCTCTATTAAGTTAACTTAAGTTAAGTGAAAAAGTTCAGCCTTGATTATTTCCAGTGGCAAAAATTATCAAATTCCAGAACAATTTTTTGCTGATGTCAACAACAGAGTTATTTCTTTATTTTATTTCCTTTATTTCTTATTTGTTCTTCTGAAAACTAAACAACAATGCCACCTACTGGAGAAGGAAAATGAATCCATTGGAAATGTTTTCTATACACAGAGAGAACACACACACACACACACACACACACACACACACACACAGAGAGGGAGGGAGGGAGGGAGGGAGGGAGGGAGGGAGATTCAAACTCATGTTCAAATGTAAATTTAAAAATGAGGCTTATTTATCTGAATATGTACCAATTGTTATATGTTCCAATTACTAAAATAGATGGAAATCAATTCACTATCACAGAAAAAGAGTAATGTTCTTGAATCCAGTATTTGAATGTGATATAAAATAATTAAAATAAACTGTTTGTAATTATATCTAGAAATAGATACATTCTAAACACAGATTATTTTTGTTATAAAAAAATAGAAGAATATTAGTATACTTTTTAAAAAATTAGCTACGAAAGTTTGAGTTGTAAAATTAAATAAAATACGATTTGTTTTACCCAGAATTTTTAATGTGTTTTATTTTTTTATCATGTCACAATCTATATATTAACTTAAATAAAATCAGAACTTGTATTTATTGTCCTTAGCTTGGAAATTACAAAACTAATTCAGTTGTAATTCAATTACAAAACTAATACTAATATGGAAATTGTTTCACAAAGCAATTTTATTTTAAAAAGTTGGGAGATTCCATATATTGTACCTAAGTTTTTGTGTTTACTAACCAGGTTTTGTTGAAATAGTTGTACTAGTTATTCCCAATCCTGGAAAGTGAATCAAAAAACAAACAAAAAGTTAATTTTTTAAAAGCTGTTTTTATTAATTAATAGAATGAAAAGTTCTTCTGTGCAATGATACATTCTATATTTACTAACCAGAAGTTGTTGAAGGACTGCTTGTACTAAATATTTCCAAATCTGTAAAATAAATCAATCAAAATAAAGGAAAAAAGGATAATTTTCTCAAGGGGTTTTCATTAATTATTAAAACAATAATATGCATTTAGTATTGACTAACCAGATGTTGGCAAAGGACTGCTTGTAGTAGATATTTCCAAATCTGCAAAATGAACCAAACAGACTTTTTAAAAAACCCATAAAAATTCTGCTTTATGTTTCTAAATTAATTTGTATTTATTATTGTCACTTTACACAATAATGCAAAAAGAGAATGAATTTTGCAGGCCTCTCTTTTCTTATTTCTTATGCAAATAAATCTTGTTCTTATTAGGTGTTACTAAAGGCTTGCTTTAGTAACAGAAATATTCCAAAATTAGTGAAACAGAAAATATAGCATATGAACAGCAGCCCCCCTGCACAATTATTTCTAAATAAAATGTTTCAATCTGTTCAAAACTCAATATAAAATGTTTTTTTTGGTTTGGTAGTGCGATGTGATTGTAATTTTGTTCAGCTTCCTGACTTTA
This sequence comes from Ahaetulla prasina, assembly GCF_028640845.1. NCBI lineage: Eukaryota > Metazoa > Chordata > Lepidosauria > Squamata > Colubridae > Ahaetulla > Ahaetulla prasina. Next base: position 50,820,669 of record NC_080543.1, read on the forward strand.
TATTCCTTCAATAGATTATATGTTATTACATCTTTATATTGTTAAATTCCTAACTGACAGTTGAATCATACACAACGTTTAGAATTTGGTCTTCTAAGTTAAGTTGGTAAAACAATTGGAAATGTTTCTGTATCATCAACTAAAACAACTTCAGCCATTGAGATAAACTGTTAAGAATGCAATTCATATATAGGAACCAAAGACAAGTAAGGAGGAAATTTATTCCAAGTGATGGATTTTTTTCCAAGTAATTTCAGTTTGGAGTCCAATTTTTGACTATAAAGTATGCTACTTTAAATATTCCTACGCAATGTAAGTTATGCAATAGATTTTTGGAAAGTGCATGGATTACAAAATAAGGGAAAATATTTGTAGCTAGGGTTCAAATGAGGATTTCTTGATACTCTCTGAGCTTGCTTGTTTTCTTGCCGACATTTCATTACCCAAACTAGGTAAAATCACTGATTACAAAATAGAGAAAATTTTGTATATATGTTATGTACTAAATAAATTACCTAAGTGTTTCACATAAATAACATTTGGATCAAAATTTTAAGGCTCAGCACTATTTTTAAAATATGAAAAAAATACTTTGTAAACATCTTTAAAGCCATTTTATTGAATATGGTCTCACATGACTATATGACTATGTGAATCTGGGACTTGGGGATTGCCACATGAGACCATATTATTAATATTTCCTTCTTGCTGGAAAAAATATTTCACCTTCTAGCCAATCATGAGTTTTGAAACTTGACATAATTTTCATTTTTCACTGCATCTGCTTCTTGGTATTATTTTGGTAACATTGTATGTGTGTGTGTGTGTGTGTGTGTGTGTGTGGGTGGGTGTATACATGTATATATATATATGCATGCAGTTGTATGCATATGGTGATCATAAATATTTTAGAATGGTTAATTCTGAAAACAATAGAAAGTGTTGTTGATATAAACATAAATACACTAGTGAAGATGCCAGAATCAAAGCAAGAATCAGCAGAAAATAACCAATTGAATAACACTTACCTGTATTTTAAAAAATGTGGATTACCTGTTATTTCTATGCTGTTCACATCAATGTTAAAAGTCTGTAAAAGTTCACTTTTATTCTCTTCGATGCCATAGACCAATGCATCCTTTATCTTTACTTCAGACACCCACCGTACAAAGAAAAGTTTGAAGAGTACAATTACACTACCCTTTCTGGCAGAGATAAACAACAACAAAAATTAGTATGCAAACATAGATTAATTTGTATTGAACAACAGACGAATAACCAGAATCTTGGCACTAAACTTGCATGATTCTTAATGGCTTGAATTTCCTTCCTTTTTTATAACATCATACATTGATTAACTTGGAGAGCCAGTTTGTTTATTGGGCCCTTCCCATTGGCGAAGCCATGTTTTAATACTGTTCCAGAAGGCCAAAATGGTGGGAGTAGTCCGTGCCTCCAGTAGTAGAGTATTCCACAGACATGGGGTCACAGCAGAAAAGGCTCTTCTCCTAGAACCCACCTGCTGGAATTCTTCAGCAGATGGGACCCATAGCAACTCCTTTGGTTGGAATGAGTGGGCGAGCTACTCCCAATTGGGAGATCACAGGGAGATAAATAGGATAATGGCTCATATCAATATAATAGCTTTGAATTTTCTTAAACATATTAATTAAAAAGAAATGGAATCGGACATCTGTCTTACATAGATAACAAACCATGTTTGCAATCAGACAATGATATTAATAAATGGACTGATTAATATTGAAAATATTGTAAGTTTAACGATCTGCTTAACCAATCTAAGACCAATGAGGAAATTATGAGCATAAGTAAAAAAATAAATTTAAAAATTAGATACAGATAAATCCACAGAATCCAGAATGATGATCAGTTATTACTTGCCCTGTTTCCTGTATACATTCATATAGATACTCAGTAAGGAATAATTTTTAAATTTAACTTTAAAATAATTTAAATTACACTTTACAATTTAAACTTGAACTTTAATTTTTTTAAAAATTAAATTTTAAAATGTATGTCCATTGATAATTTGACATTAGCAAAATCAATTTTTCTAAAGACATGTGGGGTTTTAACATAACTGCTCAATACCTCACCTTTATTTTCATTGAAAATACATTTTCTGAAGGAGTTGTACCATAGAACTATAAAATAACTTTTTTGAATCATGCTGCCAGTCCACATGATTAGCACCAGGTAAATTATATATGATATGATTAAATTATATATGATATTCTTGAAGACTGTTACGTTAACATACTATCTGTGACCCCACATGGTTGGACTCTCCTGGCTTATAGCATTATCTTGACTATGTGGCATCATTTTAAATGAAATAAATTGTTTTGTATTTTATTTTATCATATCTTATTAATCTTTAAAAATATTATCCAGTTCAGCCAAGAAATAAAATGGTCAAGGGATGCTATTTAAAATATGATTCATTGAAGTTGCCAAAAGAGTTAATTACCCTGAGATAAATCCACTTAGTTTCTGAGAATCCCAAAAATACAGTAAATTTTATCTGAGTTTCTCTCTCTATATATTATTATATGTGACATAATTTTTTTCTTTCTTCTATCCTTTAACTGAAACATTGGCATTTTCCACAAATGGGGGGGTCCTTGCTATCTTCTGAGCTTGGTTTTTTTTTTCTTACAGACTATCCAAACTATCTTGCAGATTATCTAAACTAGTTAACACCATCTATTGACCAACCTCCTTTTCATCCTTGAGCTACAAATTTTCTCCTTTAGTGATTTGCCACAGTGTTTTTTTTGTTTTTACTCATTGGGAAATTTAGTTTTTCTTATTGTCAGTTATTCTCTGTATCAATTTCTGTAACAAGATTAGGACTGAGAATAGTGGTGACTATATAATTTTTTCTGTTGATGTAAAAAAACATTAGTTTTAGTTACAGAGCAAGTGACCTTTAGTCTTTTTAAAGACCTAGATCAGCATTTTGTCACTGAAGCAGCAATGACTAAGTTGATTAATTCTTTTAAGGTCAAAGCGGAGGCTACAGTATATTCAAAGACTTTTCCTTTAATTTCTTAAATGATTCATATACTGTAATGCTTTGGGCAATTATTTCTATGCTATCTTTCTGACTTATCAGAATTTCAAATATGAAATCAGATTGCAACAAAGAACATTGTAATACAATGCACGTCTTTTATAGAAAAATTGCAAGGAAATGTCCTTTAAATTAAAAGAATACAGAAAAAGGGAATGAAATCAAAGTTCTACATGGTTTGTTTTGAAATCAATTCAACAAAAACTGCTTAAGTATGAATATCAAGCAGACATTCTATAGGTTCACATTTCACAATTAAACCTCACTTTGTTAACCCATGGTTTACTGACTAAATTACAAACAGAGAGGTTTGCACATTATAACTTTAAGAATGCAAAGGCAAGGTGCACACAGCAGGCTAAACTAAAGCCAAACAAGCCACATTAACCAGCAGACTATGTCAGAGCTTAATTATATCCCATATTAATTGTCCCTTAGATTAATCTGTTAATATAAATATATTAAAAATACCTTACTTATTTCAGTGGATTATTGTGATGATGATTTTACATTTGGAAAAGAGCAAAATAGAGTTACTTGTTTGTTGTTTTCAGCACAATATTATAAGTTATTCAAACCTATCAATAGGTGACTTTTTTGCAGATAGTAGCCTAAGTACTAATGAGCATGTTAGTACTTCTGGCTAGTACACTAGAAAGTTCAATTTTCTGTATTAAAATTAACTTGATTTTAGTACTTTGCTCTGTATCAATGTTTACACACTTAACAAAGCTAATTTTTTGTTTTACTCATTGGGAAATTTAGTTTTCTTATTGTCAGTTATTCTCTGTATCAATTTCTGTAACAAGATTAGGACTGAGAATAGTGGTGACTATATAATTTTTTCTGTTGATGTAAAGAAACATTAGTTTTAGTTACAGAGCAAGTGACCTTTAGTCTTTTTAAAGACCTAGATCAGCATTTTGTCACTGAAGCAGCAATGACTAAGTTGATTAATTCTTTTAAGGTCAAAGCAGAGGCTACAGTATATTCAAAGACTTTTCCTTTAATTTCTTAAATGATTCATATACTGTAATGCTTTGGGCAATTATTTCTATGCTATCTTTCTGACTTACCAGAATTTCAAATATGAAATCAGATTGCAACAAAGAACATTGTAATACAATGCACGTCTTTTATAGAAAAATTGCAAGGAAATGTCCTTTAAATTAAAAGAATACAGAAAAAAAGGAATGAAATCAAAGTTCTACAAGTTCGACAGGTTTGTTTTTAAATCAATTCAACAAAAACTGCTTAAGTATGAATATCAAGCAGACATTCTATGGGTTCACATTTCATAATTAAACCTCACTTTGTTAACCCATGGTTTACAAACAGAGAGGTTTGCACATTAGGACTTTAAGAATGCAAAGGCAAGATACACACAGCAGGCTAAACTAAAGCCAAACAAGCCACATTAACCAGCAGACTATGTCAGAGCTTAATTATATTCCATATTAATTGTCCCTTAGATTAATCTGTTAATATAAATATATTAAAAATACTTTACTTATTTCAGTGGATTATTGTGATGATGATTTACATTTGGAAAAGAGCAAAATAGAGTTGCTTGTTTGTTGTTTTCAGCACAATATTATAAGTTATTCAAACCTGTCAACCTTTTTGCATATAGTAGCCTAAGTACTAATGAGCATGTTAGTACTTCTGGCTAGTACACTAGAAAGTTCAATTTTCTGTATTAAAATTAACTTGATTTTAGTACTTTGCTCTGTATCAATGTTTACACACTTAACAAAGCTAATTTTTTTGTTTTATTTACATTTATATCCCGCCCTTCCCCGAAGACTCAGGGCAGCTTACAGTGTGTAAGGCAATAATCTCATTCTATTTGTATATTTACAAAGTCAACTTATTGCTCCCCCAACAATCTGGGTCCTCATTTTACCTACCTTATAAAGGATGGAAGGCTGAGTCAACCTTGGGCCTGGTGGGACTGCAGTAATTGCAGGCTGCTGTGTTTTAATAACAGGCTATCTTACAGCCTGAGCCACCAGGGCCCTGAACTAAATTGAAACCTGAACTAAACTACACAGGATTATATGTCAAGTGTATGAGGGTACACTCCTTTTTTAAAATTTTATCTTAAATACTATGTATGAAGAAAGATTTCATGTACATCATATCATAACTTTTGAGGTGAAAGATAAAAGCCTCTACAAATTATATGCACAATATGATTTCTATTCTCATATTTAAAATCATGTTTTTGGTCTATGACAAATTACATGGATTTAGAATATTATCACAATAATCCATTGAAATGAGGAATATAAAACCGGGCTGAGATTGTCTAACCTTAAAAGCTAAACAGACTTGAGACTGGCTATGATTTGGACAAGATTCCATTAGAAATGCTAGAATTCTGTACTAGACTATGAATGAGTGTTTTGGAATATTAAAATGGATATTGCTGTGGCGATGTTTGTCTGTATACAGTAAATCTTCATTCTTATTGAAGTAGAAGATTTCCTCTTATTTAACTTTTTATTAATATAATGTGATAGCTAATGCTGTGGAATTTGAGAATGATGATCTTGGTTGGTGAAACATTAGCAAATACATACTTTCATTTTTATTAAAGCCAAACATTTCCCCTCTTATTTAATTTATAGTATATGTAATATAACTCGGCAGTTAGAACTACTGAACTTGAGAATCGTGATTCTATATTTTAATAACATTAGTAAAAGTATTCTACAATTGTTAAAATTAATAATGAGAAATGCATCTTATTTCTTAACAGATCTGATTAGGATATGGACTAAAGAAAGTGATTCCTGGACCAATTCTTCCTCGATAGTTTTATGATAGGTAAAAAGATTGGTTATGAACTGAGATAACCAGTTCTCTGTTATGGAGGATAAAGCTCATTAGTTTGGGAGATTTGGGATCAGTCACTTTTTCTTTCGCCTCTAGAGTGAAAAGTAATAAAATATCTTTTTACCAAATTGTACCAGACCAGTATGGTTTTATGGGTAGTTCTCAAGTTATGATCATTCATTTAATGACTGTTTGAAGTTACACCATGCTGAACATTGATTTATGAGCAGTCCTCCCATTTATGGTCATTGCACAAAGTTTATGTGATCAGAATTTGTGTACTTGCAATTGGCATGTATTTATGATAGTTGCAGAGCCCCGAGGCCTCGTGATCACCTTTTATGACCTTTACAGGGGCTTCTGACAAGCAAATTCAAAGGCAGAAACGGCATTCATTTAATGATGGCATAATTCATTTAATGAGTTAACAACCATGGCAAAAATCATGGCATAAAATCAAGTGCGTCTTAATGACTGCATCACTTAATGGTGGAAGTTCTAGTCTCAATTGTAGGTTGAGGATCACTTGTATTATAGCCCATAATTTATAAGTATACTTCATCCAGGAGTGAATTACTTTGGTCTGATAAACGGAAAGCAAAGGAACTTTCTCCGTACTTTTGATTTCTTTCCTTCATTTTCCTTTAATTTTATTACTACTCTTTCATTAAGACCTTAAATAAGGAAATTTTACTCCAATTTTCCTATAGAGCATAGAACAGGATCTATACTGAGGATAAGACAACCATGTAGGAATTTTAAAATTGTAGCCTTAGAAGCAGATGAAGAGGAATAAACATAATTCTAGTGTAAAAAATCCTATGATTTCAGTAATATTTCAAGCATGAGTACATAATGTCCATCCTAATATATTTTATTAAAAATTAACTTACCTAAACTGTGTAACTTTACTTCCCTTATATTCATTTTGAACTTCACTTGCATGTAAGATATCATCTACCTAGATATACAAAGATGAGCAATATAAAACATACGTAGAATATATTTTCTAATGTAGAAAATATAACAACCAGAACAACTAGACACAAGGACAGTTTTTTCCCAAACGCCATCACTCTGCTTAACAACTAATTCCTACAACGCTGTCAAATAATTTACTAAGACTGTATTAATATTAATCTTCTCTTTCTTACTAGTATCTATCTCTTCCCACTTATTATTATAACCATGTTGCTTGTATCTTTCAATTATAGTGTTTTTATTTGTTTCCTAGTACAATTTGATAGCTTACTAGTAACCTTGACTATCACTAAGTGTTGTATCTTTTTATTCTTGATGAAGAATAAGTATTTTATTCTCCTTATGTACACTGAGAGCATATACACCAAAGACAAATTCCTTCTGTGTCCAATCACACTTGGCCAATAAAGAATTCTATTCTAAAAAGTGATATCATCTGAAAAAAAAAGACCCTGAACCTTTCTTTCTATAAAGGAAACAATACCATGGCTTTTGTTGATGTAGAGATATAGAAAAGAAAAGAAAGCTGATCTGACAGAAAGACAGACAAACTTTGGTCAATTCAGCTGTTACATCTTTCTGCTCAAAAATAATGACCATGAAGGAAAAGAATACACACATACATATGTATACACAAATTGATTTACATCAGTTGACTGTCAGGGGCAAAGAATCAGGACCATTTGTATGATTTCAACATAGAAGGTTTATTCAAGCCTATGTGAATCTAATCAATGGTCAGCACTAAACTGGCAGTAGATTAGCATCAACGGAATTCAACGGGACTGGATTTGGATCTCTTGTGGCAATGCAAAGGACTCTAAACTTATGACATGTGGACTTGGACAAGTGCTCATGTTCTGAGTTCTACAACCAATGTCACCTAATGGGCCTTAGGAAGTGGGTCTTATGCCCCCCCTCGTGACTCTTATTTCAAAAATGTTTGAAAACCTGACTTTTTCTTCAGGCCTTGAATTAGGGTAGGTGGCAAATCTCTTATAGGAATGTTCGTTGATTAGCTTGCATGGTTTCCTTCTCCAGACAGACATGGCTGTTTTCTATGTTTTTGTTCTTAGCATTGTAATATAGTATTTTTGAATTTGCTTTCTTTCTAAACTTCTCTATCTATACTGTAGTTCTATGTAACTATTTAACATGCAGTATATTGCCATTATACTGCAATACTCTCGCTTGTAGAGAGACTTTGAACAGATAAAAGGTTTAAAAATCAAAATACAAAAGCAGTAATATAAAAATTAAATACATACCTTATCAGCAGCATTATATATTTACCTTTAAAGTGGGCTTATATGTCAATCTAATTCAATACCTATGGGAACATCTAGATATTTAAAACCTTTTTAAAAGATGTCATGTTTGCGTCCATGAGTGTGACATTGGGGGCAAATAATAGAGAAGTCACTACAATAGGGAAGGGATTACCTTTAATTGATGGAACACAGAACTTGCCATCTCTTATGGACATACTTATGCATTCACATATATAACCACTGTGTGGTGGCACAGTGGTTACAATACAGTATTGCAGGCTAATTCTGCTTACTGTCAGCAGTTCGATTGTCATCGGCTCAAGGTTGACTCAGGCTTTCCTCCTTCCAAGGTCAGTAAAATGAGGACCTAGATTGTTGGGGGCTGTTTAGAAGATTCCTAGTGAATCATAGCTGCCTTGAAGATACAGCAAAGTAAGGAGGCATAGGCTGATGTGATCAGGGAAATCGCAAATTCCCTGGAGTGCCGGTATTTGCCTCCTAATAGGCAGTGGAGGAAGACAGCCATTAGGAGCTGTTGGAAGCCTGAGCTGCCATACAGAAGGAAGAAAGAAAGAGAGATAAAGCGATCATCAGACAACTGAAAACAAGATTCTTTTTACATTTCTATCTCCCAAACTTTAAAAAATCTCTTGAAAACTTACAGCAAATAGGAAGGGGGAGGAAGAAGGAGGAGGCAGAGAATTAAACCACCCCCCACTTCTGTAAAAGTGAAGAAGGGCTTTTAAATAAGCGGCACTGCTGTCTAGTGGTGATAGTGAACTTAAATTGGAGAATTGTATAAAAGATGAAAATAGATGGACCTTTAACACTGTCTTGGAAATGGAAAGAAGCTTATGATAAGAAGTGATGTGTGACTTTATCATTAATTTGTTATCTGATTAATTACTTGCTAGTTACTATTTCACTACTGATATTATAATTAATTTTGTAAAATACTTACGGAACATTGACCATGCCAGGCAAAAACTCCAACAGATTTGCCAAACACCCTCAAACAAAAGTTTTCACTACAAACAATGGCCCAAATGACTCCAGAATATGCTATAAATGTAACAAATCCATAGATGAATGTGATGAATCCAAGAAATGCCAATTATGTACCAATTATGCCTACCACACTGCTTGAAAATAAATGAAACGATAGTCAATTTTCTACAATCAGATCCTACATTTATCCACATATGTTCATCTTGTTACCCAAAATTTGACCACATTATTGCCATGTCTGACAGGGTCCATATCTTGGAAACAACTATAAAGTCACAACAAACTATCATCGACCTCATTGAAGCAACCTTAGAAAAAAGAATACTAGCATGTCTTGAACCATGTTTCACAAATCTTGAAAAAAAAATTACAACACAAAAAAATGAAAACCCAGCAGATCAAAATCTTTTCCCAATCCAACAAACACTATCTAATCCACAACCTAAACCACAAATATCTGCCAACCAACCAATCAACATAGCCATATTAGTAAAAGATATCATTGAGAGAGAACAAAAACATCAAAATGCTATATTATTTGGATTAGATAACACCAATGAACCAGATATCACAAAGGTTCGTAACATCATTAAAAATTATAATTCAACCACCATCTCCCCTGACAAAATAATCGAAATCTCCAGAGATGGACCAGAATACAAAAACAGTGATGGCTCAGTGGTGCCTAGATTCTGTAGAGTCGTCTGTATAAATGAGACCAGCAAACGAAAGTTAATTTATGTTATAAACTCAGTTGCCAGAACCAACCCCATCCACAGCAAACTTAGATCAAGGCCTGATCTATCATTTCTGCAGCGGATTTGCTCCCGTGAACTCCGCACAGAACTCAAACAATGGCAAGACGAAGGCAAAACCAACCTATATGCTGACTATTGTGCTGACTGCAGAAAAAGAAAAACCTACAGTCAATTGACCAACATCTAACCCCCCATCACCCAAAACATCCAACCATCCATTGTACAGAACTTCCAACCATCCGTCAAACAGAACTTCCAACCAACTGTCATCCAAAGCTAGGTAAGCAAGCCCCTTATTTCCTCTACACCAACCACTGCAGAACTTAAATGCCTTGTTCTATGCGCCGGCTGCGCAAGCACACACCCAACCTGCCACTGATAAATAAATGAAATAAATGGTGTGCGCTTGCGCAGTCGGTGCATGGAACAAGCAGCAATGGCAGTGGCATATTCAAGGAGAGGGACTCCAGTAACTTTTGGACTCTTGCCTTTCCTGGCAGCCAGCCACTGGAAGAAAGTAAGTATATGCTGCGTGGCGAAGGAAGAGTGGGCGGCAGCTCCGGGACAAGGCTGGTGTCGGGGAATGGTGCATTCTCTGACCCAGTTGAAGCAGGCGGCGAGCAGGGGGTGGCTCCAGGGTCTCAGGGGAATGAGGTATCCCTGGGCCCTGACCAAAGGCAAAGGGCGAACAGGCAGCGAGCGGGCAGCAAGTGGACGAAGGAAGAGTGGGCGGCAGCTCCGGGGAAAGGCCAGAGTTGGGGAATGGTGCATTCCCTGACCCGGTTGGGGCAGGTGGCAGCTCCAGGGCCTCGGGGAATGGCCCCTGGCCCCTGACTGAAGGGCGAGCAGGTGGTGAGTTGCCTTCCCGGTGTTCCAGTGTCCAGCTTGCGAAGGCTGGACTGCGGGCCGTGGACTGGTTTGGGGGTGTGGCCAGCCAGCGATTGCTATTGGATTGGCGAACCAGAACCAATCTCCGCTACCTACTCGCCCTATCCGGTCCGATTCAGTAGCATTTCACCCCTGGCTTATATATCGTATAGTTATTTCTTGCTTATGCTTATATATACTGTTGTGACAAATAAATAAAATAAAATAAATAAATAAATATGCTGACTCTGTAAACCTCTTAGAGAGGGCTGTAAAGCACTGTGAAGCAGTATATAAGTGTTATTTTTTTTATATTCTTCTCTCTCACACATTCACATATATTAATAGGACATTGACATGTTTAAACAAAAAAGGGAATGTGGAAATACAGAAATAATCCAGTAAAAATCAGTTTATCTTTACCATTTGCTGAACATCAAAGGCAAGAACTTTGAAGTCTACCGAGGATTTATTTTGCAAAGCAGGGGTGAACAATGCTCCTGATTTTATTGTAAATATTCCCTTTGTTTCATGGCATTTTGCTCCTGATTAAAAAAAAGAGTATAAAAGTGAGAAAGCAAATTGTTTCTCTCATTCTGTTGGTTTAGACTTTTTGCATTTTTTAAAATCTATGAATTCATGCAAGTAGAGATGGAATAAATATTCAATTGTATATATTTTCATTATAATCAGTTTTCATTCTATTTCTAGCATTGAAGTAATGCAAATGTACTTTTCCAAACTTGTATACAAAACTAAAAGGATGCCCATTGGAAATGTAAGAGTTAAATGCAGTAATGAGCCTTTAGAAAGGGTGAGAAAACCTGAGTCAGAGAAAGTTCATTAATAAACAATCACTGGAAGAACTGTAAAAAAAATCATTAAAAAAAAAAAGCAGAGAACATAGGATCCTGGCTGGCCAGAGTGAAATGGCTACACAGATTAATGATCAGCTATAGGAGGCAAGGGAGTTTTGGCAAATGCTGTAATCAATCAGATAGATTCTTGCTAGATCAGAAACCCTATACTTTAAAGGGCTTAAGACAATTTAGAACACAAAACAATTCAAAACATGGGAGCTGATAAAGAATGACATCATATTTTTTCTGTTTTCGGGAAACAATGGATGGTCCATTCTGACAACAGGGCAAGCAGAAACTCCAGGACTATCCTTAGCTGAGACAGAACATAAATAACAACTGAACTATGTTGTACTAATGATGCTACAGTTGAAGAACACGATGTGGTTGTGGGACAGCAGGGGTGAAATCCAGCAGGTTCTGACAGGTTTTGAAGAACCAGTAGTGGAAATTTTGAGCAGTTTGGAGAACTGATAGCGGAAATTTTGAGTAGTTTGAAGAACCAGCAAATACCACCTCTGGCTGGCCCCAGAATGGGGTGGGAATGGAGATTTTGCAGAATCTTTCCCCTGGAGTGGGGTGGGAATGGAGATTTTGTCACACCCACCAAGCCACACCTCCCACCAAGCCACACCCACAGAACCGGTAGTTTTCAGTGGTGTCGTGTCCCACTCCTCCTCTGACGGCCGGGTCCTATCAGAGTCCTCAGAGCAGGCAGGAATCCAAGGTGTGACTTCAGCAATCCAGATTAGACTTTGCCTGACTCAGAGAATGCCAGAAAGCAGATCCTTTATATAGGCCATAGGGTGTGGCTCCATGACTCAGCACTTATCCAGGCCTGTCTCTCCCTTCCTTTTGCTGACATCGCCTCTCCGTTCTCTGGAAGCGAGGATCTGTCCACTGCATCATTTCGTCCCCAGCTGCCGGTAATCCCAGCTCGTGGCTGGCTTCAGGCACACATGCTATCGGAGGGAGGTTTGTTTGCTCAGTTTCTCCGGGCATGGTGCCAGGACTGGGGGCTGGAGGCATGCCAGGACATTCTCCTGTACTATCAGTGTCTGGCAGGAGATGAGAAGGGCCCGGCTGCAGTGGGGGGGCAGCGAGGCACAACAAGTGGATTTCACCACTGTGGGAGAGTATGTATTTTTTGAAAAGCTAAGACTGATGTTTGGAAGTTCACTTGGATTTGATACAAATTGGGAAAACTCAGATCCATGTTTCGGGAAAAGTGTTGTATTATAGCAGATCTAAAGATATGGTCATCCAACCTTATTCACATACTGAGCCTTATATTACTGCTTTACTATAAGATAAAAGGCCTTCTTTATATTAGACTCCTTTATAATATAGTGCTGATGAATATATGATGTAAGTTATAATGAACTATTAATTTAGATTTTATCAATCTTGCTGTATTGTTTTATTTTCTTTAATGAATTACATAGACCATTTTGGACTTAAGAAGAGGCTTAGAGTTGTTTTTAATTCAGACTAGTAAAAACATAAAAAACTGATGTAATACATATAAAAACAGATGTAGGTGGCTTTAGTCATAGAAATCAATAGTTTCAGGTTGGATTAAAATTGCTGAGATACTAGTGAGGGAGCAATAATAGGCAGACAAATTTATTTAGTATGATGTATGTTGTTAGGAAGTGATAACTTTCAGAGTATTATAAGAAACAAAGATTAACACTTCTCTTGAGCATGAAACAGTTTTCTTATAAATAGTTTTGGAAAAAGACTCTTGCAGTTTACCATTGATTGGTATACAGGGACAATGTTACAAAAACTGATAATTAGAACATAGATTTAAAATTTGTTTAAAATAAATTAAATGTAGTATTCATTTCTCAGGTATATATTAATAAACATCTCATGTTATAAATATTTCATGCTATTACAAAATACAGTTTGATAACTTTTGGAATTCTATAATTGTGACAGCTGTGAAATTCAGGAGTAATACTTTTGTTCCAAATTTAATCTACATTCTCTCCCCTCCCCCATAGAACACTCTTATAGATTAATGAGTTATTAGCAGAAATAGAGAAATCCCTAATGGAATGACAGCCAAAGGAAAGATTATGCATAAAGGACCATATTCATTATAATAAATGAGCAATAAAGGTAAAGCCAGGGTAATTATGCTCAATTTATTATTTTTTCCTAATTAAATTCTAATCAGCCGTATTTCTTAATTAGCCAATATCTTTATATTTATATTATATAGTTTTCCAAATATAAATAACCTTGATGACAAGTTTTCAATAATAGAATTTTTACTTTATCCGTTTAAGAATTCAAGTGCACACTCTTCCAAAATGTATGACTGTTTACTTTTCTGTTCCAAAAACTGCATCAAAAAATTTGAAAATGTTTGAGTTACAAGAAATTATTGCATTTGTGGGAAAAGTTTTATTTTTATTGTCTTCATCAATTCCACCTCGGTAAGAAATTTTGGAAAAGGTATATAATGCAATAGCATAGAGATCTTATAAATCTCAACCATAGATTGTATCTATTAAATCATCTATTAATTGTCTGGCCTTTTGAGTCAAGATTTGCATTGTACTTTATTGTTAAAGTACAAAGAAAACAAAAGAAGAATACTTGGTACTTCCTTGTATTTTTTAAAAAATACATTTTTAATTCATGGAGCCACTATGACAAGGAAAAAACAAATTGTTTGGGTATATTTTAAAATAATGTAACCATGGGAAACTTTGTATAACTTTGCCAGCTAACTTTAAACACAAATATACTTTTAAGAAGTAAAAAAACAAAAGTAGGGTGACCAACAGCACAACACTGGGAAATGCTCATTCACAAAATAACTAAGCTGAAATAACCTATGCAAATTTAACATTAAAATAAATAATGTGCTACAGTTCAATTCTTATGAAAAATTATGTTACTTTCTTAAGAACTTTAATATCCATTAGACCACCAGTTCTCACAACAGCAAGAATATATCACAACAATACTAAAGTTGGGAGCAGTGAGTTCTTTTTATTTCCATTTGTCATTTCATTCTATATAACAATAACATTTGATTACATGATTTGATTATAATAATTTCTCAAACATTTAAATGAAAGGAATTTTCACAAAGATATAAGAGTACAAAATTATTTTCATATAAACTTTCAATTGAGTCAGTTCCTTGCTGCCTTTATTTCATAGAACATATAGTTTAGAGATTAAAGAATGTTTCCAGGGTAGAATGTCTGCTTTTAATATATATTTTTCCCCAAAGAAGCAGTAGTCATTACAACACCAAACAAAACAAGCAATTAAATATGGTATATATCAACAGCAATTTAAGACTATTCAGTTTTAACATAGAAGTGATTGCAAAGTTTGTAGTTTCTTACCTTGTTCAGTTGTCTGGTTGAACAGCCATAGAAATATTAATAAAACAATACAAATACATAGAGAGATTATGAATAGAACAGTGAGCAAAAGTTCATAGCTGTTAAAAGGGACGTTTGTCTTCTTGAACTCTTTTTTTTTATTCATTTTGATCAGGGAATTGAAATTGCTGTCAGATCCCTGTAACTATTATCAAATAATGATAATTTGAGCACAGTTATATAGTTGAGATGATTCTCGTTAATTATTTATTTTTATATACCACTGGACTCAATGATTCCAGAGGTTTACATCATAAGACATAAAAAAACAAAAGGCTTTAATCATAATGTATTTAGTAATTTCATTTCTAGGTTCTGTCATTTAGTAGACTTTATACCCAAAGAAAAAGTACTAATGATAGGATTGTATAACTCCTGTTCAAAGGAAATATTTTTCAAGATAACATATGTACATATTCAACAACCAGGGCTGTAAATGTTAATCTTCAACTTTGCATTATTTTTTGATGTGCTACTAGCAAAATTGCAATGATATTGCACATTGATACTTTCAGTTGCTTGGTTTATAGTTACTTTCAAGTTCTGGAAATTATGGCTCAATTTACCTTTGCATTTGACAAGAGATAAATCAAAATGTAAAGCAGCAATGGGAAATCTGCTGGACAAGAAACACACCTAACCTATTTTGGGAGCCTGTGAGATGCAAATTGGTTAGAGGACCTTCACACACGAGGACAAGGAAATTTTAAGGAGAATTCTTTTTAGAAGTTTCATATTTTATTATGTGTAATGCAGTTATGCATTTCACAACTCAAAATGGAATTAAAATTGTCAGGAAATTGTTATTTGCCTAACTAGTTGGCCAGGCAATATATAAACTAACTATGTATGTTTATAGAAAGGCATGATATTGCCTTAAGGCTGTGCTGCATCATGCAAGCATCCTGATTGGTTGAGCTCTGTAGCCAATGTATAAAAGGAAAACTAAATTATAGCTTGTTGGGGAATCTACAGAGACGCTACAGCATTGTAAGCTGAAGACATGCTGCAACTGTATATGTGAGCTTTATGATCATTGCTTGATCATGGCTAGTTACTGATTCCTCAAGATACTGACTGTTGTGTATTGAACTGTGTTTTGCTGAACTGAAAGAAGACCTTGCTTGTTTGTACAAGTCTACATTGGTAAGAAGACTGACTGACTGACTTTATATATGCATGACCTGGAATTGTTTTTGGACTATGACTTTGCCTTTTTCCTAAAAGTAAAGGAATATCAAACCCCAGTTTGTCTGCAAGTGACTATTATTGTATACAACCAGTCTCAGTCATTTTCATGCGTAGGATACTTTGCTCAACAGTGCACAATCTTGGTTGTGAACCCAGATTACCCTTAACATTGGTTATGGGCCCAGAACACTTAGAGTGGCTGTGACTATACAGTAATATGATTCAGACAGCTGTGTTTGATATAAATAGTCCAGGTGAAGATGGCACAAGAACAGTTGTCCAGCATATCCCTGATAACCCGGTTGGATGGATCAAACTATGCATCCTGGTCTGTGAAGTGTAATCTACTTCTACGTAAGGAAGGACTATGTGGCGTGGTTAATAATCCACTGGATGTAAATGCATGGGATCTAAACAATGAGGAGGATGAAAAGAAAATAGCCAAATTCAACAGGGATAACGAACAGGCTCTTTGCATAATTGGGCTGACACTGAATGACCAGCCGCTTGTCCATATTCATGGTGAAGAGTCTGCTGCTAGGTGTTGGAACAATTTGAGGAGGATTTATGTTCGAGATAGTGTGGGTGCACACATACACCTTACACGTAAATTGTTTCAAACTCGGTTTCTGAAAGGGGGAGATATGTTGGCTGATTTGGAGTTTATGACAAAAATTTTCCTAGAGCTACATGAGAAGGAACTCATTTTTTCTGAGTTACAACAGGTGTACATTATTCTTTCCTCTTTGGATGACAGTTATGACAACTATGTTTCTTCACTGGAGGTTCTGACCAGAGATGAACTAACATTGTCTGGCATAACCGGAAGATTGCTGGAAGAGTCCAGAAGAAGGCAGGAAAGAGAACAATTAAGAGAGAAACAACCATAAGAAGAAAAACTGTCTTCATCTGTTTATATTGTTAGAAAATGTTTTTCTTGTGGGGCTAAGGGTCATATAGCCAAATACTGCAATAGGGGTAAGAAAATGCCTACTCATACCCAAAGAAGGTCTAAAAATGATGTTACTCTAGCTATCTCAGGGTCTGCTCCTGGAAACAATGATTTATGGGTAGTTGATAGTGGAGCATCTCAATCAATTACTAGGAGAAAAGAAAGGTTTGTGAAACTGAATAATAGCAAACAATACATAACATTAGCAAATGGGTGGAAAATGAAAGTGGCTGGTGAAGGTATTGCACATTGTCCATTTATCAATGAGCAGTTGCCAATGTTATATATACCGAAACTAAAATACAACTTCTTATCTGTTAAAGCCTTAGGACAAGCTGGATTTGTAGTAACCTTTAGGGGAGATAAATGCCTAATAGAAAAGGAAGGTAAATGTGTTACCGCAAAATTAGAAAAGGATTTATTCATACTGAAGGAGAATCCAGCTGTAGTGGCTAATGCTAACTCAGTTTATGATAATAAGAAGCCACATGATGAATGTATTCATCTCCTTCATTGACGCTTAGGCCATACAAATTTCAAAGCATTGCAAAAACAGTAGCATTATCTGAGGGAATAAGGTTGAAACCATGTACTAAGTACCTCAATTGTAATGCTTGCAATCAAGAAAAAAAGCAAAGTAACCCCAGCAAACCGAATGAACGGATTCAAAACTAAACAACCACTAGAGGTAGTAGTTGCAGACCTAATTGGACCTAAAAAACCCAGTTTAGGGGGAGCCTGCTATATACTGAGCTTAGCTGATCATTTCTCTAGGTATGGTTTCTGTTACTTAATGAAAACAAAATCTGAAACATTTCAGCGTATGGCAAACTGGCTGAAATTAGTCAAGAGGAAACAGAAACACAAGGTAGTTTGCTTAGTAACAGACAATGGTACTGAGTTTACTAATCTTAGATTAGAGAACATGTTGCAGGAGGAAGGTATTGAACATAAATGTTCTGCCCCTTATAGACCACAACATAACTCTTATGTAGAGCGCAGAGGTCAAAAACTGCAAGCCATGGCTAGATCTATGTTAGCAGAATCACTTTGGGTGAAGCCATAATGTGTGCTAACCATAGTAATTCACAATATAGTGAATTCATCTACTGGTGAATTACCATTTACACTTTGGCATGGTAAAAAACCAAATCTTAGCTACCTATATACATTTGGTGCTCCTGCTTGGATTCATTTTGTTGTTGTTGTTGTTGTTAGTTGCGAAGTCGTGTCCGATCCATCGCGACCCCATGGACAACATTCCTCCAGGCCTTCCTGTCCTCTACCATCCTCTGGAGTCCATTTAAACTCATGCCTATTGCTTCAGTGACTCCATCCAGCCACCTCGTTCTCTGTCGTCCCCTTCTTCTTTTGCCCTCAATCTTTCCCAGCATTAGGCTCTTTTCCAGTGAGTCCTTTTTTCTCATTAGGTGGCCAAAGTATTTCAGTTTCATCTTCAGGATCTGGCCTTCTAAAGAGCAGTCAGGGTTGATCTCCTCTAGAACTGACTTGTTTGTTCGCCTTATATACCATCGCAATTAAGGCGAAAAGGACAACCAAGAGTAAGGAAAATGTTTTTTGTTGGGTATGAATCTAATCACAGATCATTTAGATTTTGGGTGTTAGGTGTGTATGAAAATGTTAAATTACCACCAGGAGAACGGTTAATTGGTTGTAGATGGATTTATAAATTAAAGACCTGTGCTGATGGAACTGTAACCCATAAAGCACGATTAGTTGCTCAGGATTTTGCTCAGTCTGATAAAGATTATGATGAAGTTTTTGCTCCCAGTTTGAGAGCAACCACATTGAGAGTAATGTTGGTGTGGGCAGCGAAAAATGAATATCAGATAACTCATATAGATGTTGAGACAGCATATTTACATGCACCTTTGCATCATGATATCTATATGAAGAAACCATTAGGTATTAGAACAGATGGGCGAACTGATTGCTGGAAATTAAAAAAAGAGTCTTTATAGTCTGAAGCAATCAGGGTTTGAATGGAATAAATGTATAGTGAAAGAATTAAATGCCATAGGTTTTAAAGCAAGTATAGCGGACTAATCTCTCTTTAAACGAGAGAAAGATGGTTTGGCTTCATTTTTACTCTTGTTTACAGACGATATTGCCATTATAACTAAAACTGAACAGGAAGCAAGAGAACTTGTTCTTTTGTTGCAGAAGAAATTCAAAATATGAAATCTTGGCAATATTAAACAATATTTAGGTCTCGATATTGAGAAAACAACTAGAGGATACAAACTGCCCCAATCTAGTAAAATTAACCAATTACTGAAACGATTTTTTTTTAAATTTTATTTTGTCATAACATTATATACAGGAACATATATTGAAAGGAAACAATAGGACAGGAACAGCAGGCACTTTTGTGCACTTATGCACGCCCCTTATAGTCCTCTTAGGAATGGGGTGAGGTCAATGGTAGACAGTTTTTGGTTAAAGCTTTTAGGAGTTGGAGAGGAGACCACAGAGTCAGGCACTGTATTCCAAGCATTAACAACTCTGTTACTGAAGTCATATTTTCTGCAATCAAGATTGAAGCGGTTGACATTAAGTTTGAATCTATTGTTTGCTCTTGTATTATTGCTATTGAAGCTGAAGAAGTCTTTAACAGGAAGGACATTGCAATAGATGATTCTGTGTGTTAAACACAGGTCTTGTTGGAGTCGGCGGAGTTCTAAATTTTCTAATCCCAGGATTTCAAGTCTGGTGGTATAAGGTATTTTGTTGTTTACAGACGATATTGCCATTATAACTAAAACTGAACAGGAAGCAAGAGAACTTGTTCTTTTGTTGCAGAAGAAATTCAAAATATGAAATCTTGGCAATATTAAACAATATTTAGGTCTCGATATTGAGAAAACAACTAGAGGATACAAACTGCCCCAATCTAGTAAAATTAGCCAATTACTGAAACGGTTTTTTTTTAAATTTTATTTTGTCATAACATTATATACAGGAACATATATTGAAAGGAAACAATAGGACAGGAACAGCAGGCACTTTTGTGCACTTATGCACGCCCCTTATAGTCCTCTTAGGAATGGGGTGAGTCAATGGTAGACAGTTTTTGGTTAAAGCTTTTAGGAGTTGGAGAGGAGACCACAGAGTCAGGCACTGTATTCCAAGCATTAACAACTCTGTTACTGAAGTCATATTTTCTGCAATCAAGATTGAAGCGGTTGACATTAAGTTTGAATCTATTGTTTGCTCTTGTATTATTGCTATTGAAGCTGAAGAAGTCTTTAACAGGAAGGACATTGCAATAGATGATTCTGTGTGTTAAACACAGGTCTTGTTGGAGTCGGCGGAGTTCTAAATTTTCTAATCCCAGGATTTCAAGTCTGGTGGTATAAGGTATTTTGTTGTTTACAGAGGAGTGGAGAACTCTTCTTGTAAAATATTTTTGGACTCGTTCAATTGTATTAATGTCAGAGATGTGATATGGGTTCCAGACGGATGAGCTGTATTCAAGAATGGGTCTGGCAAAGGACTGTATGATAAAGTGGGCACAAAATTTTCAGGAGCCAATATTATTGGAAACTTGGGAAAAACTTTGGGTTAGAAATGTTAAATTCACGCAGGCACAGAATCTGAGGGAAAATTTTTATAAAATGTTTTATAGATGGCATTTAGATCCTAAAAAATTATCGTGTATGTATCCAGATATGCAAGCAAAATGTTGGAGATGTAATTGTGATGACGCTACATATTTTCACATTTGGTGGACTTGTAAGGACATAAAGGCCTTTTGGATAAAAATTTGGTGGATTTTACAAAATGTTTTGAAAAAGAAGATAAAGTTCCTGCAATTTGTTTGTTGGGAATTATTACGGATTGTACAGTAATTGAGACTAAATTGATTTTAAACCTAATAACAGCAGCAAGATTATTAATAGGACAATACTGGAAGAAAAAAGAAGTACCTACAATAGAAGAATGGATATTGAAGGTTGCCAATTTGGCTGAGATGGCGAAGATATCAGCCTTTTTGAAAGATAATACACAAGAAAGATACTTAAAGGAATGGAAAAAATGGATTGACTATATTCAACGTAGATATCAGACTAAGAGTTATCAGACTGTTTTTGAATGATTATGATGTATTATTCTTGATTGTTTTGGGGGGAAGTTAGGAATTGATGATTGTAGGGGTATAATTAAGTTGGGATGAAAATTTTTTAGCATATGTTTGTTTTATTTTTAACTATACCTTGTGCCCGTTCCGGGAAGTCGGGGGGGGGGGTGGTTGTGAAGGGAGGGGAGAGGAGGGGGGGAAAGGGGGGAAAATTTTTGTAAAACTTTTTGAATTAAAAGAATGGGTCTGGCAAATGTTTTGAATGCTCTGGTTAGTAGTGTAGAGGTTTTGGAAAAGAAGCTATGCAGAATTAGGTTTACAACTCTTAGAGCCTTTTTTGCTATATAGTTGCAGTGGGCTTTGGCACTTAGATCATTTGATATGAAAACTCCAAGGTCCTTAACAGGGTGGGGGTCATCTGTAAGATAATGTCCATTAAGCATGTACTTAGTGTTTGGGTTCTTTTTTCCAATATGTAAGACTGAGCATTTGCTGGTTGAGATTTGGAGTTGCCAAGTTTTAGACCAATCGGATACAAAATCAAGGTCTTTTTGAAGGGTAGTACTATTGTTGGTGGTGTTAAATAGTTTGACATCGTCAGCAAAGAGAACACAATAACTTGAGATATGGTCACAGAGATCATTTATGTATAGTATGAAGAGCGTTGGTCCAAGAACGCTACCTTGATGAACGCCACTTTTGACAGGGACAGGATTTGATAGAGCATTGCCAATTTTGACCACTTGTTGTCTGTTTGATAGGAAAGCAGTTATCCAATTGTGAAGAGGTCCTGAAATGCCGTAGGATTTTAGTTTTAGGAGAAGTTTAACATGTACTACTGAGTCAAAAGCTTTGCAGAAGTCTATGTAGATTGCATCTATTGCTTTGCCTTGATCAAGATTAGTAGTCCATATGTTTTTGCAGTGGAGAAGTTGTAAGTTACATGATAATTTTTTTCTGAAACCAAATTGTTTATTAGAGAGTAGGTTGTTTGTTTCTAGGTGGAGGGTAATGGATTGGTTGATGATAGATTCCATTACTTTGCAGGTGACACAGCATAGAGAGATTAGTCTGTAATTTTCAACTAGGCTGGGATCTCCTTTTTTGAAGATAGGGATGACTGTGGCTAGAGACCAAAGTTTGGGAAGGGAACCAGTCATGAAAGCTTTTTCAAAGATTATGCTTAGGAGTTCTGCTATATTAGTGGAAAGTTTTTTTAAGAAGTATGCACATAGTCCATCAGGCCCAATAGATAAAGATGGTTTCAGTTTGCGAAGAGTTTTTTCAACATAATTTCCTTTGAAGTCTATATGAGTTAAGTTGTAATCATTGTTAGTACGATTGGGGAATGTCGGATATGAGCCATCACTGTTTATTTATTTAATTTATTTATTATTTTAATTTCTATACCACCCTTCTCCCAAAGGACTCAGGGCGGTTTACAGCCAGAATAAAACAACAAATACAAAAATTAAAAACAAATTTTAAAGACTAATTCAAATTTGGCTAAGAACTATAAAAATCCAATAAAAACCCCATTTAAAAACTATTAGGCCAGTCCTGCGCGATGGAACAAAAATGTCTTCAGCTCACGTCGGAAGGTCCGGAGGTCAGGAAGTTGGCGGATCCCTGAAGGTAGTTCGTTCCAGAGGGCTGGAGCCCCCACAGAGAAGGCCCTCCCCCTGGGGGTCGCCAGCCAATATTGTCTAGCCGACAGCACCCTGAGGAGACCCTTCTTATGGGAGTGCACTGGTCGATGGAAGGCCACCGGTAGCAGCAGGCAGTCCCATAAATAGCCCGGTCCTATGCCATGGAGCGCTTTAAAGGTGGTAACCAACACCTTGAATTGCACCCGGAAGACCACTGGAAGCCAGTGCAGCCTGCGCAGGAGAGGTGTTATATGGGAGCCTCGAGTTGCACCCTCTATCACCCGCGTGGCCGCATACTGAACCAGTTGGAGCCTCCGGGTGCTCTTCAAGGGGAGCCCGATGTAGAGACCGTTGCAGTAGTCCAGGCGGGAAGTGACGAGGGCATGAGTGACTGTGCATAGGGAATCCCGGTCTAAGAAGGGACGCAACTGGCGTATCAGGCGAACCTGATAAAAAGCTCCTCTGGTGACGGCTGTCATATGCTCTTCTAACGACAGCCGTGCATCCAGAAGGACGCCCAGATTGCGGACCCTCTCCGTGGGGGCCAATGACTCATCCCCCTACAGCCAGCGATGGAATCAGCTGGCTGTACCGGGATGCTGGCATCCACAGCCACTCGGTCTTGGAAGGGTTGAGTCAGAGCCTGTTTTTCCCCATCCAGACCCGCACGGCCTCCAGACACCAGGACATCACTTCAACGGCTTCGTTGGGGTGGAAATGTACAGCTGTGTATCATCAGCGTACAGGTGACACCACACCCCAAAACCACGGATGATCTTGCCCAGCGGCTTCATATAGATGTTGAACAGGAAAGGTGAGAGAACCGACCCCTGTGGCACCCACATAAGAGGTGCCTTGCGGCCGATCTCTGCCCCCTGCCAACACCATCTGTGACCGGTCAGAAAGGAAGGAGGAGAACCACCGAAAAACAGTGCCCCCCACTCCTAACCCCTCCAGCCGTCACAGCAAGATACCATGGTCGATGGTATCAAAAGCCGCTGAGAGATCTAGTAGGACCAGGGCAGAGGGACAACCCCTGTCCTGGGTCCTCCAAAGATCATCCACCAACGCGACCAATGCCGTCTCTGTGCTGTACCCAGGCCAGAAACTGGACTGGGACGGGTCCAGATAGACAGTTTCATCCAGGTACCGAGGGAGCTGATGCGCTACCACACTCTCAACAACGTTCACCACAAAATGAAGGTTGGAGACCAGATGATAGTTTGCTAAAACAGCTGGATCCAGGGAGGGCTTCTTGAGGAGAGGTCTCACCACTGCCTCTTTCAAGGCGGTAGGGAAGACACGCTCCCTCAAAGAAGCGTTAACAATTCCCTGAAGCCAGCCTCGTGTAACCTCCTGTGTGGCCAGTACCAACCAGGAGGGACACGGGTCCAGTAAACATGGTTGCGTTCAGCCTCCTCAGTATCCTGTCCATGTCCTCGGGAGCCACAGTATCGAACTCCTCTCAGATGACATCCTCAAGATCCACCTCCGTCATCCCGCCCGAATCTACCCAATCTGAGTCCAGCCCATCCCAGATCTGAGCAACTTTATCGTGCAGATATTGTCCAAAATTCTCAGCAAGTCCTCGCAAGGGGTCCTCCCTAGCTCCCTGAGTAAGAGGGGAGTGGGTCACCCTAAACAGGGTGGCTGGGCAATTATCTGCCGATGCAATAAGAGTGGAAAAATACTCACGTTTCACCGCTCTTATCGCCACTAAGTAGGTCTGAATATGAGACCTTACTAGTGTTCGATCAGATTCAGAATGGCTGGTCCTCCAACCACTCTCTAGGCTTCTTTTCCGGCACTTCATCTCTCTCAGCTCCTCAGAATACCAAGAAGCCGGTCGAGATCGGCGCCGAGTCAGAGGCTGCAAAGGCACGACACGGTCCAAGGCCCCCGCTGCCGCCCTTTCCCAGGCAGCGATGAGTTCTTCAGCCGTGCCATGAGCTAGGTCCTCAGAAAATGGCCCAAGCTCCGTCAGAATCCTCTCTGGGTCCATCAGGCACCTGGGACGGAACCAACGAGTCGGTTCCGTCTTCCTGTGGTGTGGGTTGGCGGTTCGAAAGTCCAGCCGAAGGAGTGAATGATCAGACCATGACAAGGGTTGAATAACTAAATCCCCTAATTCTAGATCATTCAACCACTGTCCAGAGACAAAAATCAAGTCCAGAGTGTTTTCCCCAATGTGAGTGGGACTATCAACTAACTGGGTCAGGTCCAAGGCCGTCATGGAAGCCATGAACTCCTGAGCTGCAACAGATGCTTCACCGACCGATGGCAGGTTGAAATCCCCCATAACCATAAGTCTAGGGGTATCAGCCGCCATCCCAGCTATCACATCCAGCAGTTCAGGCAGGGCTGCTGTCACGCCGCAAGGAGCCAGGTACGTAATCAGCAAACCCACCTGTATCCCCTGACCCCACTTCACAAAGAGAGATTCACATCCGGCTATCTGTGGTACAGTCACCTGCCTCAGTCCCAGACCCTCATTAATAATAACCGCCATCCCTCCACCCCTACCCTGGGCCCTCGGCTGATGAAATGCACGGAAGCCTGTGGGCACATTTCAACAAGGGGCACCCCCCCTTCTGTGCCCATCCAGGTCTCTGAGATGCCCATCAGGTCCGTACCCCCCTCTTGTATGAGATCAAAAATAAGGGGGGCTTTATTCACAACGGACCTGGAATTACACATCAGCTGAAGGTCCAGGCTCTGAGGATCCCGGCCACCCGGGGAACGGGAAAAGTCAGAGGGACCGGAGTGCAAGATCGTTCGCAAATAACGCTCATGCACTCCCCGAACATGATATGGTCCCCCGCTTCCACCATATCTGCCCCTCCCAATTACCGTGCTGATGGCCCTCATGGAATCGGGCACCAGCCTCCAACTTTGCCTCCGAACCTATAATGTCTATGCCGCAAGCCCTCGCAGGGTCTGGCCATGTCTGTATCCCTATCCCTGGTGGGTTTCCCCCCGAACCCATCCTCCCCTTCCCTCCCCTTAAAAACCCTTTAAAAAGTGATTTTAAAAAGCCCCTGAGTTCCTTCTTCTTAATCACTGTTAACAAAAACTGAGCCAAAGAATGTGTTAAAGAGGTTTGCTTTAACTGTTTCATTGTTATATTCATTGCTGTTAGATTCTCTTAGTGGTGGGATGGATCTTGATTCTTTAAGTTTATTGTTAACAAAATTATAGAAAGCACGATTGGAATTTGTGCGCAGAAAATCTTCTTCTTGCTTTGTATGGTAAATGGTGCATTCAGTTTTTATTTGGTTGCATATATTTCTGTAGCGTTTTTTGAAGTTTGCTACATGGCCCTTTTTGTTTCTTCTCCAGAGGGATTTTTTTTTGGATTGAAGCTTCTTTATTGATATGGGTAATTTGTTTTTTTTTTATTTTGGTGGTGATTTGTGGTACATATTGTTTGATGATTCTATTGATTTCAAGTAGGAAAACTCTGTAGTGGTCTTCAGCAGTGATACAGGTTGAGAATAGATTTTTCCAGTCAAGATATGAGAGGTTGTTGTTTATAAGGTCATAGTTGGCTTTTTTGAAATTGTAGTTAGGAGTACTATTATTATGACGATTTATGTGAGGGTGTATATTGAGACAAAAGTCTATCATGCAGTGGTCACTGTTGGAAAAGGGTTCTTTTATTTGTAGTCCATAAATTGAGTTTGTGTTATTGCAAAAGGTGAGGTCAAGGCAGTTGTTGAGTCTTGTATTGTTAGTTACTAGTTGTTCAAGACCTAGGTCTGTAACCGTGTTGTATAGTGTAGTATGGTATATATAGTATATAGTATATAGTACGTATATAGTATATAGTACATATATAGTATGTATGTGTATATATATATATATATATATATACACACACACACACACACACTATAGTATATACGTATATAATGCGTACTATATATTATATATAGTATATAGTATGTTACAATATGGAACTATGTAAACCAACAAAAACACCTATGAGTCAGGATTTTAACAACGGTGATATACAAAGTCCTGTATTCAGCAGGGAGATTGATAGGTAGTTTATCTTACATTAGCAATTGGTCTAGACCTGATATTTCTTATTGTGTTAACCAGTTAGCTAGATATAATGCAGAACCAACTGAGAGGCATTGGCAAGCTGCAAAACGGATACTGAGATTCTGAAGCTAACAATGCATTACGTCTTATATCTAGAACCTAACTGTGATCTTATACTGACTGCATATGCTGATGCTAGTTTTGCTACTGATTTAGCAATGAGAAAATCTACATCAGATATCGCAATAATGTTAGGAAATACATTAATTGGGTGGAAATCTATCAGGCAAAAGCACATAAATTAGTCAACAATGGAAGCTGAATTTTCCTGTTTGTCTTTATTGTGCACAGAATTAATCTACTATAGACAGTTGATGTTAGATATAGGTTTAAGTGTACATAATCCAATTGTTGTTTTTGAAGATAATCAAGCTGCTATTAAAATGGCAACTAATATAGCTGTTAAAACAAGATCTAAATATACTGACATTAGATACCTAAATGTAAGGCAATGTATACAGGGTAATATGATACAACTGAAGTATTGTATGTCAGAAAATAATATCGCCGATAATTTTACAAAACTGCAGGCTGCGATCAAACATAAAACATGTTGTGAGAGTTATGGGCTAAGATTATAAGCCATTTATATATTGACCTGTCCAAAGGGGAGTATGTCAGGAAATTGTTATTTGCCTAACTATTTGGCCAGGCAATATATAAACTAACTATGTATGTTTATAGAAAGGCATGATATTGCTTTAAGGCTGTGCTGCATCATGCAAGCATCCTGATTGGTTGAGCTCTGTAGCCAATGTATAAAAGGAAAACTAAATTATAGCTTGTTGGGGAATCTACAGAGACACTACAGCATTGTAAGCTGAAGACATGCTGCAACTGTATATGTGAGCTTTATGATCGTTGCTTGATCATGGCTAGTTACTGATCCTCAAGATACTGACTGTTGTGTATTGAACTGTGTTTTGCTGAACTGAAAGAAGACCTTGCTTGTTTGTTGTACAAGTCTACATTGGTAAGAAGACTGACTGACTGACTGACTTTATATGTGTATGACCTGGAATTGTTTTTGGACTATGACTTTGCCTTTTCCCTAAAAGTAAAGGAATATCAAACCCCAGTTTGTCTGCAAGTGACTGTTATTGTATACAACCAGTCTCAGTCGTTTTCATGCGTAGGGTACTCTGCTCAACAGTGCACAATCTTGGTTGTGAATCCAGATTACCCTTAACAAAAATAAGCTTTCAGTTTTTATAAATTATGATTGAAGTTCTAAGGTATGCAAAAGTAAACTGAGGACCACCTGTTTCCATGAAGTGAAAACCTGCCCTTTTATGTAGCTGGAAAAAAAGGTATTTAGACATGAAAAATGCACATGTAAGAGGGAACAGTGAAGATGAATATGCTATACTAGTTCCTTACTATGTTTTTTCATAATCAGTCCTACCAAATTGTACCTTAAGACAGCTACCTTAGCTGCAGTGGTGGTATTCAACTGGTTCTATCTGGTTCAGGCAAACTGGCAGCAGTGGCTAAGAGAGGCTCTGCCCACCCGCCTGGGCACCATCACATCCCATTTTTGACCCTCTGTGCATGCACAGAAGGTCCTGCTCATGGCCAGATGTGTTGCGTGTGAGCGAAGCGAGCGCTCTCTCTCTCACACATACAGATTTGTGATCCAGTAGCAAAGGTAAGTGAATACCACCCCTGCTTCGCTGGCAAACTCTGGACATTCATAGTGACTGACTGTTCCCTCTAATGAGAGCTATAGTAGATACGTTATATCATATAACTTATTCTGATCACCAAACTCTCCTGCTGGTTTCAAGTATAGCAGAAATGGTATCTCAACAACAATATTAAAGACATACTTACATGTCTTTCCATACGTAGCATGAGGAATTGATGCCACATTATTTTTCATTGCAATCAAAAACATACTTGGAGAAACATCTCATTTTATTCCACAAGGTGTAAACAATAGCTTGCAACAGGGAGTCTTTTTACACTCCTATAGTTTCACATGTAGAGTCTTCAGTTGACTAAAGAGATAAACACAGAATGTCTCCTGCCTCACAGATTTTTCTTACATTTTAGGGACAACAGCAGTCAGTGGTGACAGAGGTTAGAACTAACACACCATTCCATTTTGAAAAAAGCTATAATAATATTACCAGTAAAACCACTCATCAACCCTAATAGGGCAGTGCATATGAAATAAACTGAGCATGCAGTTCTATAAAGTATAAATAAATCATGGGGAAGGTTTTTACTATTTGTCTAGCTTACACAGTGTAATGAAGTTTCAAACGGAAATACAACCTGTCCTGTTGTTTGAATCATTTCTACATTATTTGTTTATTGAGAAATAACTTAAAAAATAACACCTTTTATTCTACAATTTCACCGAATGCTAGAGCATAAACTTTTTCATGACATAGGAAAATCATGGCAACTAATATAATTGGGAGCATTTCCTTTCTTTTCTAGAACTGCTGAGCATCTGCAACATAAAACTGTAAAGGACTAAATTAGAAATCATGGTAAACTTTATAAAGTACATCCTCATTGTCATGTGATTAAAATTTAACATAACATAACATAACATCAGAGTTGGAAGGGACCTTGGAGGCCTTCTAGTCCAACCCCCTGCCCAGGCAGGAAACCCTACACCATCTCAGTCAGATGGTTATCCAACATTTTCTTAAAAATTTCCAGTGTTGGAGCATTCACAACTTCTGAAGGCAAGTCGTTCCACTTATTAATTGTTCTAACTGTCAGGAAATTTCTCCTTAGTTCTAAGTTGCTTCTTTCCTTGATCAGTTTCCACCCATTGCTTCTTGTTCTACCCTCAGGTGCTCTGGAGAACAGCCCAACTCCCACTTCTCTGTGGCAGCCCCTGAGATATTGGAACACTGCTATCATGTCTCCCCTGGTCCTTCTTTTTGTTAAACTAGACATACCCAGTTCCTGCAACCGTTCTTCATATGTTTTATCCTCCAGTCCCCAATCATCTTTGTTGCTCTTCTCTGCACTCTTTCTAGAGTCTCAACATCTTTTTTACATCGTGGCGACCAAAACTGGATGCAATATTCCAAGTGTGGCCTTACCAAGGCATTATAAAGTGGTACTAGCACTTCACGTGATCTTGATTCTATCCCTCTGTTTATGCAGCCCAGAACTGTGTTGGCTTTTTTAACAGCTGCTGCACACTGCTGGCTCATATCTAGATGGTTATCCACTAGGACTCCAAGACCCCCCTCACAGGTACTACTATTGAGCAAGGTACCACATATACGGTACTGGTGCTTTTTGTTTTTTTGGCCTAAATGTAGAACCTTACTTTTTTCACTGTTGAATTTCATTTTGTTAGATAGCGCCCAATGTTCAAGTCTGTCAAGATCTTTCTGTAACTTGAGCCTATCTTCTGGAGTGTTGGCTATTCCTGCCAGCTTGGTGTCATCTGCAAATTTGATCAGTTCCCCATCTATCCCCTCGTCCAAGTCATTGATGAAGATGTTGAAGAGTACTGGGCCTAAAACAGAGCCTTGGGGTACTCCACTGCATACTTCCCTCCATGTGGATGTAGTTGCGTTGTGAACTACACGTTAAGTGCGGTTGGTCAGCCAGTTACGAATCCATCTGGTGGTGGTGCTG
The DNA here is from genome assembly GCF_028640845.1 of Ahaetulla prasina. NCBI lineage: Eukaryota > Metazoa > Chordata > Lepidosauria > Squamata > Colubridae > Ahaetulla > Ahaetulla prasina. The sequence goes on from NC_080543.1 coordinate 50,851,384, forward strand.
TCTATCCCACAATTTTCTACTTTATCTAGTAGTAGGTAATGGTCTACTTTATCAAATGCTTTACTGAAGTCCAAGTAAATTATATCAACAGCATTGCTCTGGTCTACTAATTTTGTCATTTTGTCAAAGAATGCGATAAGATTAGTCTGGCATGATCTGTTTTGACAAACCCATGTTGGCTTTTGGTTATTACTTTGTTTGCTTCTAGGTGTTCGGTGATTCGTTGCTTGATTATCTTTTCCAGAATCTTCCCGGTATTGAGGTCAGACTGATAGGTCTGTAGTTTCCTGGATCTGTTTTTTCCTTTTTGAAGATGGGAACTACATCAGCTCTTTTCCAGTCCTCTGGCAGCTCCCTGTGCTCCAGGATCTTTGAAAGATATAGTTCAGTGGTTCTGAGATCACGTCTGCCAGTTCCTTCAGAACCTTGGGGTGTAATCCATCCGGTCCTGGTGATTTGAACTCGTCTAGGGTAGACAGGTGTTCACTTACCATTTTCTTCCCTATTTTAACTTGTGTTTCTAATCTGTTTTTGTAGTGCTGTTTTGATAGGTTGGATTGTTTTTCCTTTTGTGTAAAGACAGATGCAAAATATGAGTTAAGTAGATCTGCTTTCTCCTGTTGCTTGTCATCTTCTTTCCACTTTCTCCCAGCAATGGGCCAATTGTTTCCTTGACTTTTTCTTGTTTTTAACATGTTGGAAGAAGCTTTTTATTATTTTTACTTTTGTCGCTAGCCTTTGTTCATTGTGAGCCTTAGCTTTCCTCACTTCATCTTTACAGGCTCGGGCTGTTGCTGATATTCTGCCTTAGTTATTTGCCCTCTTTCCACTTTTTATATTTGTCCTTTTGTCTTTCAATTTGTCAGATAGTTCTTTATGCATCCATGCTGGTTTCTTTTGTGATCTACTATTTTCTTCTTCATTGGTATTGTGTTAGACTGTGCTTTTATAATCTCACTTTTCAAAATTTCCCAAGCTTCTTGAGTTGTTTTCCCCCTGAGGATTCTCATCCATTGAATCCTTCTCAAGATCTCTCTAAGTTTATTGAAATTAGCTCTTAAAGTCCAAGACTCTAGTTTGACTTTGTTCTACTACTTGTATTTGCTTAATGTTGAATTCCAATATTGCGTGGTCACTTGCCCCAAGGTTCCTGTAGCTTCAACACCTTCTATCATTTCATCTCTGTTAGTGAGAATTAAGTCCAATATGGCTGATCCTTGTCGCCTTCTCTATTTTTGGGAAACAAAGTTGTCTGCTAGGTTTGTTAGGAACCTGTTGGATTTTCCACTTGGTGCAGAGTTTGTTTCCCAGTTGATGTCAGGGTAGTTAAAATCCCCCATTACTACTGTGATGTGCTTCCTACATACCTTAGTTAGCTGACTAGCAAAAAGTTCATCTACTTCCTCTGTTTGGTTGGGTGGCCTATAGTATAGACCTATGGCAATATCGTTTTTCACCCCTTTTATATTGACCCATATACATTCAAGATGATTTTCATCATTGTTGTGCTCTATTTCTGTAGAGATGTAGTTATTTCTTATATATAGTGCAACTCCACCTCCTCTTTTATTTGGTCTATTTCTTTTAAATAATTTATATCCCTCTAGCTGTATGTTCCATTTGTCAGTTTCATCCCACCAAGTTTCCGTAATGGCAACAATATCATATCTACCCTCATTTACTTGGATTTCTAATTCACCCTGTTTATTCCTCATACTCTGTGCATTGGTGTATAGACATTTGAGTCCATTTGGATTGATCTTGTGTTTACTGTCTACATAACCTGTGTTGACTGCCCCTACTTTCATATATCATACATATATCATATATATATCAATCTATAGGGGGACTTGAAAATCCAAAGTTATCTCTCTATTAAATTGCCAATATTTTGCATACTGTTTTGTCCAGAGATAGATAGATATAGAATATATACAGAGATAGATAGATATATACTTTGCTTTGTAGTGTACAAATGTCATACTTTACAATTAAAGGAAATATTTGTATAATTCAAAATAATTCAGGATAACATTATATTTAAAAATAAATTCAAATTGCTTTCAGAATTACTAAGTCACTTATCTCAATCCTTTTTCATAAATGGAGAATGCTTCTTATGTTTTAAAATACAAGGTAGAATGGACAAAATCCTATAATTTGCTATAGCTCAACTGTGATATATTGGGACTTAAGAACAATATAATAAAGTTTCTGGAAAACATATCTACAAGTAAAAAAAAATAGTGATGGCTATGTAGAATTTGTGGAGACTCATTAGGTGGATTGTGGTACAGCCTCAAAATATTTTTTTTTACTTACTAGGTAGACACCTGATATCAAACACTGAATTTATCCTCCCAGTAATAAAATAATAATTCCTCTTTAGGCTTTGTATTTTACTGATCTCATATTTATTTCAAGTGTCAGCTTTGGAAGCCATACCATCCTGGAGGCACTTCCTGGAGGGAGTTTAAGTACGTGCTATTTTATTTAAGGATTTCTGATTTATTTTTAAAGCATCCTGAAATCAAAGGTGCTTTTTCCAAAAGGCAACTGGGCTTTCTTGTTTTTTTTTCCTTTTGAAAACATTTTGCTTATCCAAGAAGCTTCTTCAGTTCTAACTGAGTCCAGTTAGACAGCTATGGGACCACCATGATCTGAATGAAAGAGAATCTTTCTAGACATTCCAAAATGCAGTTTTCAACTACAATGGTATCTCAGTAGTCATCCTTAATTGGTTCGGGGAGGCACAACAATTACAAAAAGGATGAGTACCAAACAAACTATATGACTTATCACTTGACCCTTTGTTTTGGCCAGGAAGAAATTCCTATCGGTCTCTTTTTCTATGTTAACAACCTTAGTGACTGTCTGCCCTCTGTGGCTGACCCCTGCTTCCTTTTGCAGCACCGAGTACCAAATTCAATGAATTTTGAAGCAGTCAAGCAGCAAGGTACCACTGTATAGGTTTTATTCCAATTTTATTTTATTATTATTTTATTCCAAATTTCTGATCAGTAGTTTCTGCAGCAAATTGCAATTAGGCAAAAATGACCCTGTGTTTGTGATAATGTAATAGCATAAAATGCTTCAGTTCAACGTGCTTGAATACCTGATTGAAGTGTAGAAATCGAGATACCATCTTACCACCAATGGTCATCATTTATGCTCTTTACTTCCTCATAGCTGCCTAGGATTCTAATATCCCATACTGTGATCAAATTAGTAGGCTATTAACCTTTATACTGGTTATGGGCAGAAAGGAAATCTCACTTTAACTTACTTTTCTTTAAATATAGTATTTTTATTTAACATTATCTAAATGTTTTCTCTAAGTATTAGCCAGGCCAGGATGCTGATTTGCTTTTTTCCAAGGCACCAGTTTGATATCTGATGCAGTAACCCTGGAGATCTCTATTGTAATGAAATAACTGCTATATCAGCACTATGTGCGGTTTTGCTTTGGTGTTTTTGGCTCATTGTGGTTGCATTTCTTTAAGAAGCATTCTAGTGCTAAAATCTATGAAAAGAAAAAGAAGGCAGGACTTGGCATTTTTCTAAGTTATTTGTGAGAAAATGACTTGGTTATGTGCACAGGATTGCCCTTCATTAGCAAGATGAAATCAGAGTCAGCTTTTCTGTGGCAGCTATGTTAAATAATTGGTCCATTCTGCAATGCTGGCTGCTGCAAAAGTAAGTGGATAAAGTACACTGACAGATCTGCAATAAAAATCTAGAAAAAGATGTTGCTGATGCTACATTAAGAGAAGCTATCCATATTTGAATCATTTATATGCAGGAAACCTGGAAAAAAATGTTGATAATATTTGATAACAACTTAAATCAGCATGACGTCCTGTTAAAATGTCAAAAGAGATGTTCCTGGATTGTGATTGGATTTTACCCCTTATTTCTTTGTTACCTAATACTCATCTGAGTTTTGAAGCCCTACTTCTTACCCATAATCATCTCTTTCAGCAAAAATATGCAAACTATCAGTCAGCCTTGAAAGAATGCTTGACACAAATGCTCCAATATATAGTATTCCCTTCCATTTCCCTTCTTTTGAATAAGACAGATGGATCAGCTATCATCTTGTAGTGAGATGGGGAAGGCATGTTAAATTTAATAAATATAATACAATAAACAAATAAGTAGCATTGTCAAGATACTCTTCATAGTTTTATTTAGGAATTTTCAAGTGCTACGTTGTGATGTTAATAATTGATCACTAAGCTTCCTATAGAGAGCACATGAATTATGAGGCAGAGTAGTTTCATTGTAATAACTTATAAAAATATATTGAGTTTTCAAATGAGGACCAACATGCATGTCACAAAATAATTTACAATTTAAAAATCAACTATAATTCAAATAAAATTATGATGTCTACTTTATGAGTTGTGTGATGTAAATAGTGGAGTTGGAGCATAAAGAACTGTGGTGATTCAGTGGTTAGAATGCAGTATTGCAGGCTAACTCTGCCCACAGCCTGGAGTTTGAACCTGATGGGAGTCAAGGTTGAATTAGCCTTCCATCCTTCAGAGGTTGGTAAAATGATTGCTGGGAGCAATATGCTGACATTATAAATTGTCCAGAAAGTGTTGTAAAGCATTATGGGGTGGTATATAAATTTAAGTGGTTTTGCTATTGAAATGTCAATAGTTCAAAACTCTTCCTCCAATTCCTCCAATTCCTTTCTATTTTAAAGACCATAAAAGAGAAGTTTACGAATAATTTGTTAACATGAAAGAACCTATAAATGTTAAGCCTTAGACATCCATATGTCAAGGTCATATAAACAAAAACGGGCAGGGACATGATAGCAACATTGCTCCCACTATTTTACAGGTTTTTTTATCGTCACATATCTTTAATTAATTAATCTTTAATTAATTATTTTGCTATGTTTTTAATTTCTTAATTTTATTTGCTATAACTAGTGATTGTACTCTCCCATTCATAAAATATAAAAAGGAAAAACACTTTAGGATAGATATATGGTACCACACTTAATAAATCTGTTGTTGCTATGTAAATGGCAAAAGTGGTTTCTTAATGTTATAATTATCGAAACATGATATTGGGGTATGAAAGATGATACTGTTATCCTGTTAGTATCCAATTCATCAATTGTTTTTTTTGGGGGGGGGAAATTGGAATAGTAAAATATATTAAATATATAAATAATTGAATATATATATAATTATGCTCTTTTTCCTGGAGCAGCACTAAAAATATTACATTTTGACCAGGTTTCTATAGTCCTTAGCCTGTTGTCATTTCTAAATCAAAAATCACAGCATTGAAGATTATTTTGGCACTGGTCTTTTAGATAAATGAAATGGAGGCAGACATGGAGAATTAATGGGTTAATTTTAATTGTGTTGAGTTAAATTGTGTTTAGAAAATGAGTATCATATGTTGTATAAATATACATCAGATGTGCCAAAGTCCTTTCTTTCAAAGTTAAAGTTTTGTGATACGACTGGAATTGGATCAGTTTTGTATCTGTACTGATAATATTAGTAGTACCAAAGGTGAGCACTTCAGGAAGATAAAAAGGGCAGTGAAGTAATACTGGTGCCACTGTGCATGTTTATGGTTAATGAGAAGATCAATGAGTTAATTATAAGTTAGTGATGGGCAAAGTCTTATACCTGCCATTAAAAAAAGATCACCTGCATATTTTAACATATGTTTATGTCATTACGAGTTCTGCTTTATTTGCTGTATAATTAAAACACATTTAGTGTACGTTAATAGGTATAATTATTAATAAGCTATTTATGTAACAGGTTAATATGTAAGCCACCTTAAGTATTTCTTGGGTGGAAACTGTATAATCAACTAAGTAATTAAGATTATATATAATACAGCACATAAGAAATATAAAAAATACATTTCATAAATATATTCACCAAAAGAGAACATTGAAATAGCCTTTTCCCCAGAAAAACGTGATTTTTACCTTTAATATATTCTATTCTCAATTTCAACCAGCCAGATATTCAGATTTATTACTACTGTACCTATATAAAATGATGAAGTCTCCTCTCACTGCAGAATTAATGCCATGAATATTCCCCTTCTTTTAGAAAACGATGAACCTAATGTAGTTTTGACATGAATACATTATTATTTGTATATGCTTGTTTTTAGCTTTTTTTTTTTTTTTTTAATAATATATCATTTATTTGTAAGAAGTTTGATCTATTTTTAAATGAAAGCTTTCTGGGTGGTATAAAGTAAATTATAAAACAATGATATCCTGTACATAAAAGGTTACAAGAATATCACAGCAGAAAATGTAATTAAAGCAGTCATCAAATTCAGCAGAGCAAGTAAAACTAAACCCAAGGCAAATTAAATGACATGCTAAAATGCCTTAGCAAATAAAAAGTTATTCACTTGCTACTGAAACAACAAATATTCTGTTGGATCAAATTCTCTGGCGTGATAGGCAACAGATAGTTTGCTGAAGCAACAAAAGTTCTTGCTGCTCATCAAACATCAACTGTGGGCAAACATGGAGAAGAACTTTAGATGAAAACTGCACATCTCAGTTGTATTATTTGGTTCAAGGCAATGTTTCAGATATTATATTCCCTTCAGGCTTTATAGATTACATTAGGTCTTTTTTTAAAAAAATTACGCTTGTAATTGGCAATAAGTGGTTTAGGGGAAGATAAATTTCATCTCTCTCTGTGTGTGTGTGTATGTGTGTGTATGTATATATATATAGATATAGATATATAATCCTTTTTTATACACAATCAACAAGGAGAAAGGGAAAACAACGCTCATGTAAAAAGAAATGTTCTTGCTTTCCCTATTGATCTATTACATATTTTTTTTTACTGATGAATGGATAACAATATTGCTTACAAACTGTGTTATGTCCCTTGATAATTGAGAGAACAATTTTACAGAAGAAAATTTTTGGGATTTTCCAATTGCTCTGTCACATTTACTATTTTCTTCTTTGTTAAATCTACAGTCATCAGGGAAACTGTTGAAGGAAAGATACCTTTTAAAAATCTCATGGGAAATGGTATTCCAGATATACTTCCTTGATAATCCAATTAACTTCTTGCTCCTAATTAGCACTTCACAGTGGATAATTGACAAGACGAATGAGAAATAAATATGAAGGACTGGCACAATGAGCCTTTTGATCATAGGAAATTCTGAGTCATCATGTTTCTCAAATCATTGAGTTGCATTTAGAAAACTAGGTAAGATAATTTCCCTAAAGTTACTACATGATGTATTTGTCTGCTCTTGCCAGAAGCAGCTATTAGTGTACTAGAGAGGGATTAAAAAAATTTTTAGGGCATGTTGTAGAAAGTCAAAACCCTCCAGAAGAATGAAATATTTTGGGAAATATTAAAAAGCAGAATATTATATTTCCATAAAGGAGAAATGGAGAAATTCAGGAAGCAGCACTCCACTTTTTCTTAATAGCCCACAGCAGATGCCAACAATTAAGGAGATAAAGAGCTTATTGAAGGAAGAAGCCAACTATTCATAAGCAAAGCAAATACTGCAGGCAGAAATCCATTCAAGACAGGACATTTCAAAACTGCTTGTGGCAAAGTTTGACACCTAACAAATGCTGAGTGATAGGATTAGAAGCAGGCCCCCAGCAGCAAACTTCAAACTTGCAGAAACCTGGGAGCTCAGATAAACAATAAACCAGAGGTTGACCAGATTAGCTCAGATAAGCATTTAGGATTTGCATTTCTTTTTTTGCCTATAGTGCCAGCTATGACCCCTACCTGACGCCATAGGAATCTGACAACAGCCAATAAAATATTAAAGGACATGTTCCTGCACGGGAAAAGGAAACTCAAATACAAAGCTCAAAGAAGGTATAAAAACCCATGCACTCTCAAGTCCATTTTGTCAGTTGCCCAGAATGTGGTTCTGCTTCATCAATAAACCATCTTTCCAATCAGCCTCCATGTTCCCAGTGTCTTTCTCCCAGCTTGGAACAGAACTAGAAGGATATTTCCTCCAAAAATATACTAATCAGTGTTGGATTTCAACCGGTGTTACCACCGGTTCGCTTCACGCACATGCTTTGTGTGCAATTTGCACACCAAACTTGCGCTATGTGCAAACGCATTACATTTCAGAACAGCTGAGGTGCAGCAATCTGCTCTACCGCACCTATCAGCTGGGCTAAAAATGAATGAATATAGATAGGTATAATGGGGCGGATGGGAGGGCCCAGCTCACAGTCGGAGCAAACCAGTTTGCTCTTGCCTCACCATCTCCGCTACTGGCTGTCCCGAACCGGGCTGAACCAGTAGCAACCCACCACTGATACTAATG